>NW_020940274.1:0-41827 GCF_900497805.2 Vombatus ursinus | reverse complement strand
ACTCTTCTCCCCAAATTGCAGCTGCCTCTGGATTTGGAACTGCCCACATTACAGAAATGTGTTACCTGTGATTTTGATGAGTTCCCCAAGGTCCCCAAAAGATATTCATAATGATGCATTTTTTGTTGTTTAAGCTTTGGCTGACCTCTAGGGAATCTATCTCCAAGTAGAAGAAAAATATAAGTAGGTCTCATGTGTCACAAATCTTAGAGGAAAGAATTATCTTTTACCTCACTATCCAACAGTTCAATACGATTGTGAATGTTTTTGTTTTTGTTTGTTTTTGTTTCATTCTTAAAACTACCAGAAATGAAAGATACTTTTCAGTTTTACTGCCTGGAATTCACTTCAGTTTAGTGTATATATAAAATACACAATAATGAAAAAAAATAAGTGATATGCAATTTTTTATGTAAAAGACATAGAAATTAGCTGACCAATTTGAAGGAGCTGAAATCCCAAATTATTTGTATGGTAAGTAAAATTCATTTCTTGAATTTTCCTTGTATTTCTTTGAATTTCAATGAATAGTTTCATACTTTAAATGTAATGAATAAAGTGTTTTAATATAGTGGGCAAAATGTGGTTGTTACTCTATCAAGTACTGTGTTGAAAGCTTGGGTGATACTAATTAAATGTTTAATATGAAGAAAATGTGAAATTACCTCTGTGGGCATTAATTTCCTAATCCGCAAATTGGGAGGAATAATACTTCTATAAATTGCAGGGTATCTATAAATGAGAATCATAGAAATTAATGGAGGCAAAGTTTCCATAAACCATAAAAAACTAATAAATTTATTGTTGTTGATGAGAAAACCTATGGTGATAATGATTATGATGATGATGATGGAGGTAAACCAGTTCAAGTGTTGGAGTTGGACCTTGAGAGAGGAATAATAATTCAAATGGAGATGGGAAAAGGTTAAAAAGCAAGGGGAACAGTGTGAACAAAGACCTGAAGGGCAAAAAATAAATTGCTGTTTTTGTTTTTCAGTGCTCAAAAAATTACTTTGGCTAAACCACAAGATTCCACACAAGTTCATTGTTTGGGGCTGGCATATATTAAAAGGCATTATGGGGTAGGAAAGAGAGTACTGGATTGGCAGTAAGGACAATGGAAAGACATGAACTGATGTAAAATGAAATGAGTAGAATGAGGAGAAAATTGTACATAATAACAGTAATACTGTAAGATGATTGACTGTGAATAACTTAGCTATTCTCAACAATACAATGATCTGAGACAATACTGAAGGACTTATAATGAAAAATGCTATCCATCCCCAGAGAAAGAGCTGATAGGTCTGAATACAGATCACTGCATACTTTTAAAACAAACTAAAAAAGCTTTCTTTACTTTTTTTTAATTTTGGTCTATGTTTTCTTTTACAACATGAGTAATATGGAAATATGTTCTGCATGACTACATATGTATAACCTATGTCAAATTGGTTGCCTTGTCAATGAGGTGGTTCTGGCAGGAGGGAATTTGGAATTCAATTAAAAAAAAATAATGTTAAAATTGTTTTTAAATGTAATTGGGGAATCATGAAATACTTTTTTAAAAAAGGAAAGGAATGCAAAAAAAGAATGGGTATCAGAACAATAGGGTTTCAGTCCCAGATGTAGATATAGTTATATGAGAAGGGATAAACTACAATATCTTTGACTCTCAGTAGCCTCATTTGTAAAACCAAGATGATATCTCTGCCAACTTTGCTGGCCTTGACTTAAAATCAGGAAAAGATTAGTTCAAGTCTGGTTTCTTCCATATACTGATTTTGTCTTCAGTGTTGCCTTTGATCATATGTAATGGACATTTTGGTAAAATGTTGAAGTAGAAGGTAATGGTCCTAAATACTTCAACATGAGAAAATGAGAAACAGAGAGAAAGCTCCAATTGACCCATTTGATATTTGACAAAATCTTTCTGTTATTCTTGTGAACAAAAGCAACAATAGGGGCTAAAAAAAATTTTGTGAGGATACAGACAACACTGAATGTCCAATAAAAGAATCATTATTCTTCAATGTAAATGTTGAAGGAGTTGTCTAATGAAGTATTCCAGGGTCATACTCTGTTTGTTCTTGTTGAGATAGATAGATAGATAAAGAGAGAGAGAAAGAGAGGGAGGGAAGGAGGAGAAGAGATAGAGAGAGAAAGACAGAGAGAGAGAGAGAGAGAGAGAATTCAGCTGTAGAGAAGATAAAAAGATCCCAAAGTCCTAAGTGTACAGTAGTAGGGAAGATGCCCAGGCCTAGGGGACATTAGATTGTATTAGCAAGTGACATGGTAAAAACATGAATGATGTTTTACTCCTTCCTCCACTGCACAAATGGTAAGGCCCAGAGTATTTTAAGATATTGACTGAGCAGGTCATAAGACCTAGTGCTCCTCCATTTTACAAGAAAGATTAGTTATTGATTGTTTGCCCATCCAACTGCTGCGAATAGTTGTGTTCTCTATTCCAGGTGAAGGACTAGAGAGAGAATTTACTACAACCTACAAATTTTGAGCAAACTGAGGAACCAAAAAGGGACTAGACAGAGTAAAGATAGGATTTACAACCTTGTCCTCTGATTCATAATCCATCATTCCCAACACAGATCCTCTGTCTCAATGCATTATCAGTGTCATTGTGTATCTTTCCAATATCTGGGAAGCAGGGCATGTGGTGGGGTGAACATACCCGCTTCTATCTTTTCCAGTGAGATGATACAGAGAAGAGAATTTGGTTTGAGCTATCAGTGGTGTTTTATTTTTCCCAATAAAATGAATGGAAGAATTTATAATTAGGATCATTTTTGTTAATAACTAATGTGCCTAAAATACTCAACCCCTTTCTAGCTGTATTTCTCATGATAATACATTAATATAAGTAATGTAAAGAAGCATAAGTTCCATTTTACAGATAGGGAAGCTCTTGTTGAAAGATGAATAGTGACTGTGCAATAGTTAAACAAATAAGAAGTTGCTGAGTCAAGTTTGCAAAATGGCTTAATGGTTTAAAGCCCCAGATATATTAAACTCCCTCATTAAGGGTATTTAGCTTGCTGGACTTTGAGCAAGAGCACTTTCCATCTCATTAAAATGTGATGAGTAGCATGGGAAAAGATCTGTCCCCACAGGGCTAAGGAAGGCAGGAATCATTTCTGCTTGAAGAGTACAAAGTGACTTCGATTAAAGGATCATTTTTGGAAGGGAAGTTGGTTCCCTTTGCAAAGTTGGGCATTATTTGTGTTATAATTTTAGATGAAAAATAGTCTACTAAAATACTTAGCCAGACGTAATGACAGCACTAAGTTCAAATCCTCACTCTGAAAATCACTGAGCGACTTAGGGCAAATCATTCAAATCTTTTGAATCTCAGTCTCCTAATCTGTACAATGGAAATATCTCCAGTACCTACATTAGGTGCTGATCTGAGGCTTAGATAAAAATCACATATGTTAACATCTCTCTAAGCATTAAAGAAGTTAATGGATATCACTCATTATAATCCTACATTATTTTAATATATTCAGCAGAGAAGGAAGCAGCTGAGTGTGATTTAATTCTATCCAAGAAAGTAAGGGTGGGCCCTTTGCTCCCTCTCCTTCAGTGTCTCTCACTTGAAGGGGTTTATGGTTTGAATTCTCACTGTTCCAGAAGTTCCCTGGCAACTGAATTTTATGATTCCTCTCAGGGATAGAGATTAAGGAAAGAGAATGTCCAAGGAGTTAAAGGTTCTTTAATAGAATATACCCTGACCACTCTATGATCCAAGGTATAGGGGGAACCCTTCCCCAGTAGACACAAAAACAGACAAATAAATTTATGTTGCTTCTTTATAACTGCTTCTAATTTTCTGGGGGTTAATGCCTTTTACTTTTTTTACACACAGCAATTTACTAGAATACCGTATCTACTTAATTTCCTTTTTAACAAACAAAAAAAAAGACATGAAGAAAGGCAAGCATTAAAGCCACCGCAGATGAGAACCCATCCAATATTCTACATCTGTACTCTCCCCAAGCCTCACTGCTAAAAGGAGGAAAGCAGGCTTTGTCATCTATTTTCTAAGACCAAGATTTGTTAGTGCAAGTAATCTAAACTGAACTTCTCAGTACCCTTGTTTCAATTTTTACATATGGTAGAACATAGTTTGTCTTTCTGTTCTTGTTCCCAATTTATATATTCAAAAAAAGCCTTCCCAAATCTTTTATTTCTGATTTCCTTATAATATAATTTTAATGAAAGTCCTATGTCAATGGAAATTTAATTATTCACTGATGATTACCCACTTTCATTCTGGTTTTAAATATTTGTTATGCTTCCACAAACAGTGCTATGAATATTTTGGTATCTGTGGGATCTTAATTTTGGTCATTGATCTCCTTCCAGTATATGTTAACAGTAATCAGACTGCTAATTCAAAGGGAGTGAAGAGTGTAGTGGGTTTTCTTGCAAAATTTCAAATTGATTTTCAGAATGTTGAATCAATTAACAGTTTCACCACAAGGGTATCACTGCTCTTCTTGCTGGAAATCCAAAACTGAACATTTTTTTTTCTCACTTGACCAACTTATGAGTATGAGAAAAAAAGGTAGAGTTGTATATTAATTTTTCTTATAAGTGATTGGTTTTTAATAGTTATTGATGAGTTATGATTCTTCTTTTAAAAATTTTCTTGACATAAGTTCAAGTCTACCGTCTGATATGTAATAGTTGTATGATCCTAGGGAAGTCATTTAATCCCTATTTGGCTTTGTGATCTCATTTATAAAATGGAGATAATATTAGCACCTACTTCCCAGGACCATTGTAAGGACAAATGAGATCATATTTGTGAAGTATTTTCCAAAACTTAAGGTGCTATATAAATGCTATGTATTATTATATTAATAAATGGTAAGTGTGAAACTGTATATTTGTGAACCCATTTGGGGTTTTCTTGGCAATGATACTGAAGTGGCTCACCATTTCCCTCACCACCAGCTCATTTTATAAATGAGGAACTGAGGCAAACAGGGTTTAGTGACTTGCCCAGGGTCACATAGCTAGTAAGCGTCTGAGGCCAGATTTGATTTTTTTGAATAAGACTCACAGAGATGAATCTTCCTGATTTCCAACCAAGCATTCTATCCACTGCACCAATATCATTGATTATGATGATGAACTTGAGATCTAAATTATGAATATGAAGAACACTGAAATGCTTGATACAGAGGAAAGATAGACTTGAGGATTTGGTCCTTCCAATTAAGGCATATGTATGTCATCCTAATGAAAACATATGTCTTACTCTCTATTTACATTTGGGTTTCCACATTAATGATACAAAAATATGTTTTGCATAATTATAGATGTATAACCCATATCAAACTGCTTATCATCTCAGGAGTGGAGAGGGAAGGAGGAAGGGAGAAGATTTGAAAAGTAACATTTTTTAAGATGAATGTTAAAAAGTGTCTTTACATGTAACTGGGAAAAATAAAATATTATTTAAAAATTAAAAAAATAAAAATTGTCTTAATATCATTTGGTCCATTAACTATTTGGAATGGGAATAATGCCTAGCAATAGTTGGAGCGTATAATGGATAGAACACTGGGACTAGAGTCAGGAAGACCTGAGTTTGCATTTTATCTCAGAAATTTATTATCCCTGTGACTCTGAGCAGGTCACATAATGTCAGTCTGCCTCAGTTTCTTTGTAAAATAGAGAAAGTAACAATACTTGCCTTTCAGGTTTGTTGTGAGGTACAATGGAGGTGATATTCGTAAAGCACTTGACAGGGTACATAGCATATAGTAGGTGCTATGAAATGCAAGCAGCTATTATTATTATTATTACTATTATAAACAATCTATATCCATATCATATATATGGCATACATATGCATACATGCAAATATATGTATATGTATATGTGTCCATACATATAAGTTGTAAATAAGACTTTTGTCAGAAACGTTTTAGGCAATTTTTCCAATGAATATTTTCATTCTTCCTGCTTTAAAATTCTTTATCTAAAAATACTTTTAATATGACAAAATGTTTATTGTTTGTGATCTCTTCTAGCTTTTGTTTGAGTAGATATTAGATGTTATGGGAAGGGTACTAAATCTTGGAATGAAGAGGACCATAATTCAAATCCTGTTTCTAACATTTACTAGCTGTATGAACCTTGTTAAGTCCCTTAACCTTTGTCTACCTCATTTTTATCAAGTGTAAAATGGAAAAACATTAGAAATACCCTCTCACGTATCACTTGCAATGAGATACATTCCCTGTGGAAGTCAAACATAAAGTCCAATCGATTCAAACATATTTATAGCATCATTTTCTTTGATCACAAAGAATTTGAAAGAAATGTGTGCTCTTTTGGATGAGATGGAGAAATGTAGGCAAAAATAGCATTGCAAATATATTCACAAGTGACTTAATAATCTGGTTCAAAGAACAGTCATTAGTGATTTGGCAACATCTTGAGAGTAAGTCAAGAATGGAGTTAATCAGGGATTGGTTCCTGGCCTTTTGTTTTATAAAATATCTTTATTCAACTTTCCCAAAGGGAAAACAAACAATTAAACAAACAAAAAGAAAACACACACACACACACACACACACACACACACACACAACAATTTAAGGTCATGCAACTATAAAGTTGTGGCCCCAGTGTCTATTTCCTGTTCCAATGTTATTTTCTGTTGCATAAAATATTGAGAAAGTAATCTAGAGCAGAGTTGTATTATAAATTCCCTTAGGTTAATTTATTTATTTAAATTTGAGATGGAGGGAAAGAGAGACAGACACAGTTAGATGTAGACACAGACACAGAGGGAGTCAGAGAAAGATAAGACAGAAAGACAAACCCAGTAAGAGATGAGAGAGATAAAAGAGTGACAGAGAAAAAAGAGACAGAGAAAGAGATAAAAGAAAGAGAAAGGAGAAAGAGGAGACAGAGAAAAGCAGAAAGAGAGAGAGAGATTAACAAAACGTTCATATACTGAAGGAAATTCCATCTTTGATATTTCCAATTAATGAGTATACTCCCCATGTGAGCATCAGAAAGGAGATATGTCCTCCTAATATATAATATTGCAAAATACTTTTGACCTCACACCATACCCATGAGGGAGAGTCCAATGATTGTGGGTAAAAGAAAAAAGACCAGACTGAAAATAAAGACATTATTCAGCATACTAAATAATCTGTTCTTGTTGATAATAAAATCAGGTGTCTGGGAAACAAATTCCATTATTTATGACCTTTCAGGCCCATTTAGAATACATAGCCAATCAGCAGCTTTCTGTGGCAAATACAATAGATAAGAAAAACATTTGTGAGAAGAAAGGGCAGAGAAAAAGCAGATCAGTCAAGGGAGGAAAAAGGTGTATTTTGAATGCAAATGGAAGGATTTATGAGACTAGGGAAATATTGCTCTTGATGGCTAGTAGAAAAGTGGAAAAAAAAACTATTATAATTGTATGAGCAGTCCTTTGTTTGTTTGTTTGTTTGTTTGTTGATTGATTGATTGATTAATTGATTTAGTGGAGCAATCAAGGATAAGTGACTTGCCTAGGGTCACACAGTAAATGTCAAGTGTCTGAGTCCAAATTTGAACGCAGCTCCTCCTGACTCCAGGGCCAGTGGTCTATTCACTGCGCCACCTAGCTGCCCCAGAGCAGCCATTTTGAACATAATTGCAGAGTCTCTTCTTCTAGGACTGTAATTGCTACAATAGATGAGACTATCTGCTTTAACATAGAGTAGCTAGGTGGCACAGTGGATAGAGCACTGGTCTTGGAATCAGCAGGATTCATCTTCATGAGTTGAAATCCTTCCTTAGACACTTACTAGCTGTGTGACCCTGGACAAGTCACTTAAACCTGTTTGCTTCTCATCTGCAAAATGAGCTGGGCAAACCACTCTAGTATTTTTGCCAAGAAAACACCAAATGAGGTCACAGGAATCACAACTATGGAGGATGATAATTAAATGTTAGTCTCTTTTATCTTTAAAAATTGAAAATATTAGTGAAAAGACTGAGTCAGTAAAAATAATATTTAAATAATAATGACAAACATTTAGGACTAAATACAGTAGGCAGGTAGGGACTGCTAGCTGGCTAAGTGGATAGAGTACAGGTACTGCAGTCAGGAAGACTCTTTTTCCTGAGTTCAGATCTAGCTTCAGACACTTACTAGCTATGGAACTCTGGACAAGTCACTTCACCCTGTTTGCCTAAGTTCCTCATCTTTTAAATGAGCTGGAGAAGAAAATGGCAAACCAGTCAATTATCTTTGCCAAAAAAAGAACCCAAATGGGGTTGAGAAGAGTCAGACATTACTGAAAAAAAGAGTCACTGAAAGACAGGACCATTCCTTAGAGGAGGTAAAACTTGAGAAAGACCTTAAAAGAAATGAATGTTTGGGGTAAGGATTATAAAAATAACAGCAGCAGCCATAACAACAAAATGACAACCATAACCACCAACCACCACCACCACCAATAATTAGCAAAAAAAGATATAAATGGGTAAAATGCAAATGAACCCCATTACTGATATGTCAAGAAAGATCACCGTAGGAATTTGTTCATAGGAATTTTTGATGGAAATTCAGAATCAGATCATCTCTCCTAGTAATTATAGAATTAGTATCCTCAAGAATCACAGATTTACTGATCATTGAAGGGGATGGAAGACAAACTTATTAAGCATAGGTTATTTGCCAAGTAAAGGAATATTTATTAAATGCTTACTATGTTCTAGGTACCACTTTAAATATTATCTTATTTGATCCTCACAACAATCCTGAGAGGTATGGTCTATTACTGTCATTTTCAACTGAGGAATATGAGGCTGACAGAGCTTAAGTGACTTGTCCAAGGTGGCAGAGCTAATAAAATGTGTAGCCAAATTTGAACTCAGGCCTTCTTGATTTCAGGCTCAGTGTTCTATCTCCTATACCATCAAACTTCATAAAAACATTATGTGACTGAACTTGAGTTGGACAATTGTAACTGATAAAGGCAAAAGGAGAATTCAGTCCAATTAATTCCTTTCAATACATAAGTGTGTACTGTATCCTTATCATTGGTAAAGAAATAGGAGCTTTGAGGCAGAGGTGGATATTAAACACACAAAGACAAAAATGGCATTGGCGTATTTTGTGGTCAAGGATCAGTTCTAAACATGGAAGGAATCTCAGGGCCCCATCACATTATTGATGACGAAGATGAGACCCAGAGATGGTAAATGGCTTCCTGATGGAAATATTGAGAACAATGTTCAGCGGCAGAATTTGAATCCATCTTCTGCATCCAGGGCCAAGATGGCTAGAAGGACAGTCTGCTCGATTCAAAAACATTTTTGTTAATTGTTTTCCTTAACTTTTAGATTCACAGAACAAAACAAGCATTTCCCTAACATAGTACATTGAACAAAAAGATCACTGCACATAAAACTGCAATCTAGTGTGTACAACTCGCTATTCTCTTGAAAAGTACAATAAAGATATCATGCATTTTTTCCTTTTTTTTAATCTCTCTCCTCCCCACTCTAGAGATGGCTATCATTAGACAGATATAGGTGTGTGTGTATGTGTGTAAAATTATTATATGCATACTTCTATTTATCAATAATTTATCAACAAGGAACATTCCTTAAAAAAGAGAAGACAAAATTATTTTAGTTCGCTTTACTGTTCTCAGTACTCCCCCAACAGTATTAGTCCTCTTGGTACCTACCATCCTTTAAGAACCAAGTATGCTACTACTACCTGATTCCTTCTACCTTTCACATAGACCAGTTCTGCCAGAGCTATATCCCAGTTAATGTTCAAATTTAAATCTTTGAACTGTTATGACTTACCTATTTCCTTGTCTCATTCTTCTAGTGAATATTTCTTAGGTATGCTACTTTGGAAATTATCTGATCAAGACTCTACACAAACATGTGAAAAGGAGAAAATGGCTTGACTAATAAAAAGGTATGAAAATGAGATAATGTGTTACTATAATTTCTGATTTTCTAAATTTAGAATTTTATGTATCAGCATGTATCACTCCTGAATTTGTATCATTAAAGCAGTCTACTCCTCCTAACATACACTTATTAAATACTTATTATGTGCAAGATTCAGTTCAAGATAGATAAATTATACAAGGTATGTCCATTGCCCTGAAGGTCCCAAAAAGCCAGTACCAAATACATAACATAGACATATGAAAAAGGTCATTTTGGGGTAGCGGTAGGCATTTGCTAAATGATAAGAGTCTGGTGCAGATACTATGATATAATAATTCAAGAAAGGGAGAAAATTATTTTGACTGGGGTTGACAGGAGAAGTCTACACAGTGGAATGGAGAGAAATAAGATAAGCCTTGAAAGAATGGCAGAATTATAATAAGCAAAGAAAATCAGCGAAAAAAAGTCTAGGTCAGGAAAAAAAAACCCTCAAAAATAGGTTGGCTGAAAAGTAGCAAGCAGTAAGGTTGTTCTATTTGTCAAAATTCATAGTATGTCCTTTTTTGTTTTCTATGCCATATCTTCCATGAAGACTATGGCTCTCACTGTTGGGGAAATATCATATTACAAAGCAGAACTATTAAATATGGTGTAGAATGGTGTTCCTTTTGACAAGGATAATTATACCAAAGAATGATAGTTATAGAAATTTAGCAGAGTACGTGGTGTAGGATAAACACTTAACAGTCACTTGTTGGTTGATTTTGAGCTTTTGCCCAAGAATATTCAATGTTAGAATTGAGACAGGAATTGAAAGAATATAACACAGATGGTTGGGGTTGGTGCTGAAAACATGAAATTAAATCTAGGAGGGTTTTGGCAAATCCTTCAATCCAACTTTCCCTGCTTGGATGAGGGAAAGTGAGGACCAGAGAAGAAAAGTGATTGCTTCCTTCTGAATTCATCATTTCCACAGGCAGAAGAAAGACCCAATGGCAGAGGACAATCTCACAGTTGTGATGGAATTCATTCTTCTGGGATTTTATGATCTTCCCAACCTCCAAGGGTTTCTCTTTGGGATTTTCTTAGTCATCTACCTAAGTATACTGATAGGAAATGGCCTCCTCATCATCATAAACAAGACTGATCCAGCTCTCCAAACTCCCATGTATTTTTTCCTGGGGAACCTTTCCTTCTTGGAAATCTGTTACACATCAGTCACCCTCCCCAGAATGCTGGAAGATCTCTGGACCCAGAAAAGAACTATTTCATTTGTAGAATGTGCCTTACAAGCTTGCTTTCTTTATATTTTCGGGGTGGCAGAGTGCTTGCTTCTCTGACTGTGATGGCTTACGACCGTTATGTGGCCATATGCAAGCCTCTCTACTATCCTCTCATCATGAATCACAAACTATGTGCACAACTGGTTGTGGCTTCCTGGATAACTGGAGTCCCAGTACTGATAGAGCAGACACATCAGATTTTCTCTCTGAACTTTTGTGGTCCTAACAAAATCAACCACATTTTCTGTGATTACCAACCTTTATTCAAATTAGTCTGTGAGGATACATATAAGATACTGGTCTCTACCTATCTTGTTGCTCTGCTATTCATCCTGAGTCCCTTTCTGTTGATACTCACATCCTATGTCAAAATCATAACTACTATCCTGAAACTGCCTTCAACCTCAGGGAGAGCCAAAGCCTTCTCCATTTGTTCATCTCATATCGTGGTTGTGGGCTTATTCTACGGGTCTGCATGCATTGTGTACCTTAGTCCTGAGTCTAGTCAATCAGCAGTATCAGACAAAGCGCTTGATCTTTTGTACACCACTGTAACTCCGATGTTTAACCTGCTGATATACAGCCTGAGAAATAAGGATGTCATTGCTGCAATGAGAAAACTACTTCTTAAGTCTCCCAGATCATGAAATAATGACTGAAATGTATAGTTCAGTTTTTTTCTCCATTTATTCCACAGATCATATAGAAATAGACATTTTTATTTTAACCATAGCACTTACATTGCAAATAAATGAGAGCCACTTTAGGGATTCTATTTTAAAATACAAGAAAACAACCTAATATTTCCATTTTGTTTTGCTAGATCCCAACTGAACTTGAATGATGGTCTTTTATGCTAAATGATGGTACATATCTATAAACATATTCCTTGCAGTCTTTCTACACTTTATACTATTTTCCTAGTAACTTTTTTCTTAAAAAAAAAACTTTCAATTTAATTTTGTGTTTCTGACAGAGAAAGAGATGGAGAGGGAAATGGAGATAGAGACAGACAGTGAGAGATAGAGTAAAAGCGACAGAGATACATATAGAGACAGAAACAGAGATATTACTTTGCTTGCTGGGGTAAATTATTTGAAACTTTAAAATCTCATATTCTATTTTCATGATTTCATTAGATTAATTATGCTCTTTTAAAGCAAATTACTTTGTCTTAACTTAAAACAGCTGTTTCCACACTACTGAAAATAATATACTTTTTCAGCTCCATTGATTTTTCTTTAATAATTTATGTTATTTTCTTTGGTCAGAACAGTCATTTTAAAGACAAAGGGTATGATGAATATGGTATCTAGTTTGGGTAATATTTTAACTCAGCCTAGGGAATTTGCAACTTTACTTTTGGTGAAAAACAAACTGGTTAATTCTATTATTCCAACTACCAGTGTATCTGTTTTTCATGTGTCAATATTTATTTCATTTATTCAAATTTTTAAACTATAATTATAAAACAAAAAGAAATGGGGAGAATAAGAAAGAGTAGAGAATCTTGCCCTTAAGCTATGTTCTGTTTTAAGAAGAGAAATGTTTCAATTTCTCTAGCTAATGGAAGACTTTATATTTAATAAAAGACTACTTAAAGTCAAATTTGGCCCTAGATACTAGCTTTGTGGCCCTGGGCAAGTCACTTCACCATGATTGCCTCAGTTTCCTCATCTGTAAAATGAGGAGCTGGGAAAAGAAATGGCAAACCATTCCAGTAACTCTGCCAAAAAAACCTCAAATGCGGTCACGAAGAGTCAAGCATGACTGAAATGACAAAAACAAAAACAACAACAACAACAAAAAAAAAAAACTTGATCTTATAGAACTATCCAGAAAGAAGAAAGAGTGGCATAATGTTTTTGATAGTACAGCCTTTGTTTTTAATCTTGAAAATGTCAATTCCCAGAATCTTCTTTGTAAGGTAACTCAGCTTCTATTTATTCCAATATGAGTCTTCAAAAGAATCCCTCTACAGTTGTTTAGAGGTACATAGTTCATCCAGGTTTTACTAAAATATATCCAGTTAGGGATTAGGGTGGGGTACATAATGTGGTGCTTCTCAATGCAGCCTGTTACACACCTGGATAGAACTAATTGTATATAGGTAAAGATACACACATATGTATACATACATGCATGTATGATACATACACACATATGTGTATATATGTACTTGTGTGTATATGCACATATGTGTATATGTGTATACATATGCATACACACACAAATGTGTGTATAAAAACATGTAAGTATATCTCCTCTTCGCTTTAAAATGATTACACTTATAAGAGACCTGCGGCAAATTAACTGTGTCTTATATAGATATAGACAGATAGATAGATAGATAGATAGATAGATAGATAGATAGATAGATAGATAGATAGATCAATATTGATCTATATGTAGAGAAAGGAAGGAAGGAAGTGTGGGAAAGATTTAGAAGTTGGGCTTCCATAGCAGAACACAGAAATTCTGAGGGAGACTTCCAAGATCTCACATAGTCCCTCAACCAATCACAAAGTGCCCCAAACACTCTGCAAAACCACTACTTCCTTAAGACAGAGGCCTAGAGGCTAAACTGGTTGCAAACCAGTTGGGGTGAAGGACTGAGCAAAGGCTTTTCTCCACTGTGCTTGCTTAAAGAACTTATTGAATCTCAACTGACACACCCAGAGGGTGGAGATAGCCACCATTTTTGAACTTGGAATGCAGGACCAGAAGGGATGAACACGACAAGGAGTAACATGGGGTGGGCCATTCAGAAAGAGTGTAACCCAAATGAGCTGGTCCAATCTCAGCTCAAATAGGAGGAGTATGAATTTTACCAACCATTTAAAAGCTGGTTCTGCTTCCATATAGGCTCACACTTGCCATATTAGGGTATGGTGTTCCTGTTTCTCCAGAGAAGCATAATAAAGGCTTCCCTTCACACACTCCTGTAGTAGACTTTTGTTTCAGATTTTCTAAGGGAAAGAAGGTTGGAAGGAAGGAAGGAAGGAAGGAAGGAAGGAAGGAAGGAAGGAAGGAAGGAAGGAAGGAAGGAAGGAAAGAAGGAAGGAAGGAAGACATGAGATTTAGATAATATACATAGCTATGAAGCAAGAAGAATAGTGGTTGCCACACCCATAATTTCAATTCAGAATAAAATTGCACAAGGGATCAATAATAAAATCCATAGACTAAAAATAGATAAGTTTTTTTAAATGTGCAAAGTCTAGACAATACACATGAATAAATTGTAGTCTTAAAGCAAGAGAACAAATTTGACCTCATGAGTGTTACTGAAACTTCATCAGATGAAACCAATGAATGGTCCCTGACTTTGTCAATGGATATATCTTACTTGAAAGCATCTAAAAGTGGTTAGCACTGTATTGTCTCTACTCCATATCTCAAATTGGAAAAAAAAAAAAACCTGAATACGTTCACTTCAGGAGGAAAAAGGAAAAGCAATCCAGAAGTGAAGGCTGGTGTTGGGATGAAAGAGTCAAGGAGAAGGAAAACTAGAGACATGATACTTTTCATTGGAAAAAAAAAAGTTCAATAGAGAAAACTACTCTCAGATAATCCATTACTGAAAGTATGAAACCTCAGTGGGTGAAATAAATGATTAAATTATGTTTAAAGTTTACAAAGTATTTAATAATATACTGTCAAGAAAAAAAACAAACCATAATCTACCAATATAAAAGATGATTTTAATGCAGAATGGTTCAGAAGAAAATATTAAGATGGAAATTAGGTAAGAAAACAAAGGTCTTAAAACACAAAAGAAGGAATTACAAACGACTGAACAAACAACTTAGTACATATGATGGAAAATCCTTAGATTTGCATATCTAAAATATAGAAGGGGAAGAAAATATGATTGATAGAAAGTAAAAAAAAAAGCTTTTAAAGAATTCATAAATTCTGTAAAAGCCATAGTGACAGATCATGAAAATAACCTAAACTTAAGGTTCAGAAATTTCTCCCCGAAACATAGCATATTTGAGAATCTAAATAACAAATAAAGAAAGTAATACAAGAAAAGTGTTCAGATCATTTGAATACAAAATTGATAGTTTCTGAAGGAAACTTAATTTTAATTTGTCAATGTTAAATGTACTCTTCCCATCTCTGTCAAATGGCCATCCTGACAGTAGCTTAAAGAAAAGCACTAGATAGTCCTAGGAATATTATTCCATTACTGCCCTTAAGGAACTTTGTTCTCAACTAGGTTGGGCAGGATCCACCCAGAGAATCTGAGTTCTATTTACCCTGTAAACAAAAACTAACTGGGGATAACTGCAGCTACCAAAAGTGATTCAAGTGTCCTTGCCTCCCTATTAAGGTTTGGGGAGAGTTGGAGCATGAAGGAGAAAACAACTAGAATGAAATGGGTTTTCTTTCAGAAATTGCCAGAGGTAACTGGAATCTCTTTACCAGGAGTTGATCTTCATATAGCTCCCCTCCACTGTCCTTTTCCTCCTGAATGTATAAAAACCTTCCTGTAAGTTTTCTCCATAGATACTCATGCATTCAGATACATGGCAGTGATGGGGTTGGGATCTGGGCCCTAGAAAGGAAAACCCTGGACTTTCCCACTTGTCCAAATCTCTGGCATACCCCTGAGGCTATAATCCCATCAACTAGCCTTTCATTGTGGCTACACCCAATCCCCCAATTCTGTTATCCTTGACCTTGCCTGTCTCTCCATTGTCTTGCCTCCCTATGGCCCCAGGCCACTTCCCACCCTTGGTCCCACCTAGGCTCCATTTCCCTGGAATTCTATTACCTCATAGACTACTTGGTCACTCCTAGATATTACCTCATAGACTACTTGGCCACTCCTGGATCCCTCCCATAGACTTTCTGTATATAAGGTCCACCTTGTCTCCATTAAGATGCTTAGATTCTTATAATCTAGCCACTGCTTACCCATATTTAGACTCCTTAAGAGGCTGCCCAACATGAGGGATGTTCTAATAAACCTTGTCTTTGGCTGAAAGAAGGCTTGGGTCGAATTCTTTCGGGCAGGATCCGCGTGTTGTGATTTTGGGGTTCCAGGATCCCTGAACCCCTAAACCACATTATTTTGTCAGTGCCCCAGTCTCAGGACCCTCTTTATCTCTATTAAAGATGCCTTTTCCTCTACAGAGGAGTTGATTTATTTCAGGACTGATCCTTGAAATCAAAGGATCATTTTCCACAAACCTATGCTTGAAACTCCTAGACATTATAATGCTTATATTTCAGAATTTCAATGACAAAGAATGAAATTTGTAAAATTCCAGAAAACTGCAATTAGTATAATATAGGATTACTAGACAAAACACATGAAATTAGGAAAATGTTTACTCCTAAAGAAAAAGTACATTTAAGCTGCAATGAAAAAAGTAATATATTTTCCAAGGCTACATCTGACTATTAATGAAAAATTCTATTTAAAGTACATGTTATGAGGTAGTTAAGTGGCACAGGAAATCAGCATCAGTCCTGGAGTTAGGAGGACCTGAGTTCAAATTCAGCTGCTGATGCTGTGTGACCCTGGGCAAGTCAGTTAATCTCTATTGCTTCAAAAAAAGAGTACATTCTATTCCTTTAAACCAGAAAACTGCCAAGATCCTATAATCTGAAAATAGTAAGAGATTCTGCATTGTTCTATCTTCTCATGTTTGTTTCTCCAGTGAAACAGACCTTCTTGTGAGGCCCTCTCAGCTCTAGATGCCAAAAAAAGAGAATAATGCTCCAGAGAACTCTTCACACAGTACCAAACATAGCTGGCCTTCCAAGAGCTATTCCAAACTTCTCCAGAAAATCAGCAAAGCAATGAATAATCAATTTTCCTGTAAAACAGCTAAAGAGTTAATAGTCTCAGCTGGAAGCCTTCCCACAACTTCATTTCTCAACATACTCTCTTATTTCTTCTTTAGCTCTCATTCTTGAAGCTTCTTGTATTGGCTTCTTAACTAATGCTAAAATCACAAATCAAAGCCTTCTGGTGGTCAGTGAGTAACTCACTGCTTATGTAAAACTTAAAAAATACCATTGTTTCATGTAAGAACCCCACAGACTTGAGATAGTATTGCCAATGTTAACCTCTGAAAGTTTCGTATAAGAAAGACAAATGAATTAGGTTTTCCAAGTCCATGTTTTTATTTCTTTTACACTGACAGCATGCATGTGGAGCTGCAGTCAAAGGCTGAGTCCATTTTGGAGTTGGAGTGCACAGTTCATATAACTTCTCAACAGGGGCTGATATCACCCCCTCATCACTTTATCTCTAGACAGAGGAAATACCTCTTCTATCAGACCACCCAAGAACTATACCAGACCACTTCCAGCCTCGGGCTATCTAGACAGAAGAATCTGTCTCCACCCAACCCTTAGCAAAATACAATGGAGCTGCCATACCTTTGATTAAATTACTTCCAACCTTAGGTTGGGGTTTGACCAGTATAAGGAAAGTCAATGAAATCTCATTATCAGTAATGTCCTTCTGAAGAAGAAAATGAATTTTGGAAGAAGGGGGCTGTCTCCAATGTAATGATTACTGAGAAAATCATTTTTCACACCATGATCTTGCAACAAGTGTTTGATCTATGCTTGTGTCAGTTATGAATATTAGGACTCCAAAAATGTTAATATAAAAAATACTAAAGGATCATGATGCTTTATAACTATCATTACCTTAGTCGTTTCTGGGCCTTCAAACAGATTTTCTTGGGATATTAGTTTGAGGGTCATTTCTGTATGTGGTCATCAGAGAAGTATCCCTTCCCAACATTTGACTTTCCTTACAAAAATAATTATATGTATGTATGTATGTATATGTATATGTGTATTGTATATGTATGTACATGTATATATGTATGCATATATTTATGCATGTATATGTATATGTATATATGTATGGATGTATTATGTATATATACATATTCTTTCTCTATCTTTTAGCAATCAAACTTTTGATGCACACAAAGGGGAAATTCCTTACATCATCATTTTTCCATATTATACTCTGTTCTGAGACACTCAACATTTCCAAAACAGAACTTTTTATCTTTCACTAAAACCTTTCCTCATCTGTGGAGGATTCCACCACTCTTTTAGTTACTCTGGTTCACCATCTCAGTACCATTCTTGAAGTACCAATCTTTCTCACCCAGCATATCCAATTATTCGACACATCTTATCATTTATTTCTATTGATGGAATATCTTCCCCATCTGCTGCTCCTTTCTACTCACAGGGGAGGCACTTTTTGTTGCCTTTCCTCGTCACATCTTCCCTGGACTATTGCATTAGCCTCCTGACTGACCTTCCAACCTCAAGACTTTCTGCTTTCCCAAACAAATGTCAGAAGACCATGGTCAAAAAACTTCCATGACTCCCTAGCACCTCCAGGATCAAATATAATCTCTTCTAATTGACTTTTATATTCATTCCCAATCTGATCACAACATATCTGCCCAAATTTACTATATAGTACATCTCTGTTCTACACTGTAGAAAAGAAATTGACATCCTTTTTTTTATTCTTCATGTTTAACACTCTATTTCTTAAGTCACTCAATTGTCTCTTAGAAAACCTTATTTCTCTCTAAATTCTGCTCATGTGACACCTTTCACATTGAATCTTTCATTATCTCCCCATCTTATATGAATCTCTTCTCAAAAATATATATTGATTTGTACATTTTAATTTTATATAAATTCTGTCTCATTTAAAATATTTTATATTACTTGAGAAAAGATGATGATTAATTTCTGGTATTTTATCCAAAAATATAGGGGCTAGCAAATGCTTAGTTTTTGATTGACTGATTATTTCTTTTTTTTTTAGCTCAGAATCAGTTTATGCCATTTTTCCATTAATCTGAAGAATTGCACAGTTGTTATTTCTAACTAAAAAACAAAACTATGTCATCATATTTATACTTTATTTTTTTCTTCAGTCATTCCTCAGTTAACCTAAACACACCCACACACACATACACAAACACCATTTGTAGCTCTCTGCTGAGACAAAAATGCTTCTATTAATGTATTGTTCTATATATAGGGTACTTTTTTCCCCTTTCTTCAACTTTTTCACTTTATATATCTTATAGTGTGGTTTCTGGTGAATGAGCAGTTATTCATTTTTCATGCATAAATTAATATAAGGTTCTAGGATTATTGAGTCACTTTACAAGTCTACTAATAATGCACTGGTGTCTTTGTGTGGCTAGCCCCTCTTCCAACACTGAATGCTTCCATATTTTTTTTAACTTGAGAATTTATATTGTTTGTATGATAGGAAAGTTTTAGACAAATTTTAAATTGCATTTATTAGTGATTTCTTTTTTAAAATTTTGATAATACTCTATTTTTCCCAATTACATCAAGATAATTTTTAGCATTCATTTTTACAAGAACTGGAGTTCTAAATTTTTCACCCTCCTTCCTTCCCCTCTCTACTTCTGAAAATAGTAAGCAATTTGATATAGCTTACACATGTGCTATCATGTAAAACATATTTCCATATTAGTCACAGTTTTGAAAGAAGTTAAAGATAAAAAGAAAAAAAAACAAAGAATAATGTAAGTGAAAAAAGTATGCTTTGATTTTTCCAGTTTTTTCTGAAATCTGACTGCTCATCATTTCTTATTGCAAATAGTATTCCATTATATTCACATACCCCAGCTTGGTCACTCATTACCCAGTTGATGGGCATTCCCTCAATTTCCAATAGTTTGCCACCATGAAAAGAGATGCTATAAGTATTTTTGCACATGTAGGTTCTTTTCTCTTTTTTATGATCTTTTTGGGATACAGACCTGGTAGTGGTATTGCTGGATCCAAGGGTACGCACAGTTTGGTTATTTTTTGAGGATAGTTCTAAATTGATCTCCAGAATGGTTGAATCAGTTCACAAATCCAACAACAGTGCATCAGGGTCCCAAATTTTCCCATATCCTCTCCTGGATAGAGTCCTTCCATCTTAACCAGAATCATTATAGTTGGGGGTTCTGTGTTCATTTAAGTCCTCTATTCAGGGTGGACAAATATGAGAAACATCTGCTCCAATCTGCTCCATTCAGACAGAATCAAATGAAATGAGACACTGGCAAATAACTTACTCAAGGTTATATAATAAAAAGTAGTAGAACTGAGATTCAAACCCATGTGTTGTGACTGAAAATCCAGAGTTCCTTGGCATTATACTTTGTGCCTCAATGCACTATGAGGATACTGGTATATCTTCCCAAGATCTGAGCAGTGAGGGCTAGGTGGGAAAACACAAAATGCTTTCTTCTATAGGTAGATGCTGAGGAGAAGACTGTGTTTGTTCCAACATACAAGGGACTGATTTATTGTCAAATGATTGAATAGAAACTTTGATTACTACCATTTTTGATAATAACAAATACGGGAAAACATACTACCATTTGCTATCTGATTTTTTTCACAATAAAACACTAAGATTCAAAGAATTCAAAACATCATCATTCAACCAAAGGGGAAACATGTTAAGAGAAGAGTAGTGATCTTTCAACAATTAGACAGTTAGGAATCAAGAAAGTCAAGTTTGCAATATGTTCCCATGCCTCAAATCCCCAAAGTTTTCCATTATATAACACTGCCTCATTAAGAGATGTTTAGAAGACTGGACTTTGAGTCAGAAGACCTCTCTCATTAAAATGTGAGAAGAATCATGGGAGAACTATCCCCAGAGAGTATGGAAGGTCTGCAATCATTTCTACTTAAACAGTGTGGTGGTTTGATCTAAATGATCATTTTTAGGAGTCTGGTTTCCCTTTCAAAGTTGGATGATATATGGTAGTACATGGTAATACTTAAGGGAGAAAAAAAATAGCTTAGTGGAAAGAGTCATGAGAACCTGAGTTCAAACCTTCCTCTGACACTTCCCCACTGTGGAACTTTGGGCAAGTTATTCAGATTTTTTGAGTCTCGTCTTCTAACATGTAAAATGGAAATACCTGTACTACCTATATTAGAGTGCAGGTGTGAGCATAAAATGTGATAATATATGTAAAGAGCTTCCCAAACATTAAAGTACCTTATTCATGCTAGTTAGTATATTTTCATATTATTTCCAATACATTAAAGGAAGCACCTGAATATGATTTAATCTCATCTAAGAAAGGTAAGTGTGAACTCTTTTGTTTACTCACCTCCAACTTCTCTGACTATAAAGGAGTTTGTAGACTTAAGTCATCTAGAAGTTTCCTGAAATCTTTAAAATACACAATACTACTCAGGAAAAAATGTCCAAAGAATGAACTTTTTTCCCATAATAACTCTGGCCTATGTACCAAAATTAAATAAATAAATAAATGAATGAATGAATGAATGAATGAATGAATGAATGAATGAAAAAATAAAATAGAAGCAAAAACAAAAAGTGTATTCACCCCCCTGGCCATCAAAATAAAATCACAGTGTTTTTGTTGTAGCTGCTTGTGTTTTTATCTTTTTTTACTTTTTATGTTTTTTCTTATTTATTAGTGCCTATTTTTTGTTACATCATTGTTATTACCAAGTATATTACCACTCCCATATCCCTTGCAACAAAGAAAACAGTTAAGGAAAACAAAACATTAAAGAAACCATACTTAATAATTTCTTTTTATTTTTTGTTTTCTTTTTATTTATTTTAAAATATTTTATTTTTTTTCAAATTACATGTAAAGACTATTAATCATTCCTTTTTAAAAAATGTTGAGTTGAAATCATAAGCAATCTGATATAGATTATACGTATGCAATTGATAACTTCTTCAACTCTCTACAACCATAGTTCTCCTGACCTACAATGCTAAGAGGAGGGAAAATATGTTTCAGCATTTTTTCCAGGAGTAAATTGGTTATTGAAATTTATCTGAACTCAGATGTGTCTTAGTTTTCCTTTCATTTCATTAATGTAGATTTTGTGGCTGATGGTATACTGATTGTATTTCTTTGTTCTGAAAGTCATTGAAAACTTGTTTTCCGGATTTATTTAATTTTTCACATTCATTTTTCTTATTATACAGCATTTCATTACATCCCTATGACAAAATATTGCTGGAATAAAGTCTGGCTCTTTATATAGGTTTTTTTCCCCTTTTTCATGAAAAGTACTGTTAATATTTTCTTTATGTGCGATCTTCTCGTCATTGACTTCCCTAAAGCTAAAGTAGTGAGATTGCTGAGCCAAAGATTGTGAATAATTCATTAACATTTCATGCATAATTCCACATAGTTTCTCAGAATATTTAGATGAAGTAACAACTCCAGTAATAGGACAGTAGTGTGTTTATATTGTCAAAGAAGCTCAAAACTTGATTATTTCCATTTTTTATCATATCATGCTTTGTAATTTGTGAAAAGAAAACACAGAATTCGAATTTTTATTTCTCTTATTAGTAACATTTTAATGGTTAACACAAATTTACAATTCTTATGTTGTACATAAATCTGGTCATATTATTTGATTTCTCATCTATGTGTGAATAAAAGATCTTAGTATTATCTGTCTATGACAATTACAAATATATTTTAAACATCAATGTTTTATCAGCAATATATAGAAATTAGTTTTTTTAATTGTCATTGTATCAGAATTTTTGCATGTGATTTTTCATTTCATGTAACTAAAGTGATCTCTTTTGTTTTTATTCTCTTTTATCTCTTATTTGGTTATTGAAATTGCTTCTTACTGGGCCAAGATTGTTGGCACAGAAGGCAGGAGAGCATGGGATGCAATGCTCCTTCTTGATACTGGCTAGCTCTAGGACCCTCGTCATGGCACTTAAAAAAGAGGTCATAATTGTCCACACTTCACAGTGTGTTTTGTTCATTGAATGAAATAATATATGTAAAGCCCATGGCAAATCACAAAACACTGAAAATAATAGCTACTTTTATGATTTCTATAATTATAGATCTGGAATGTACTTATTTTTTTCACCATTAAAACTGGAGTGATCTCTTATATCAACAACACACATTTTTGAGTGCTACTTCTATGTAATCAATTACTTATAATTATGAAGCAAAATCTGAAAATCCTAGCAAGCAAAAAGCTTAATGGAGGAATATAAAATACCTAAAAAGAAAGCAATACTCTCCTGTTGGTGATTCTAAATTTAATTCCTCCTGTTAGAAAGACAATCAATAACATCAGAAAATCCCTATTTTGAAAGAGTACAGAACACTAATCAGTATACTGTCTGACACTGAAACATATATGCCTCCTCTTTGCACAGAAATGATACTCTGTGAGTGATGAATGCGGTGTGCATTTTCTGACACGACAAATTTCATGATTTGTTTTGCTTAACTCTAATTTGTTGTGAGGGAGGCTACAATTTGTGTAAGGGTGTATGTGTCTTTGTGTGTGTATGTGTGTGTGGGTGTGTGCCTGTCTGTTTATGTGTCTGTGGAGGAGGCAAGGGGCCAGTCCAAATGACAATAAGTGATGTCAATGTAAAAAAAAATAGCGTCGAGAGAATAATAGATGACAAAAAGGCACTCTTGATATTCTTCTGGAGAAGATGAAGAAGAGAATCTTAACTTAAGGTACATAATGAAGGAGGAATCATTAGTGGTTTGATGTTAAATTTAAGGGAGGCCACTATTAGAAGGGTGCAAATATTTATGTTAAGCCTTGATGTTTACTTGTATATTTACTTTTTTTTGTTTGTTTGCTTGTTTTATTACTTTTTTTAACCTTTCCTGTGAAGTGATTTTTTTAAGGTCACATAGGTAGAATAGAGCAGCTTTTCCCAGTGTATACATTAATGAGAATTTAATCTAAATTATAATTGTAACATATTTTCTTTTAACTTTGGTGAATCAATCTATATATCTATACAAGTTTGGGAAAAGAAAATTCAGAACTAAATAATCACCAACAGATATTAAGCAAACATTTTCCTTAAGGAAAAAGGGCTTACCAATCAATGCCGATTAGCCTAGGGAATGAGGATACGGAACAAACTATATAATCTATATTTGCAAAGATTTGACAGTAAATGAGTATTTGGGCAGCTATGTGGTACAGTGGATAGAGTGCCAGGCCTGGAGTTGGAAGACTCACCTTCCTGAGTTTAAATTTGGCCTCAGACACTTATCCTGTATAGGACCCTGGGCAAATCACTTAACCCTGTTTATCTCCATTTCCTCATCTATAAAATGAGCTGGAGAAGGAAATGGTATACCACTCCAGTATCTTTACCAAGAAAACCCCAAAAGGGGATCAGTAAAAGTGGGACTTGATGGAAACTTCTGAACAACAGCAATGGATATTTAGCAAATTATAACTTGGTGGACACAATTATGCATCAAAATCTCACTCTTATTCATTAACCAATAAATGAGAAGTCTGTATATTGAAAATACAGAATGAAAATATTCTTGGGACTTCCTTCAACAAACAAACTAACTGAAATTGGTACACTGCCACAGACAGGATCATTGCCCACAATTTCCTATATATTATATTTGACCCATAAAAAAATAAAAAATAAAAATTAATAATAGCTAAACACTCTTAAAACAGTTTTAACTATTTAACTGTTGAAAGTTTAGGACAAATTGATTTTTCCATACCAATGACTCTTCTTCTCAAAACTATGTGGGATGAAAAGATTTCAGAATATGGAAACCAATTAAAAGAAACCACTCACTTATGTATCATCAAATTGTCCCACAGGTGAGTTCTGTGAGCCTATAGAAAATAAGCTGGCATCCTAATACTTTATTTTTTTTCAACTATACAATAGTACATAGAACATTAATGAATTAAGATTCTTAATAGGATTGTGACTTAGGTAGGACAGAATTCAATGTAAAATGATAATGAAAGTAACAGTGGTGATGAACATAATGCCTTGCATTAGCGTGCCAATTTTTACATTTTTCAAAATGTTTTAGATGCACTATATCAATTAATCATCATAATAAGATCTAAATCTAAAAACAGTTTCCATTTTATAGATGAGAAAGAACATGAGAAGTATAATAACAATACAGTTTACACACTTAGTTTATGCAGAATCAGAACTCTAAATGAAATCCAATCATATCTGTCCTCTGGCATAAAACTGAGTATCACTGCCTCTTTTCTAAGGTTCAGAAATAGGGGTTCTGGCATGAAGGCAGGTCAGATTAAAAGCTTGAATAATATTGACATATTCTCTGGTAACAGAGTCATAAACATTGAACTAAAAAGAATCTCAGAAGTTAACTACTTCAATCCTTTTATAATATAGATAAGGAAGACAAGGCAAATACAATTAAATCACTCCTTGAAGGCAGTAGATAATACACATCAGAAGAGAGACTTGAATACAGGTTTTCTGACTGCAGATTGAATGTGTTTCAGACTATTCCAGGCTGCCACACTGAAGAAACCAAGATGGCTAGAGGGATAGCATGCTTGGGGTACAGAACAGAACCTTACTAAATTTAGTGCTTATAATATTTTGTTTTGTTCTTTCTTATTGCTCTTATTTAAGAAATATGAATCCTCTACACATGTCCATGCCTTCAAGTAGAAGTATTCTCCTACTAATCCATGATTTTATTTATTTCTTACATGGAACATATTTACCAGGGTCATGTCTCAGCTCAAGCTAAAACTCAAATTTATCCAATATAATAATGTGTGTATGTATATGTGTGTGCATATAAATGTATATAAACACACACATGCACAAATATATGTATAAATGCATGTATATAAATGTTAATTAACATATGTTAATATGTTTCTCTGTTTAATTTAATGTTCAATTCTTTGTATGACAGATATTCCATTGAGAATGAACAGATCAAGAGTTCACACTAAAATATGAAATAAAGATAAATGCTTAATAAATTTAATGTTATTCTCTTGTTACCACAGATGATTGAATCTCTAAATATGGTATTTTAACATCAGCCAGTGAAAGAAATATTTGGTAGTAGGAAGTGTCCCTGAATTCATATCATAATGGTGATCTACTCCTTCAAATATACATTTATTAATCACCTGTTATGTTCACTATATAAGGAGATACACAAGACAAGACCCTTGCTGTCAAAACACTTAGAATCTTGGAACAGACATGGGATACATATATGAAAAGATCCCTGAAGGGAGCAGAAGGCATGTGTGTGTATGTGTATATGTGTATATATGTATATTTATATGTGTATATTGTGTATGTATATGTGTGTATATGTATAGGCATATCTGTGTATCTATATGTGCATGTATATATGTGTGTGCACTCACATATATATCTATACATACACATGGTATCATGAAAAATATACAAAATATTATAAGTTCTTTAAATTTAGTAGAGTTCAATCATGCTATCCCTCTAGCCATCTTGGATTCTTCAGTGTGGCAGCCTGGAATAGTCTGAAACACATTAAATTTGTAGGCAGAAAACCTGCATTCAAGTCTCTCTTCTGATGTTTATTATCTATTGCCTTCAAGGAGTGATTTAACTGTATTGTGCCTTGGCTTCCTTATCTATATTATAAAAGGATTGAAGTAGTTAACTTCTGAGATCCTTTTCAGTTCAATGTTTACGATTCTGTTACCAGAGAACATGTCAATATCATTTAAGCTTTTAACCTGACCCTCCTTCATCCTAGAACCCCTATTTCTGAATCTTAGAAAAGAGGCAGGGGCAGCTAGGTGGTGCAGTGAATAGAGCTCTGTCCTTGGAGTCAGGAGGACCTGAGTTCAAATTCAGCCTCAGACACTTAACATTTACTAGTTGTGTGACCCTGGGCAAGTTACTTAACCCCAATTGCCTCACAAAAAAAAAAAAGAGGCAGTGATATTCAGCTTTATGACAGAAGCCAGATATAATTGGATTTCATTTAGAGTACTGATTCTAGAATAAACTAAGTGTGTAAACTATCTATCTATCCATCTATCTATCTAATCTATCTATCTATCTATCTCTCTCTCTATGTATACTAGTTAACCAATTCCTGGTATAATTTTCATATATATATAAACTATTTATATATATTAATATACATATATATAATATATAATATATTATTATATATTATATATATTAGTGTATTTATATATATTAGTATATATATTTATATATATACTAATTAACAAATTTCTGGTATAATTTTCATGATCTAGTATTTCAAGGATAAGAGAAATGTCTGCTGGCAAAAGTGATCTGGAAATCTCATACAGAGGAAAGAGTAAAGTTGAGAAAGCTTGAGAGAATGAGGAGATTCTGATAATCAGAGATTTTTGGGGAAAATTTTCCAGGCAGGAAGAAGAATATGAGCAAAGCTTAAAAAGACTAAAAAAGACAAGGCACATAAGACCAGTACTAGTTCAGGAAATTAATAATATATGCTATTTTTTTCTCTTTCATATCTTATATGAAAGCTATGACTTCTGCTATCAGGAGAGAAACATCTTTGAAAATAAAAATGTTAGCTGTGGAATGGTGTTACTGATGCTATTTATGAGATTTAAGGTAATTTTAAAAGTTTTATTGAATGACATTTCTTAGATCCATGTTTTCATCCAAATGTCAAAGAAACATAGTCATAAAACTTTAGTACATTCCCTGACACATAGTAAATATATAACCAAAATTTATTTTGGCCTTATGATAGAGAATATAAAATGTTAACATTTAGAAGTGACCCTGAAGAAAAGAATATTAAATGCTAGCTATAGAAGGGAAACCTAAACCAAAAATTATAAAAGCTAAGAGTGATATAGAAGACCATCTAATCAACAACCTATCTCTCCCTTTTTATTTTTCTGAGATGAAAACTGAGGCCTAGGGAAGGAAAGTTATTTGCTGATCATGAGTTCAATATTTCCACAGGCAGAAGAAACTGACAAAATGGAAAGAAGCAATGTTACATTTGTGGTGGAATTCATTCTCCTAGGATTTTCTGACCTTCCCAACCTCCAAAGGCTTCTATTTGGAATTTTCCTAGTCATCTATATGAGTATACTTATAGGAAATGGCCTCCTCATTGTCATAAGTAAGACTGATCCTGTTCTCCAAACCCCCATGTACTTTTTCCTTGGGAACTTTTCCTTCTTGGAAATCTGTTACACATCAGTCACTCTCCCTAGAATGCTCATAGACCTTTGGACTCAGAAGAGAAATATTTCATTCCTGTCTTGTGCTCTACAAACTTGCTTCCTTTATATTCTGGGAGCTGCAGAATGCTTGCTTCTGGCTGTGATGGCGTATGATCGTTATGTGGCCATTTGTAAGCCTCTTTACTATCCTCTCATCATGAATCACAGAGTGTGTGTCCAGTTGGTGATCGCCTCCTGGATCACTGGGATGCCAGTCCTGATAGGACTCACATATCAGATTTTCTCTCTGAACTTCTGTGGTTCTAACAAACTCAATCATATTTTCTGTGAAGCTCCCCCATTACTGGCGGTGGCCTGTGGGCACACGTATCAGAAAGAGCTCTCTGTCCATGTTGCTGCTCTGCTTTTTGTCATGATTCCCTTTCTGCTGATACTCATGTCCTATGTCAAAATCATCACCACCATCCTGAAGTTGCCATCAAACTCAGGGAAATCTAAAGCCTTCTCTACCTGTTCTTCACACCTCATGGTTGTAGGCTTATTCTATGGGTCTGGTAGCATTGTGTATTTGCGACCCAAATCCAGTCATTCAGCCAAATCAGACAAAGTCTTCTCCCTTTTCTATACTATTGTGACTCCAGTGTTTAACCCCATGATATACAGCCTGAGGAATAAGGATGTAATTCTTGCACTGAGAAAACTCCTCAAAAAATGATAGGAATTTATGAAGCAAATGGTCAAATCTTTATACATATACATATATGTATAATGTAAAAATGTATATGTATTTCCTCTCCATTTGTCCTAATGGTGCTAAAGAAATAGATTTCTGTTCTTTTGTAAGACATCTACAACATACTTAAAACAAAGTATGAGAGATTATATTTAAAGATACTCAAAACCTGCCTAAAATTTCCAATTTATTTTGCTAGACCTTGGCTGGGTTTATGAAACTGTCCCTTATCTCAAGAGGTGATTACTATCAACAGAAACGTTGAGTGTAATCTTACTATATTTTGTTCTATTGTTCTAACAGCATTCAAATTTATTTCTTTTCCTCCTAATTTACTGGTTTAAATATTGGCCACTTTATATATGTATGTGCGCATGTTCAATTTGATTCATATTTCTAAGTACTTACTATGTGCCAACAATTGTGCTAAAGTGCTGGTGATACAGACAAGAAAGAGGAAAACAGTCTCTGTCCTCAAGGAGTTTACAGTCTAATAGAGGAAGAAAACATATAAAAGGAAGCTGAAGTTGGGTTGATGGTGGGCACCAAGGACCACCCAGTGCTGGGAGCATGATATTCCGTGGGGTCCAAGACAAGCAGAGCTGCTCTTAGGGAAAGTGGAGAAAAGAAGGGAGAAAGAGAATCTCTGAATCTCTGAAATCCCTTAGCCTCATACAACATGTACCCCAAGGGTTAATATTTCTTCCACGAGCCAAATGATGACAGTCAAGCTAGCTGCCCTTCTCTGCCACCAAACTCTGCAATTATAGTATATTATATTATAATATGAAGCTCTTGCCTAAACCTAGAGTAAGCCATAGGCCCTCACTACAGGGACGCTCCTAAGAGGGAGACAGGGTCACAAGGCTGAGAAGGTGATGGGACGTGGATCCCAAAAGGAAAATATTGTGTCTCTGGAAGCAACCCAGTGTCTCAGTGGTCTCCTGTGAGAAATTATTTCTTTGTTGTGGTACTTACAGACCTGACCCTATAATTCCTCAGATAAAAGCTATCAGCACAGACACAGGGGTGCTTGTCCAAGGACTCTGTCTCTAGCACCTGGTATCTCATAATGAAAAAAATAATAATAATAACAAAAATCATGATAATGATAATGAAACATCCACAAACTACCACCACCACTACCACTACCACTAGTATTAACACTAAAATAATAATGATGATGATATTGTTATTATTATTATTATTGGCTAGGGACAGGCCTATGATTTCGTTGATAAGGGGAAATCTCAGATGAGAAAACTTCCTCTACTAAAGCAATATTCTAACTTTCTTATGGACCTCACTGAACAGTAGGCATGGACTGATTTGACTACACAATCTGGCTTTAACCACCCCATAGGAGTGTCAGACCTAACATCACAAATATGCCTCACTAGAACAGCAGGCATGTCTCTGTGATGGAATCATAGTCACTGCCTCAAGCTAGCCACTGTCCTCAAACTCAATTCTTTGATTTCTCACAGAATCAGCAAGAGTGTCCATGAACTCATATTTCTCACAAAAACAGCAAGAGTGTACATGCACTCAACCACAACCACAACCGTCTAATCTCGGACAGGACCACAATAGCCAGTCAATCAGAAAGCAGTACCACCAGGATGCGCAAGCAGGATGTGGACCCCAAAACAATAAAAGGGAATAGCGAAAGCTGTCCTTTAGGTGAAATTGAGACAGAGAGGCTTATTATAATATCATTATCATACATACATGTCCCCCAGAAAGGGTTTTTCTGTATGCATTTTGGAAAATTGCATACACAGTTCCATGAAGCCTGGGACTCCTCCCCTATTACCTAATTCTTTGATAAACCCCTCTTGCTTTTTTAATAGTCATATATTCTGTTATGTAATTGCATCTTTTGCCTATAAAATCTCCATCTTCCTCTGATAAGTTGCTTGTCCCTCTTGGAACCCAGCCCTCTTCATGAAAGGCATCACTCTCAGTAAATGCTTATACTTGGATTGCAGATGGTCTGAGTCTGTAAATTCTTTCAAAATGACCCCACAACACAGCATAAAACTGTGACAATTCTTTGTGATGCTGTCTGAGTGAACCCAAAATTCTCCTTGCTGTGTCAGCAACCACAAGGCCAGATGAAGTAGACCAGGATTATTCTCCTGTTTATGACTGATAAGGAACAGGTATCTTGAACTGGACATTATCTTGATTAATTGCATTTCTCTCATCTTGTTGTTTTATGGACACTATCCTGTTATGATACTTTTTTATTTATGACATCCCTTTATTTATGGCTGACAAAGACCAGATACCCTGGGGTTGCTCTCTTGTTCTATGGAATCTATAATTTTGACTGACAGGCATCCTGAGTCAGGGGAGGAGGAAACACTTCCTTTCTGTATGAGTATATAGTCTCCTTCAGCTTCTCTTTCTTTGATCTCATTTCCAAATGAACTCCCGTGCATGCACAGCATGCACATCTGCCCACTTCAAGAGAAATATATACGTGCATACAGCCTAACTTTGTCTTTTTTAGAATGAACTTTTTGAAACTGACCAAATGCAGCCTCAGACATTTACAACTGTGTGATCCTGGGTAAGTTGCTTAACCCTGTTTGCCTCAGTTTCCTCATCTATAAAATGAGCTAGAGGAGGAAATGATAAACTACTCTGGTATCTTTTTTCCAAGAGAACCCAAAATGGGGTCACAATGATTCAGACATGAGTGAAATGATCCAGCAACAACAAGAAAAACAGCAAAGAAGCTCTGGTGGATCAACACTCACCCAAACCTATGAAATGCTTAGTGACACTTAATAAGTTTAGATGGATGTGGTTATGGTTGAGTGCATGTACACACCTGCTGTTTCTGTGAGAAATGACTTCATGGACACGCTTGCTGTTTCTGTGAGAAATGTAAGAATTGAGTCTGGGGATAGTGGCTAGATTGAGGCAGTGGCTAGGATTCAACTCAGCTCTGGCCAGCAACCTAGAGAGGTTTGCTGCAAATATAATTAGTGGTTTGTTACATTTCAAAATTTCATTGACAGTAAATGCTACAAGCATGTGAGATAACCTTTAGCTATATAGAAAATCCAGTCATTCAATATTTATTAAGTACCTACTATGTGCCAGGGGCACCTAGGTGGCACAAAGGATAGAACACTGGACTTGGAATCAGGACGACTCATCTTCCTGGGTTCAAATCCAGTCTTAGTAGCTATGTAACCTTGGGCAAGACACTTAACTCTGTTTGCTTCAATTCTTCACATGTAAAATGAGCTGAAGGAGGAAACGGTAATCCATTATGGTATCTTTGTCAAGAAAACAGCAAAAATGAGGATTCATAAAGAGTTGCACATGACCGAAATGACTAAACAACATTTATTAGACACAATGCTAAGCACTGCGGATACCAAAAGAATCAAAAGGCAGTTCTTATCTTCAAGGAGCTTACAATATAATGGGAAAGACAACATGAAAACAAATACAAAGTAAGCTATATATAGGATAATATAATAGGATAAGTAAGAAATAATCAGCTGAGGAAAGGCACTGGAATTAAGAGGGATTAGGGAAAAGTTCTATTAAAAGAAGGGTACTTAGTTAGAACTTAAAGGAAGTTAGAAATCTAATTTGAAAAATGCAGGATTTGCAGTGACTTGGGTCAAATTCTATAAAAGAAGGAGCATTGGAAAAATCAATAGAAGAAAGGCCTCAAATTCACTAAGCTTGACATGTTCTGCCTTTAGCAGTGGCTATGTGACCCTGGAAAATTGACTTCAACTTTCAGTTTTATAGGGAACTATTAAATAATGAAATTTGGAGAGTAGGTACCATACAACTTTGGTAGAGGCCATTTCTGCCTATGGGACCACACTGCATCAATGAAATCATAGATCCAGGCCTTATCCAATAGATAGGCAAAGAGTTTAGAATATGATGTACAACAAAGTAAAGGAAATAGAAATGTACCCAGTAAGTTATCAAAATATTAATTCTGAGAATCATCAGTTGAGTAAATGCCTTTAATAAAGAATTGACCCACTGAACTGGATTATTGTTAAATTAAACATACCACTGGGAGCTCATCAGATAGTATTAGGAGAATAATCACCCTCAGTGTTACCCTTAGAGTTCAAAAAGCAATAGCAACCACTCCTCTGGGGATACAACCCACCACTATGAGTGGAGGAATGTGTGGCTGATCCACAGACACTTGTTACAGAAGTATGGAGTGGTTATGTTTCAAAATTTCAGTTCCAAAACAGGAAATAACAGAAGCAGCTAAGAGATATACTTTCCCCTCCACTCTGATAAAAAACTATTAATCAGCACAGGTTCAAGCACAGATCCCTAATGTATTTCCCTAGGGAATTTCTGCCACAACAGGGAAGAATTAATAGCTCCTCTTTGAGTAGAATCATCCAAGTAGTTCTGTACCAATCTTATTGTGTTATTGTATAATTCATATTTCCTGCAATGGAGTAATAGTATTGTATGTCTTATCAAAAGTTTTATAAAATCAAATTAACTTATATTAACAGTAATTCCTTCATCAACTAATTAAACATTCCTATCACATAAAGAACTTAGTTTAAGTTGGTATCATTCATGTAATCATTGCATCTCCTTTTAGATACCTACTAGCTATCACTTATGTGACTCATTCTAGACTTTTCACAGGAATAATAGTTAAGTTCACTTGCCTATAGATAGTAGAGTGTTTTCTTTATTTTAAAATTTTAATTTAATTTTTAAAGGGCCAGTATTTGATTGATCGATTGTTTTTTTTTTCTTTTTATGATACCTCCTCCACCTTCAATGATCTTTGAAATAGTTCTGGAGGAGAAAATGAAACTGGCGACTTTGCACAGCCCTCCGTCACTCAAACCCAATTCAATTCAAGTCATGTCATCATCTCCCTGATGTCATGGTTCTCTTCAAAAATGAAAGATAGGGGCAGCTAGGTGGTGCAGTGGTTAGAACACTAGACCTGGAGTCAGGAGGACCTGAGTTCAAATCTGACCTCAGACACAAGACACTTACTAGCTGTGTGACCCTGAACAAGTAACTTAACCCCATTGCCTAGCCCAAAAAAACGACAAACAAACCATGACCACACACAAATATCATTGTTAGGGAGCAGTCAACCATTCATATCTTCTATTTCTTTCATGACCTATCCTAGGCTAGGTTTCTTGAATTCACAAGGCCAGGCATATATATCCTCACCACCTCCTCATTTATGGCTTATTAAATCTCTCTTAATCATTTTTGTTCTATTATTTTCAATGTATATCTCATTCTTATTAGTAGAGAAAACAGAAACAAAATAAGAGTTGAGTATCTCTGCTTTATCATAAAGATTAATTATCAACTCATGTACCCAAAGCAAAAGTCATTTTACTGCTTTGGTCCTCCTTTACTCTTCCAATATATCTTATAATTTCTATTTTTTTTCTGTTGTTTCAACTTTAGTATTCCTGATACTTAAAAAAAAACAGAAATATGCTATAGCCTTATATTAATCTTCTGTGGTTGGTAAGAACCTGTATATCCTCATTTCTTTTGTCAGAAAAATACACTTTTACTCCTCATTGGAATTATTGTCATTGGATATTCAAAATGTTGATCTTAAACCATGCCCGTTCCTTCTAGGATGACTACCCAGGAATTATTTACTTTCACAAGATCTTACCATGCTTTCCCTTGAATCCATCCAAATCTGCTTTCTCCAAACCAAGAACGTATGTCAAATTATATTATAATTTCATCTGCTATTTCCATTGCACATTCTGCAATAGTTTGGTTACTTTTTCTCAAACTTCCCTTCATATCCACCCTACTTACACATTGAGATCAGATAAAGAAAAGGCAACATTGATATAAACACATATTAAAAATATCCTGAACTGGAATAAATCTGTCCTTTTCCAGGTATACTGTCAGTTTTTCATATTTGTAGGATTATCAGCACAAACAATATCATGGCTTAGAATATTATCGGAAGTACATAAACCTTTATAATAATGAATAGAAATGTTGCTTTTACTTAAAAAGAGATCATAATAAAAGCAACAAACAAATCAATGGTAAATACTGAGTCAATGACATAAAGTATTAAATGCAGTTTTATCTTGTTGAGATTGAAGAACAATAGATTCCATAAAAATGAATGAAATGCTTGCAAAAGCTTTGTGTGTTTTCCAGGTATAGCCAGGTACATATCTTTCTCCTCATTCCCATTCTGCCCCATGTACTTATTGTTAGAAGAGTTTACACCCATATTTCTCTTTTAAAATGTCTAGTTGTTCTGTCAATACAATATAAGGTGTCACACTCAAAGAAAGTGAGGTCTTGATATCATATTGTTGAGACATTGGATCTTGTCTAAACTAGTATCAGGAACCTCTCAGTCATCCATGGGGTTTCATTTGGCTTGTGTTCTCTGGATGAGTGCCCTTGCATTCTGCTTTCTTTTGATTAGGAAAATCAAATTCACCTTTTAAAAAGAGGAGCTTGTTTGAGGATCACTTTGGGAGATCCTCTTAGTTTCTGTACCAAATAAGATAAAAATACTACAACAACAACAACAGAAACAACACCCTCCTCAGTAGATGTCACAGTGGTTTCTGAATGAGTCTGGCCACCAATTAGGAAATGATTCATTTGTTAAAAAAAAGCATCATTTTAATTTGACAGTACAGATTAGCCAGAAAATGAGGTAGGAAGTCACATAAATCATACCCAGGAGCAAGCACTCACAGGCACCCAAAATATAAAGGAAACAAAGTTTTACAGCACAAACCAGCCATGGAATATGTCTCTTCTATGTACAAAGGTCTGATAGCTTTCTGGAAAGAGTGGCTGAAGTGTAGCAGATTTCTAGGAATGAAAAATTTCCAAGGAAAAAGTGTATGGGGGTTTGGAGAACTAGATCAACCTCGCTTATGACAATGATGAGTCCATTTCCTATTAGGAAATACATGAAGATGACTAAGAAAATCCCAAAGAGAAATCCTTGGAGGTTGGGAAGTCAGAAAATCCAAGAAGGATGAATTCCACCTCAAATGAAAGATTTTCTCCTGCCATTTTTACTGTACCTTCCTTCTACGGAATAATCCATAACCGTCAAATCACTTTCCCTTTCTGAGCTTCAGTTTCCTTCTTAGAAAAACAGAAGGTTAGATTGGATGGATGATATATAAGACCCATTTGGCTTTGATCATTCGTGTTTTAAATACACTTCCCTGATGTCACGGTTCTCTTCAAGAATGAAGGACAAACAACGACAACAACAGCTCTTCGAGTCAATCACACCAACCTTCATGCTGTTCCCTGGTTTCCTTCCAGTTCCATTTAAAACCCTATCTTCATTGGAGCCCTTTCCCAACCCCTTTAAAGTCTAGTGTCTTCCCTCTGTTAATTATTTCCTACTTTTCCTGTATGCTGTTTCTTCCATTAGATTGTGAGCTCCTTGAAGTTAGACTGGCTTTTGTCTTTGGATCCTCAGTGCTGGAATCAAGTTAAGTGAATAACTCTATTTTGTTAAAGCTGGAAGGGTGCTTCCTTTTGGGGTCCAAGTCCCATCACCCCATTCATTTGGGGAAAATTCAGGAACAAATAAGTCATAATGAAGATTACACAAAATATAATGGATGCTTTTGTTTATATAAAATAAAATTTTTCACAAGATATTTAATGTATTAAAAGTTAAAGGACATCAGGTAATTAGAGGGAAAATTTAAAACATGTATCTGATAAATGTGTTATTTCTAAGATATTAGGAACTGATTCAAACTTATATGACTGAGATAATTCTCAATAGTTAAATGGTCCAATTTCATGAACAGGCTAGTTTTAAAGGGGAGATATCAAAGCTATTGAAAATTATATGAAGAAAATAATCTAAATCACTAATAGAGAAATGCCCATTTAGACAACTTTATAATAATTCACTTTTGGTGAAGCTAGAGTTGATTCAAACATTAGGGAAAGTAATTTTAAACTATTCACAGAAAACTATCAAATTAGGAATATCCTTTGACAAGATGTATCACTACTAGGCTTGTACCCCAAAGAATTTTTTTTAAAAAAAGAGTAAATCATATATATTTGTATATAACAATATTTTCAATAGCATTTTTTGTAGTAATCCAAATTTGGAAACCAAGTTGGTGCACTCCTTTTAAGGAATGACCAAAAAATGTGGAATATGAATGTAATGGAATATTATTTGCCAAAAGAAATTATGAAATTTGCAATTTCAAGGAAAACTGGGAAGACTTTTATGAAATTATACAGATCAAAGTGAACATAGCAAAACAACATAATGATTGCATTATAGAGAATAAAAAAAAACTTTGAAGACCTTAGAACCCTAATCAATATTTTAATGATAAATTAAAAGTCAAAAGAACTGAAGATGAAACATACCAATCACTTCCTGTGAGAAATGTTAAAATTGAGATACAAAAAAGAAGTATAAATTTTTAGACATGGTTGATCTAGTACTTCTCTTGTTGAACTATGTAAATATTCACTAAAGGATTTGGCTTGGTCTATTTCAAATTGCTCAAAGTTAATGGGGAGAGAGAAATTGATTTTTAAAATATTTATTGCTTGAGAAAATAAAGAAATGTGAGATAAAATATTACCTAACCATAGCTATGAAAAGTGTATGATCTATGGCCATATAGCCATTTTTAGTTTAATTTAGAAAAAAAGTTTGAAGTTAGTCTAATTCAAACACACAAATTTCTGCCACACTGCTTTCCTATTTTATCAGTTTTTTTATATTAATCAAATAAAAAGATATTTCCTAAATAATTTATTTTTTGTTTATAGAATATAGAAGAACATGCAGAATCTGGTTTAATAACTAGATTATTGAATTTCCTTGTTTCTGATTGTCTCATTGTTTCCTTTTGATAGCTTTTACTTTTCTCTATATTTTAATAAATACCACATGGTTTTTATGATTATGGCTTTACAATATTTTGAGGTTTTATTTGGAAGTTTTATTCCTCTTCCATCCATAACTTTTTTTATTGTTATTTTCCTTCAAAATAAAGAGCTTTTGTTTCTTGAAACTAATTTTGTTGTTTCATCAAGGTCTGTAAAACATACTTTTGATAGTTTATTGATATAAAATTAAATAGTAAATTAACTTTTGTAGTAATGTCATTTTTATTCTATTGATACCACATAGCTATAAGCACTGAATATTCATCTTTCCACTTAAATTATACTTTACACTTATTGAATGTTATATTTTTCCATTGGTTCCTAATACCTTTTAACTGTTTTTTTTTTAATTTGGGGGGGGTTCCTTTTCCTCTTTAAATGCATTCTTTTCCTCTTCAATTATTTCTGCTATGTCTATCTTAAGACAACCCTATCCCTATATGTTCTCTCTACCTCACTTTCATCTCCCCTCCCTTTATCACCTCTTTCCTTTGATTCGGATTTTTACTTAGCATATTAGTTGGAATTTTTTTCCCTTTTACTTAGTGTATACACACACACACACACACACACACACACACACACAAGTATATCCCACTCTTTGTTTTACTCTATATTAAGTTGTTAAGTAAATTTCCTTATTCTTTCTATTCCTTGACTTTGGTTTATTTTAAAGTTTTTTTTTTTAATTTTCTTTGTCGTTCAGTGCTGAACAATAAACACCCTCTAAAATAGTCAATGAGAATGACCATGACCATCGGCTCTGTACTAGAAACAATCGAAATAGGCTTGCAGTACTCCTATACATGAGAAAATATGTGAAACAAATTGATTTGTTGATGAGAGCCCCATCATCAAATCATTTCCAACATGCTCTACCTAAGGACAGCCCATGTGGAAGGGTCTAGGGAGACAGCTTTCAGGAATTCAGGAAGACATGTGTAGTGGAAAACAAATAAACAAAGGAAAATGAAATGATTCCTTGACTTAGTTCGTGTGCATGCATTATGATTATTCACTTTCCATTAAACTCACAATGAAAAGGGAATATTTTGATTTGCTGTTTAAACAGAACTGAGAGAGGCAAAAGACTTTCAGAATACAATTCTGTGTGTGTGTGTGTGTGTGTGTAACTATTTCCATAATAACCTTATTTTAGCTAACAAACAGAAGATTGAATCGGTAATTTGGTAAATGTCAGAGGGCATGTGGAAAAATTGGGACACTAATTCACTTTTGGTAAAACTGTGAACTGACCCAACCATTTTAGAGAACAATCTGGAATTATGCTCAAGATTTATTAAACTGCCTATACAGTTTGACCCAGAAATACCACTACTAGGTCTTTTGTCCAAGATGACTGGGGAAAAAGGAAATATGTGTGTGTGTATGTATGTGTGTGTGTGTCTGTGTATGTGTATGTACACATACACAGATACACACACACATACATACACACATATATATATATATACACACCCACACATATATATACACATATATATGTTCTAAAAGTTTTATAGCACTTTTTTTTTGTTGTTGTGGCAAAGAACTGGAAGTTTCTGGGATGCCTATCAATTGAGGAATGGCTGAACAAGTTGTGGTGTATGATTATGATGAACTACTACTGTGCTATAAGAAATTATGAGCTCAATGATCTTGGAAAAACACAGATAGACTTGTGGGAAATTAGCAAAACCAAGACAACACTGTATACTGTAATAGCAATATTGTTTTTAGAACAACTTGAGAGAATAAGTCATTTGGACTAGTATAAATACTTAAATTAACTACAAAGGACATATGAAGGAAGATACTATCTGCATGCGGAGAAAGAATTAATAGATAGAAATATGTATAGAATTGTTTTACACACACACATACACACACACACTTGTGTCTAATGATAGTCATTTCTAGGATGGAGGGGAGGGAGGGAAAAAAAGACAAAAAATAAAGTTACAACATAACTTATTGTATAATTGAAAGGAATAACAAATTGTACGTAAAAGATTTGTAGTTTCATGAACAATCATCATTTTTAATTCTACTATATTATGGAAATACTTGTTTTATTTCGTTTAGATTGTCAAATTTATAGACATATATTTGGGCAAAATAAGTGCTAACAGTTGCTTTCATTTCATCTTCATCTGGTGTCAAATTGACCATTTTAATTTTTGATATGAGTAATATTTTATTAAAATTAACAAAACTTTATATATTGCATATAAAGTTGAAAGTCAAGATACAGGCTAGAAAAATTACCAAACAACAAAAAAATAACCTGACCATAGAAAGTTACTCTGAATTCACTGACCACTACCTGAAAGACACCATAAAATTAAGATTCCCAAATTCTTAAGAATACAAGTCATTCCTCAATTGATAAATGGTCAAAGGATGTTAATAGGCAGTTTTCAGATGAAGAAATCAAAGCTATCTATAGTCACATGAAAATACTCTATATTACTATTGATTAGAGAAATGCAAATTAAAATAACTCTGAAGTATCACCTCACACCTATCAGATTAGCTAATATGACAGAAAAGGAAAATGATGAGGGTTAGAGAGGATATGGAAAGTTGGGACACTAAAGTATTGTTGGTAGAGTTGTGAACTGATCCAACCACTCTGGAGAGCAATTTGGAACTATACCAAAAAGGCAATCAAACTGTGCACACTCTTTAATCCAGTCTGTATCCCAAAGAGATCGTAAAAAGTGGAAAAGGACCTACATGTACAAAAAATATTTATAGCAGAAGTTTTTATGGTGGCAACTAATTGGAATCTGAGGGAATGTCCATCAATTGGGAAACGACTGAACAAGTTTTAGTATATGAATATAATGGAACACTATTGTGCTATAAGAAATGATTAAAAAAATAAAAACCTCTAAAAACTTTGTGGAGGTAATTAGAATTTTCATATTAATCAATATGATATGTGTAATGAATATACTGCTAGATTAGATTTTTTGGAATTCTCTTTGGCTTGTAAATCAGAAGCTAACAATGCAGCTTGAAATGATCAATCAAACTTTGACAATGCTCACAATCACTGGCATCCTTGTGACTATATATCTGAAGTGAAGCAAATCAAAGATAATAGAACCTGTTCCTGTGGCAGAACTCCGGTCTTGTGACCTACCAAGTCATGACTCTAAATGACTTGAGCTATATTGCTCCCACAGGACTCCAGAACTGTTGCATTGTTGTCCATTTGTAGGTTTGTCTTGGGAAACCTCTCAAAGTCCTGAGAATGACTGTCTGTAATCCATCTTCCCCCTCCCTTCCCATTGTGCTATTGTGAGAGACAGACAGACAGACAGACAGACAGACAGACAGACAGATAGACAGATAGACAGATAGATAGATAGATAGATAGATAGATAGATAGATAGATAGATAGATAGATAGATAGATGCTAATGTGTTCCTCATAAGGAAGTCAATTAATTAAACAGCTACCTGATTCCTGGCACTTTATCACTGGCCTTCTGGTTCATCATTCTCAGGTTAGACACTGGCTCAGTAAAACTGTTAACAACTTACATGAACTGATGCTTACTGAAGTGAGCAGAACCAGGAGAACATTGTATACAGTAACAGCAGCATTGTGTGATCATCAACTATGATAGTTAATAGTATGATAGATAATACATTGATCCAAGACAATTCCAAAAGACTCAGATGGAAAATGCTGTCCACATTCAGAGAAAGAACTGCTGGAATATGATTGCAGATTGAAGGACACTATTTTCACTTTGTGTGTTTTTTGTATGTGTGTTTCCTTTTCTTCTGTTTCTTCTTTCACAATA
>NW_020940273.1:0-10732 GCF_900497805.2 Vombatus ursinus | reverse complement strand
TGATCTTTTAGGAAGGACAATGATAAGCTGGAGGATGGTGTTAAGGACTGTAAAAAGCCTCAAGATTATGTCATATGAAGAGTAACTGATGACAATTTTTAGCCTAGAGAGAATTGGGGAAGTGGCATGATGGAAAGCAGATGGAGGATGGCTATCTATGTTAAATCTAAAGGGCTAACATATGGAAGAACTTGTTATGTTTGACTACAAAGTGCAAAACTGGAACCATTGGATAGAGGCTTCATAGAGGTACATTTAGGATTGGGTATGAGGAAAAATTAGAGTTATTCAAAAGTAGAATATGCTATCTTGTTGGTGGCCTGCATGGACAGGTTGCAGTATCTTTGGTTGATTGTTGTAGAGGGTGTTGTCATCAGATATAAGTTGGACTAGATGTCCTCCATTGTCCCTTTCAACTCTGAAATTCTGTGATTCTGATAAAGTCATGCACTGAATCAATAGCAGAAATGAAATATAATTCTGTTTTTTTTTTCAATGAATGGTACTATATATTTCCTAGTATGATTTTAGGTACCTATTTCTATTATAATTTCCCATTCATGATTTTACTAAGTCTACATTTTCTAATTTTTGTGATCTATGATGAGTTCCTTAAAAAAAGTTTCGATTAATTTATGGACTAAGATCATATTTTTAACACCAGAAAATTTCCTAATAAGGCTATACATATTGAATGCTTTTGGTATAATTTCAGCATTTTTAGCCTCTAGAATAACAGTTACATCTGTCCAGAACCTGGTTGACTGAATTAACCCATAATTTAAGTCAAGATAAAAAGAAATATACATAGACAATCAGGATCAGGGAAGGGGGCAGACAGAGGGTTCCAGAAAAACATAAGTTTTTAACATGTAGACAGTTAGAAATATACACATGTACATATAGCTTCTACAATGAAGTATATATAAACATATATATAACATATTTAAAGATATATATGTATATGTGCATATATACATATGTCTATCTTATATAAAATGATATATTTATTTAGTGTGGTTCATCCTGCCAGGGTGTGTATGTGTTTGTGTGTAGGCATGTATGTATGTATGTATGTATGTAAGTAAATACACAGATAAAATATATGTGAATGTTTTAGTCTTTGTCTCTGTATAAGTATGTACATATGTATATTAGTGTATGTATATATATATATTATCTATAGCTCAATAGACATATATATGTATGTATGTAAGGGTAGATCGATGTATGGATGGATGGATGGATGGATGGATGATTGGATAACATGTGGGATTCTTCCCATAGAGATGAGGGATGTAGGGTTGACTAGAAGTCACCCCATCACTGTTAATGGCTAAGTTAAACTATTCTGGGTAAGAAATTTTTACATGATTCCCTTTAACATACAAGTTTATACAATGGCAATCTGGACAAAACATCTCTAAGAATCCCTTTTATGCATATGGCAATCTCTTTGGAGGTCCAGACAGTTACCTCTAGTTTTCTATACCCTGGGCAGAAATTTTCCCAATGTTCCTAATGAGCATGGCAGTCATAATGGAGTTTCTAACTCAATCCTCACTAAAAGAAGCAGATTACTTGAAAAAAGAAATAGTATTCAAAAAAGCCCAAAGATGTGCTAGGCAGTCCCAAAAAGGAATCATGCACTTGGGGTTGATTACTTGGGTTTTGTAGGCCAGCAGGGAAACTTTATCCTACAGACCTGTAATCCATAAGTATCTCAGACAAGCCATCTGGTCTCATGTCACAAATAAAGCAAGCAGTCTAGGACTACTTAAAAGCAAAAAGAAAAAGAAATGCACATTTGTGAGCTATCATAGTACACTGGTGAATTTGTAGTACCATTATTTTAGGTAAGGAAATATCCTCACAGATCCTAGCCTTCATAAATATGCAATAACACAACAGATATAAATACTTACACAATAATAATAATAAAAAACAAACCTCATCTGATTTATTAGGAAACCCACTAGAAAATAGACTTTCCAACTGCAGTGTAAAATAAAAAGGAGGGGAGAGGGAATCTTATTTTTCTCTAGTACATAAGTGAAATTATTGTATATAATGATGAAATTCCCAAGTGGAGAATTTCTGCACTGTGTCCTTGCAAATGGAAAGGACACACTATTTATTCTGGATAAAGCCCCACATGTAGACTTGGTGGTGGTGAGCAATCATCTGGAGGGTGCAGCTGACTTGTCACTGTCCTCTCTTCCCTATCCTCTTCAATCAGCAACACCCTGTTAACCTGATTAACTCTTTTTTAAACTTGGAGGCAATGTAATGGCCATTCAGGTCCACATAGCCCTTTCCTCTGCTGCTTTTTATGAGATTTATGTTGAATGAAAAGTTAGGAGCATAATTGTAATAGTTCAGAATTCCTAGTGAGGAAAACTCCTCCCATTAAGACTCTTGGCCTAATTTAAATTTATCTTTATTTTTACATAACCTCTAGCCTCTATATGGTTGAAACAAAACTTCAGATTACTGCAAACATTGAAAAGATTCAGCTTGGAGCTGAGTTTGGGAGAAGAGAGTTATTCTAACTCCCCGCCCCATCCCCAATTCAAACACCTAAATTAACACCTCTGCTTTAACTCCTGTCATTATACTGAGGAACTTTGATATCCATATAGATACTTTTTAAAATCAATACCAAATGTCTTTAATCATTGAGGGCAAACCTGAGTCTAATCCTTGTAGAATTAAAGAAATAAAAAGGCAGTAGTTCTTTCTCTAGTGTCTGTATTTGTTTACCTTCCTTGTTGTAGTTGTTCATTCTTCATTTTCAAAGTGGACCAATGACATCACATCCAGTGGTGGGATGAAAGCCAAGGGGGCTGGTAATGGCCTGCGATGCAATGGATGACCTTCCTTGGTGTCTTCAATGTCTGACCAAGCTCTAGGTGCTGGCCATCTTAATGGTCTTTAGAACAAATTGTTCTCATCCGCCCATTCCACTGGGGGGAGTCTTAATGTGCTTGGGGTAGATACCCACCTAACTTACTGATGGGTTTGAGGCCTTCGGTTACCCGCAACCTGGTTCAGCCCATCTGCACAGAAGGTTTTACTAGGGTGTGGCTGCTGCTTCTTTGAACCACAGGTGAAGAGTTAGGTGAAGATAGACACCGAGGTTAGATGAGAGGCCCTCAAAAAGGCTCAGCAAACCCTCACAGTAGAGGTGCTAGTCCTTCCTGAACACCCCATACACCACACCTCCCTTTATTTCTACTGTCTAGGGTGTTTGTAAAGCAAACAATCTGCTCACATCCCTTGCTATTGTTGGAATGTTTTAAATGTTTCTCTTTTATTGAGCCTTCTTTTATTTCCCCTCCAAGGTCATTTTGGGTTGCACCTTGACCTCCTTTGTTCATTGGTACATATTATTCCATGTCCTTCTGCAGTTTTTTTTTTTAGCTTTCTTTCCTTAATATCTAAAGGTCATTCTCATAGTCGCTTATAGTATTTGTTGTTTATCAAAAGAATTGCTAAATTTAACCATTATGTTTCTTGCAGTCTGCAGCATAGGGTTTCCCCCCCTTTTTTTCCTTTCTAGAGTTGATCTGTAGATTCTTTCAACTGACACTTTGTTTTCTGTGTTCAGAAGTTTTTTTTTGGCAGTTTTCTTACATTATTTATTGCATTATGGTGTTCAGTGTTTTTGACATGTCTTGTTCTTTTGGGAGACCTATGATCCTAAAAGTTGTCTACACATCACATTTTTTAAAATCTATATGCTTTGCTTGCATAGAGATCATGTGTTCTTTTAATATTTTTGCTTTTTGCTTCTGTTCTTCTAGATTGTCATTCTATGTATCTGTGCTCTCAATTGTTCTCTCTTTTGCCTTCCTTAGGGAGATTCGTTATTGTGAATTCAAGTTTTTTTTTTTTTATTTTGCTAACTATTTGGGTTGTATGGGCTATAAATTTGGCTTTAATGATTTTTACTTATCTCTCTTCCTTGTGTATCCACAGATACTTCTACCACATCTTCAAGTGTTGATTCATTTTCCTTTCTCTTGCAATATTTATTCACATATGTTTAGACTCATTTAGATGTGCTGGAGGCCATCTTGCCTTCTGTTATTACTATCTTTCCTATTGATTTATCTGCTTATGCTTGAAGTATTTAACTGAGTTTTCTTCCTTCTGAGAGTTTTTCTAATTATGTATTTTTCCCTTTATATTCCCCTATTGCTCACTTTCAGACTCCCTCCCCTTTGGTGGTGGATTCTACACAGTCATCCCACTATATTTCACGGTTGTATAAGCTTTCTGTTATGCTGGGGAATTCACATTTCACCAACTTTGGTTCCTGCCCCACCTGACTTTCTAGGGGGACTTAGGTGGCCCCAGCTGGCACCCTGCCCAATTCCTTCTGTTACTTCTCTGGTCAACCACTGTTATACACTCTGTCAAATCACAGTTCTACTTTTCTTTATCTCCACCTGGCCCACATAGAGACTTGAGTTCTGTTGTTTGTTGCTGCAGAATGGTATGTGAGATCAGGAGCAGGGTGTGGTGGCAGAGCATGTGGCAATAGCAAAGGACTTGCTTAGGGGATCCCAGAGCACAAACCTGGGAATCCCATTGTGCTGCTTTACCAGAGTACATGGGCTGGTGTGGGAGGAAATGCTGAGTGAGAGTGGTGGGGATCAAGAATTGGCCTTGTCTGCTGGTAAATCATCAAGTCTTACCCTATGGAAACAGCTATGATTATTTTCCAACTGCATAATTCTCATTTTGGAGAATTTTGAGAGGTACTGAGGATTAGTACAAATGTCTAAACCTTCATTTTGTTGGTTATATGACTTGGAACAATTGGATGATTTATAGATTAATGCTCCAGGCATCCTCGTACTGATTAAATGACCACGTAACACTTCTACTTTGCCTGTAACTAAATTAGGAAAAGGTAATCCTAATATTTATCGCTAGGATGTCATCAAGAACTATGTTATTTAGAGTCAGCCAATTCTTAACACTGTATTCTATGGTTTCTGATAATCCTCCAACTGAGAAATATTTTACAAACCTGGAGGTGGCAAGTATCTTTTCTCTCTATGTTCACTACTCTTCCCAGTTTGTTTGCTTTCTAGTTTCATTACATTCAGCTAACCCTGACCACTATTTTTCAGGCATTCTAGGTGAGGATAATATTTACAAAGTTTTACTGGTCCCCAGAAGTCTGTTATTCTGCAGAATGTTAATTGTTCATCACTAATGTTTTTGCTAATGGCCATCAGAAGGCTGTAGTATTTTTGGTTCTTGAATGTATTATCTACCTGTTCAGGGCATACTTGAATCTGAACCACATTTCTGTCCAACTACCCTCCCTGTTCCCAGACAGAAAACCAAACATGGGAATTCAGAGGCATTATTATTAATTCTTAAGCAAGTCATTTAGGGAACCCCCTGGGGTAAGTACTTATTTTAGAGTTTCTTTTGTGTCAGTACAGTGGCTGTCTTGGCCCTGCTATTCGATAACCTAGCTTATTTAGTCATCTCCCATATAAGAATGTACTGATCTCTCATTCAACGTAAGAATGCACTCATCACTCTATTTCTTCCCTACCTTCCCTTTCCTTTTCCTCCTTGTCCATGCTCCATGATGTTGCCCTTAAGAAAGAAAATCCTCACTGTCCCTAATACTCCGTTATACTCACCATTGATTGCCACGTTTGGTTTCATATACCTCCGATGAAAGATGCTTAGTGCTATTATTATTTATCAGCAAAATAATACTGGGAAATCTGTGTTAAATGCTTCATCTATAATGAGTGGTATATGACCATTCTCTTATATCTAAGTAGACTTTATTGATTTCCCTTCTAAAGGATTATTCCCTTCATTTTGGGAGTACAGAATTACTATAATCAAATTTGTCAGTTCTATCTTGAAATGAGTTTAAGGAAGCCATGTTTGTAGTATAAGAAGGGCCTGGGTTCATGCTTCACATTGCAAATCTGCTGCTATCCCTTCAGGTTCAATTATGAATGTGACCCACAATGATGCTTCATCACAAGCTCACACTATTTCATCTTATCTGTCACCTGAAGATCTATAATCTCACTAACTCGGCTTAAATGGTAGTCATTATAATTGAAACTTACTTTTTAAAAAAAAGGTCCAGCCTTGAGCGGAAAACCTTATTAACTAGCTCTGTAAAGGAGAAAACTGCAGAAATATGTGTGAAAAGAGAAGGTTTTGTGAATTTGAAGCTGAGACTTGCATAATTAGGACTGGTTCACAGAGGTGCCCAGCTCTCCCCTCTCTGCCAAATGAAAAGATGGCATTTCTATAGAAATTTGTTGACAAAATGACTTGAATAGTTTCCTTACATAGTATTTAAATGATGCATATGGTAAATTTAGAGCTACTGGTTATTATGGAACCTATGGAAATTAACTAGACAAATGTATTGTTATACACTAGAGTTTCTGGTTGCTCTGATTGTTATAGAATACTAAAAAATTGGATAAAGTAACACAACAGCTTCACACCTTTGAGTATGTTGAATTGGCTAATGACTATTACATTGTCCAGGTTTTCATTGTTGGCCTAGACTCTCCACTCCAAGTAATTAAGAAGAAAGATAGTTCTGCAGCCTTCTGAGGAAAAGACCTCACAAGACCCTACCAGGGGTGGGGAACCTGTGGCCTTCTGGTCCTTGGGTGTGCCGTTTTGACTGAGTCCAAGTTTTACAGAAGAAGTCCTTTTATTAAGGGTATTCATTCTGCGAAGTTTGGATTCAGTCAAAAGGCTACACTTGAGGATCTAGAGGGACACATGTGGCTTTGAGGCCTCAGGTTCTCCACCCATGCACCTAGATCATGCTCACTGAAATTCAACTTTGGATCCGCAAGTCCCATCTTTAAAGGGCTTCTGCCTTAAAGGCTGTTAAGTCACACAGGCTAACTGTAACCAGTTTTAGGTGAATTATTATGCATACACTATCCATGTAAAATCCTAAAATGTAATTATTTCATTATGTGTGATAAATGGCTCTTACATCAGGATAGCTTATATTAGGAATGACGAGAACGAGAATGAAAAGCTTTTAAAAGACCCTGCATGAGTTCAAGAAGCACCAAAGATCAATGTTTCCGGTGAGGGCTATTTGCTGTGAATTTACAATGCAATGGATGAAGTGGAAGAATGTTGCTGAAATCTGATCTGAATTTGAATACAGGCAAAAATATTTAATCTGCTGCTAAATCAGGAGTCTACCATTTAGGAAGAAATGTCAAAAACTGCCCACAGGGATTGCTGCCTTTGCACCTCCATATGTTAGTAAGCCAGGTGGATTTAGATTGCTGAGAGATGAGAGGAGGGATGGCAGAATATTCTTGACTCAGTTTCCCTACAATATTATTTCCCCTCTGAGTAGGAAAATTTCCTACCTGTAAGATTGTAGGCTTAGCAATAATATCCCTTTAATTATATGGAGTTCTATTCTATGAACTCGTTTCCAACAAGTACTTAAGACCTCACCTAGAATCAAATGGGGCTGAGGGAATTTTTTTTGTCTAATCAGAAATGGTCAGTCTGTGACTTTCAGGCTCAGGCTTGATAGGACATTATTAATATTACTTCAATCATATCCCTCTTCTTGCTCAAATGCAAAATCATCTAACTATAAAAGCATAACTGCAAACATTTCATGGTGACCTTACTATTAACAATAATCAGACATCCCTGAGCTGTATTGCTAATACAAGGGTTGAGTACTTACTTACTGGTATGTTATTATTTTAGAATTATTCAAATGATTATTTCAATAGCTTTGTGTTTCTACTCTTTAAAATTTATGGTCATTACATATATTTATGGCCATTACTTGCCCCAACCTCTTGGTTCTCAAATACAGGAAATTAAAACAGAATAATTCTAAAAAACTGGCATCTCCTTATTCATTAGTTTGGTAGTTTTATACTCATGTATTTGATTAACTTTTTATTACCTCATTCTCTAGCTAATTGACCCTTCCCCCCTTAAAACCTGAAGCTAGAATCATGGTGCATAAGGAAGACAAGCCCATGAAGAAAAAACTGCCTTTAGACACTTACGTCTAATTAGGACGTAAAGCTACACTATCCTCAAATGGGGGGGACTTTAATGATAGTTATTGTTGCTGTTGCTGTTCAGTCATCTCAGTCATGTCTGCCTCTTTGTGACCCCATTTGGGGTTTTCTTGGAAATGATATCGGAGTGGTTTGCCATTTCCTTCTGCAGCTCATTTCACAAATGAGGAACTGAGGCAAACAGGGTTAAGTGACTCGCCCAGGATCTCACATCTAGTAAGTTTCTGAGGCCAGATTTGAACTTGTGAAGATGAGTCTTCCTGACTCCAGGCCCAGCGCTCTATCCACTGTGCCCCCCTAGAGAAAGCTCTCATTCTTAATTGAGCAGTACATTTTTCCTTGGAAAGAAAGTAGGTGACCTCAAGAATGCAAAAAAGTGATTTTAAACTTGGGTTTCGTCAAACCTTGCAAATAAACAGAATGTAAATAATTCTAGGAAGTCAGAACAAGTGCATCATCTTTGATGTTCCTTTCCTTTGATGGTCCTCTGTATCAGAGTTTTCTCTACAAGCCATGAATGGTCTTAACCGATAAGTCTAAATATTGGCCTCAGGTCTCTTCCCTGAAACTACAGCAGTTGCAGAGTTTGTTCTTGGCGTAATAATTCACACCTTGTTAACGGATTCCAACTCCCTCTCCACCCCCTTCCCTGCTTAACAGTCACTGAAGAAAGTGATTAGACCAAACTGTCTACTTTGACTTAAATTTTTATCATCACATCTAACTGATAAAAATGACAATTCTGGAGGCTCAGTCCTGCTCTGGTTGTCCCTTGATGCATAAAATCCTCCCTCTGTTCTCCTCAGCCTCGTAGCTTCCCAAGTTTCTTTCAAGACTCAATTCCAATCACACGTTCCTTAGCCACTGAGATTGCTTTTGATCACCTCTGTATGTGTATATGTGTGTGTATGCATACATACACATCTAATATATTCACATACAATTATACATAATATATTAATATATTAATATTAATATTAGTGTATATAATTATATATATCCTACATACATGTTGTCTCCTTCATTGGAATGAGAGCTCCTTGAGGGCAGAAGACTGCTTATGCCTCCTTTTTATGCACTAAACATATGTTTAGTATAATTCATGGAAGGCATTAAGCACTTTATAAATGTGTGTTCACTGGCTAGCTACTCTCATAATATAAAGTATAAAGTTTATATCAATATCAATATCAATATCAACAAACTGAATTAAAGATGACTGAAGGTCTCCAACAGAGCTTCCTGCAATTATACCATTCTACATAGCATAGAACATAACCGTGAAGTTATCATCATCATCATCATCATCATCATCATCATCATCTTCTTCTTCTTCTTCAATTTAAAGGCTTAAGGTAAGTCATGATATTGGCAGCTAGATGGCACAGTGGACAGAGTGCCAGGCCTGGAGTCAGGAAGGCTCATCTTCCTGAGTTCAAATCTGGCCTTGGACACTTATTAGCTATGTGACTCTGGGTGACTTCACTTAACCTGTTTTCCTCAGTTCCTCATCTGTCAAATGAGCTGAAGAAGGAAAGGGCAAACCACTCTGCTATCTTTGCCAAGAAAACCCCAAATGGGGTTACAAAGTGTCAGACATGACTGAAAATGACTGAACAAGTCATGATACTTTTACAACTCCAGGAATGCAATCTTTTGCCAACAATGATGAGTTGTAATTGTATCCACTATATGTAATAACAATCAGGGATACAACTATAAAACTGAGCACATAGGTCACTATTTTTCCTGGGAAATAAGCTACCTTTGTAAAATGGTTTGATATGGTCCAAAATATAAGATCCTTCAAATATAATTTGATTTATATCTGCATAACAAATAATATATATGATAGAGGAACAAAGGAATATGGAAGTTCAATTGAGATAGACTGACAGACTATTAAGTGTTTATTATTTTACAGGAACTGTGCTAAGCTCTGGGAACACAAATAAATACAAGCTAGCAAAACCCCCTGCACTCAAGGGGCTTACATTCTAATGGAGAGAGCTATCACATAAAGAAAACCTAGAAAGGGAGGAGATGGGGGATGACTCTTGAAAGAACATAGTGAGGAGACAAAGAAGTGGCATCATCACCATCATCATCATGATGACTAATATTTATATAGTGCCTAATATGTGCCAGGCACCATGCTAAATGCATTACAAATATCTCATTTGAACCTCATAATAACCCCAGGAGGTAGATATTATTATTATCCCCATTTTACAGATGAGGAAACTGAGGCAAACTGAGGTTCAGGGACTTGCTCAGGGTCACACAGGTACCATGGGTTTGAGGTCATATTTGAATTGAAGTCTTCCTGACCTCAGGCCCTATGGTCTATCCTCTTATCAGGTGTCGGGAACTTTCGGCCTTGAGGCCAAATGTGGCCCTCTAGTTCCTCAAGTGTGGCCCTTTGACTGACTCCAAATTTCACAAAACAAGGCAATAAGGCAAAAAAAGCTCCCCTATCAGAGCTAGGGAAGCCAGGTGTGGGATACAAGTTTGGGGGATGGCCTTGGAGAAAGGAAGATCCATCTCTGACTAATCCTAGCTGTGGCATGGGCAAGTCCTTTCACTTTTTAGTGTTCCAGGTAACTAAGACAAGGGTTCTTAACCTGAGGATTATGATCTTG
>NW_020940272.1:0-3476 GCF_900497805.2 Vombatus ursinus | reverse complement strand
GGAGAAGGCCAACATTTGACACAGACATAAATGTGAAACTATACAACACATAGCTCCAAATATCAGTTCTTTTTCTGGGGGAATATAGTATCTTTTTTCATAGGTTATTTGTAGTGGATTTGAATATGCATATAACTCACAATAGCTTAGTCATTCACATTTACTTTTCAAACAATATTGCTGTTACTGTGTACAACATTCTCTTGGTTCTGCTCATTTCATTCCATTAGTTCATGTAAGTCTTTCCATGTTTTCCTAAAATCAACCTGCTCATCATTTCTTATACCACACTAGTCTTCCATCACAATCATATAACATAACTTGTTCAGCCATTCCACAATTGATGGGTATCCCTTCGGTTTCTAGTTCTTTGCCACCACAAAGAGTGCTGCTATAAATATTTTAAACATATAGATTCTTTTCCTTTTTCCCTGATCACCCTGGAAAGCAGACCTAATAGTAGTATTTCTGTGTCAAAGGGTATATTCACAGTTTTGTAACTCTTTGGGCATAATTCTAGATTATTTTTGAAAATGGTTGAATCAGCTCACAATTCCACCAACAGTGTATTAATGTCCCAATTCCTTCATATCCCTTCCAACATTTGTCATTTTCCCCTTCTAACATTTTAGCCAATCTGATAGGTGTGAAATGGTATCTCAAGGTTGTTTTAATATGTATTTCTCTAATCAATAATGATTTAGAGCATTTTTTCATATTACATATATTTGTAAACTTTGATTTCTTCATTGAAAAACAGCTTGTTCATATCCTTCAACCATTTATCAATTGGAGAATGACTCATTTTTTTTTAAATTTGACAAATTTGAGATATGAGGCTTTTATTTGAGAAAGTGTCTATAAAATTTCTCTCCAATTATCTGCTTTCTTTTTGCTCTTGGCTACATTGGTTCTATTTGTATAAATATTTAAAAATTTAATGTAATAAAAATTATCCATTTTGTATCTCACAGTACTCTCTATCTCTTGTTTATTCATAAATTCTCCTATCCATAAATTTGATGGGTAATACATTCTATATTCTAATTTACTTATGATATCTCCCTATATGTCTAGGTCATATATCCATTTTGACCTTATCTTGGTAAATGGTGTAAGATATTTGTTTATACCTAGTTTCTGCCAGAATACTTTCCAGTTTTCTTGACAATTTTTTTTATCAATCAATTCTTATTCTGAAAGCTTAAATCTTTACATTTATCAAACACAAAGTTATTATAATTATTTGTTACTGTGCATTGAGCATCCCCTCTGTTCCACTGATCCACCATTCTATTTCTTAGCCAGCACCAGATAGTTTTGATAATTACTGCCTTATTATACAGTTTAACATCTGATACTGCTAGATAGACCTCCTTCTTTTACTTTTAAAAATACTTCCCTTGATATTCTTGATCTTTTGTTCTTCCAAATGAATTTTGTCATTTTCCTAGCTCAATAAAATAAATTTATTTTTGGTAATTTAATTGGGATGGAACTAAATAAGTAGATTAATTTAGGTAGAATTGTCATTTCTATTATGTTGGCTCAGAGATCCATGAACATTGAATGTTTCTTCAATTATTTAAATGTGGCTTTATTTGTATAAAATATATTTTATAATTATGTTGATATAGTTCCTGAATTTATCTTGGAAGTATACTCCCAGGTATTTTACATTATCTACAGTTATTTTAAAAGAACTATCTCTTCTTGCAGACCTTTGCAGAAGATATATGGAAATGCTGGTGATTTACATGAGCTTATTTTATATATTGCTCCTTTGCTAACATTACTAATTATTTCAACTAGCTTTTTAGTTAAAACTCTAGGATTTTCCAAGTATATCATCTGCAAAAAGAGTTAGTTTTATTATCTCATTGCCCATTCTGACTACTTCAATTTCCTTTTCTTATTGCTATTAGTAGCATTTCTAGTACAATATTGAATAATATTGGTGATAATAGGCATCCTTAGTTCAATCCTGATCTTATTAGGAAGGCTTCTAGTTTATTTCTGTTAACAGATAATGTTTGCTAATGGTTTAGATAGGTACTTCTTATTATTTTAAGGAAAACATTATTTATACCTATATTTTCAAGTGTTTTTTAAAATAGGAATGAGGGTGGGATTTTGTCAAAAGCTTTTTCTGCATCTATTAATTTTTGTCACTTTTGTTATTGATATAATCAATTACAGTAACAGTTTTCCTTACATTAAATCAGCTCTGCATTCTTGGCATAAATCCTACTTGGTCGTAATGTATAACTTTTGTTATATATTGTTGTAGTTGTCTAGCTAGTATTTTATTTAGAATTTTTGCATCTGTATTCATTAATGAAATTGGTCTATAATTTTCTTTCTCTGGTTTTGCTCCTCCTGATTTAGGTATTAGCACCACAGTTGTTTCACAAAAGGAATTTGGTAGGACTTCCTCTTTGCTTAGTGTTCCAAATAATTTACTTAATATTAGATTTAGTTTATCTTTAAATATTTCATAGAATTCATGTGTAAATCCATCTGCTCCTGATGCTTTTTTCTTAGGAAACTCATTTATGGCCTGTTCAATTTCTTTTTCTGAAATGAGCTTTTTTAAATATTCTATTCCCTCTTCTGTTAATTTGAGCATTTTATGTTTCCCAGAAAACTCTTCAACTGGAAAATCACTTCATCTCTGGAATCAACAGTTATAATTACACTCAGCCCATGTGGCCCCTGCCTCTGATTGGATGGTTTCTTCCAGAACCTCCATTTGACAATGGTATTCAGGCCAGCCATCTCTTCATTTTTCACTAAGCTTCAATTGGACTCCTCCATTATGCCCCTACACTGGGTACCTGTTTATATCTCCTGTCTCCCAATTTTTTCATCTTCCTCTTATATATCATCTTGACCTATTAGAATGTTAGCTTCTAGAGGGTGTCTTTTTGCTTGTATTTGTGTTCCTAGTGCTTACTCTGGTGCCTGGTACAAAGTAAGGACTTAATAAATGTTATTGACTTAGTGACTGTGGGGTGGCACAGTGGATAGAGTCTGAGGCCTACAGTCAGGAAGACCTGGGTTAAAATCCAATTCCAAACTTACTAGCTGTGTGACCCTGGGCAAGTCACTTAACATCTATTTGCCTAAGTTTCCTCATTTGTAAAATGGAGATAGCAATACCATCAACCTCCCAGAGTTGCTGTGAGGATAAAATGAGATAATAATTATAAAGCATCTGGCACAATGTAAGCACTATGTAAAAATGTTAGCTATTATTATTTATATTGTGATTATGATGATGTTGAGAACAATATCAATTCTCCTTCCCAAACTCTAATTCAATATTTTTGTATTTTTAAATAGGTTAGAAATTTTATTCCACTAACTTTAACTACAATGTTTATTTGTTGAAATGAAAATTCAAAACAAATATACAAAACAGATGACTAGTAATTGTGTTCTGAAAGTAGTAAGTTTCCATAACCCCAAGCAAA
>NW_020940271.1:0-10284 GCF_900497805.2 Vombatus ursinus | reverse complement strand
CATCTCATCTCTCCCCACACCCCAGGATGGCATGCATTCTATATATCTCTTCCTCTAATCTGCCCTCTTTTCTATCTCTCCTCCCCTTCTTTTATCCCCTTCCCCTTCTATTCTCCCGTAGGGCAGGATAGATTTCTATACTCCATTTCCTGTACTTCTTATTTCCCAGTTGTATGTGAAAATGATTTTTTTAACATGTGTTTTTAAAACTTTGGGTTGCAAATTTTCTCCTTCCTCCCTTCCCACCCACTTCATTGAAAAGGCAAGCAACTCAATACAGGTTACACATGTGTAAAACATTTCCATAGTAGTCATGTGAAAAACTAAGCATATCTCCCTTAATCCTATTCAGCCCCGCCCTTTTTCTATTCTCTCTCACCCTGTCCCTCCTCAGAAGTGTTTGCTTCTGATTAACCCCTTTCCCAATCTGCCCTCCCTTCTATCATCCCCCTGCTCTCTTGTCCCCTTCCCCCCCCCCCATTTTCCTGTAGGGTAAGATAGATTTCCATACCCTATTCAGTGTGTGTGTTATTCCCTCCTTAAGCCAAATCCTGTGAGAATAAGATTCACTCATTCACTCTCACCTTCCCCCATTTCCCCTCCACTGTAAAAGCCTTTTGTCTGTTTCATGTGAGATAATTTACCCCATTCTACCTCTCCCTTTCTCTTTCTCCCAGTATAATCCTTTCTCACCCCTTAATTTTATTCTTCAGATATCATCCCTTCATCTTCAACTCACCCTGCACCCTCTATCTATCTACATATATATAGATATAATTTTCTTCCTCCGACTGCACTAATACTGACAAAGGTCTCATGAGTTACAAATAGATGTCTTTTCTTCTGGGCATTGATACGGTAATTATATTAGCTATGGTTCTTATCCTTCTTTCCATGTTTGTTCACCCTTTGTCCCTTCCTCCCACATTCATCACCATTTCATGAAGATGACAAGGATTCCAGAAATGAAAGTCCTCAACAGTCACATCACAAGAAAACTCAGGGAAATTCACATATCGAGGATAAACATTGATGGGTCCAGATAATCCATGTGTGAACTATCAGGAAGAAGGGTTAGAAAGCAGCCAAGAAGAAGGACAATTAGAGATTATGAAGATGAAGTGGCAGAGGAGGAACAAAGTGAGAAAGAAAAGGAGAAAGGAGAAGAGGAGGAATTCAGTCACGATGGCCAGAATGCTGTAGATGAAGAGGAAGGATCAGAATATATAGAAACAGAGGATGAAGAAGAAAAGATGAAATATGAAGGAAAAAGAGAGTTTGAGTAATCAACAATCTCTCTTCATACTATTAAATGATAGAAATGAAGATAAATGTAAAATAAGTGAAGAAAAGCAAGTAATGTACATTCCTACAGAATTTCTGTGTCAATAATAATGGATATTTATGGAAACTTAAGTGCTAACTTACATGCCATTTCTCTTAAGGTAAAAAAAAAATAGAATATTTTATTTGGTTAACAAATGATTTTTTTAGAAGGGCATGAACCTTACAGCTTACCTAGTCCATTCAGCCCCTTAATTTTAAAGTTCTAAAGCTTAGTTGTTCTATTTGTATAGTTGAATTAGATCAAGAATATGTGAAAAATTATTTTAGGTCATAATAACTTTATTTTCATTGATTCAAAAACTAAGAATCCACTACATATTTTACTTAAGTGTGTAAAATGAATGAAAATGGAATTTTTGGTTGATCATAAATTACAAAAGTGTTTCCAGTAATAACAGAATTATAAAAAGAAAAGGAACTTTGAAAGGTTCAAGTAGTATGTATATTTGCTCTTACTTAGAATGCATATGCACCATCCCTAACATTCAATTTTTAAAACACTTAGAAAAAAATGATACCTGAATATTTTCATCAGACCTTTATAATTTTAACCTTGAAAGTTGTAAAACCCCCAAATGGAATTTTGTTATTTGTGACCAATTTTAAGCATAGCTCTTCTTGTTCTTCAGATGGACACTGATTCTTTAAGATAATTAACATATAATAATGTAATATAAATCAAAACTTGAATAATCTTATAATCCTACATCTTCTAATCTTTTTTAAAATAGATCTAATTTCCAAGACTTTCATTTCTGTTCCAAGTCGTATATCTTAATAGCTCACATTATATTGTGACCTCTTATAGAAGTGGGACAATAGTCATCTCAAATTCCCACATTTCATTTCCAATTTCTGCTTTATATTTTAATAGCAGTCATAATCCCAATTTTAATAATTAAGTTCAACACTTTATTTCACATTTATAAAATAGGTATTATATGCAAGGCATTTTGTTATATGGAATTCAAAAACAAAGAAGACTCAGTCCCAGTCATCACGTGCTGTATAATTTAATTGTGGATCAAAGGCATCCACAAAAAACTTTAATTTCTCATAGCCATTGACAAAGTCAGTTTGAAAACTGACAATGTTATTAATCAATCTACTTGAAGTGTTTGGAATATTCATATTTTAAATGAAACTAAAGTTAAATCTATTTCCTCTTCATGCATCGCTGTTTCAGTAAGCTAGATTACCCATCATTTTCTGAACGTACCTTGAACTCTTCCTCCCTCAATACCTTTCCTTCCACTGTTCCCTGTGTTTGGAATATCTTCCTCACCCTCTTTTTGCCATCTGAAATTCTAGCTATCTTTCAGGGCCCAAATGAAATGGTACCACCTATATAAAGCTTTCACTGACCCTGTAGTCTTATGTTCTTTGTCATTCTCTAACACATTTCACAGATTCTTCTTTCACATTTACATCTTAGTAAACGTTAAGTACCTAGTATGTGACAGGCAGTGTGCTAAGTGCCAGAGAGATGAATATAAAAAAGACAGACAGTCCCCGCTCTCAAGCAGCTTACAATCTAACGGAGGAAGACAACACACATCAAAGGAAACCAATAATTTGGGGGTTGGGGGAGCTACCTGGTGCTGAGGACTAGGAGAGAAGCTACAGAACTCCCCAGTAGTGCAGAAAAGTGGGAAGTGAGATGTCTGTGCTAACCCCCTCCTTAAATGGAGGCTTTGAAATTCCTGGCTCTTTCTCCAGTCATGGGGGCCTTGGATAGTGGTTAGGTGGCCTACTAAGGTGATGGAATCTTGCAGGATAATGAGGTTTTCCAAGTCATAACATTCCTAGGGCCTGGTGGAGAACTCCCAAAACTCTGGTGAGAAATGAGTTGTCTGTGCTGGCCTCCCTCCCTCAATGGAGTTTTTGGAGTTCGTGGCTCTTCCCTCCAATCAGAGGTTAGCTTATCTTCCCTACAAGATTATCATGAGGATAAGAACTATTTATTCTATCATTTTTCTCAGTTCCTACTACTTGAATTTGTTGAATTAAAACGCTCATCAGCATATGTAATACTATAAATTAATATTTCTACTTATGGAGAAGAGGTGTTCTACAAATCAAATGTCTAAAATAAGTGACTAGAAAAATTTAATTCTTTGCATGAATTGTTAGGTCCATCAACATAAGGCAATTACCGTACATTAAGTAGGTTTGCATTACTTATGCTAGCAATAGATTAAAGACAATTTTTGGAGGACGTTATACATTTCATTCTCATTAATTATAGGGAGAATCAACAGAAACAGGGAACGAAGAAAAGGAAGATAGTTATTAACTGAAAATGGTACTGACATGATTTGGGGGTGCTGGTACCCCCATAATGTCAGGGTACAGGGCTGTGTGGCCTGGAATGAATTCACATACTCAAACAGTCTTCCAGTCAAATGGAAAAGCTTTATTGTAACACTAATACAGCCAGCATAGTTCTTAGGGAACCTGCAACCTAACAAGAGTGATGCTAAAGCTTATATAGAAAGAGTACAGTGACTGGTGTGCCAAGTATGCTAATTAGGTGGTGTAGGGTGGGATTAAGGAGTCCTCAGTATTCAAAGGAATAAGCAAGAAGTTCAGGTGCTTTGGGAATAGGCACACTCCTAGAACGTATGGGAAAATTCAGGAAGTCAACAGAGATCATTCTGTTGATACCCGACATTGGGGGAGAAGGGAGAGGGTAGTTCTGCTTACACAAACGCTTGCCAGAGGCATGGTCCTTGGAGACCAAGTGCTAGAGACAAGATCCTTGAGGAAGCACCTCTGTGCCTGCACTGATAGTTTTTACCTGAGTAATTATATGGTCATGTCTGTATGTGGTTGGAACAAGAAAAGAATTTCTCAAAGGGGTCCAATGAGACACTGGGTTGCTTCCAGAGACATAGCCTTTTCCTTTGGGGTCCAGGTCCTATCACTCCATCATTTCCCCCTCAAACAAATGGGACCTAAAATCTTTTGGAGCAAAGGGAGAAGGTCTTGGCTTCTGGAACTGCTTCCTGCTGGGAAGGGGCATAGAGCTGTCCCTGCCTCTTGGGGTCCGAGGGAGGAGGTTGACTGGAAGTGAGCATAGGCCATGTCCAAGGGATGGGGGGTGGACATAGGCTGGTATCCACTGGTCATCACCATCTGTAGGTAAATGGCCTACAGTCTGGAAGACAAAAATCTGACGAGCAAGTTCAATATGCAGAGCCCAAATATAAGAAGCAACAAAATAATTAGAAGTAGTGTCAGAATGAGGGAAAACAATGAAAGAAACCAAGAGTCTCATTAGAATCATTTACATCTGACATACAGGATTATCTGATCTTGTTACTTTCTCAAAAGTTTCTACTCTGTTTCCAATTCCTTTTAGGAGGATCAGATGCTATTGGAGATTGAATCCCATAAGTGAAAATATAAGTAACAATATTCTTTTTTTTATATGACATAATTGGGGTTAACTGACTTGCCCAGAGTCACACAGCTACTGTTATGCATCTCAGGCCGAATTTGAACTCAGGTCCTCCTGACTATAGTTATACAAATGAATTTGCTTATAAAAGACTGACTTTACTCCAATTATGATAATAGACTTGGAAGGATACTTGAGCTATAAGTTACCTCCCTCTAAGAAAATTTATTACACTGAAATTCTCTTTCTCAAACCAAAGAAGCTTCTGATTTAATTTCAATAATTAATAGAATAACAACTAGATCCTTCAATTACCTGTACCAATACCAAATTATTTTTACATCATTTTGAAACATTTAAGGACCTTATATCACAGAGACATACATATTTATGTATGTAATAACAGGCAGATGACTAGGTCAATTACTCATTTACTAAATTGTTTAGGATATTGAAAAGAATATAATTTTAGGCTAAATAGCTCAGATCTTAAACACAAATTTTATTATACCAGCTTTAACCTATGGGATAATGATTCAACATTGTGTTTATACTTTTGTTTCACAACCTTCTTTTCTCTTTGTCTAATTATTCCCATATCATTCAGAAAAAATGTTCTATTCCAGGAATTTAATCTTTCACATGACTATGCAGACACAGAGATGACAAGCCTGAGTACTAATTTAGCCAGTTATGGAATGACTACACATTCAGATCAAAACAAGAAGACCTCACATACTTGCGTTGTACTCATATCTTTTACTACCCACTTGCTCTGATTATATAAATCTGTTGTAAAAGAAAAAAGTAGGGAAATCATTATACCAACTATGACAGGTTAAAACATCCTTAGCTCTATTTGATTTCAGGTAAGAGTCACATTTTTCCATCTGTGCAGTATCAATTCCACCTCATAGCTAGATTCAGGAATAGTCAGTGAAACATTCCTTTTCAAAGGAACACCACTGGGACACTGAGCCAGGAGGATCCCACCTTAGATTCAGACTAAGGTTGTCCTCTGGGCTTTTCCCAGATGAAAATCTCCACCTGTAACAGTTTAGGATCTCATTCCCTCTGAGTAATTTGTGGCATTTCTCTCAGATCCTAACTTAGTGCAGACAACTATACCCAAATTCAAACTAAAAAAAAAAAATAGTTACATTCCCAAGAACTTCTACCTCAAACAGTAAGTTTCACTAATCATAGCTAGGGGCTAGATACAATTATTTTTACTCTGATGGAGTTGCAATAAGCAATAAAAATTTACCCAGACTCAAATCTCAAATTTAAATTTGTTCTGGTGTAAAAGCCAATCGTTAAGAGATCATTTAAATAAACTTGCAAATTCTCAGCAAGCCAAGTTCATTGGGAACTCCATAAACCAAACAAGGACTTCCAGGGCTGATAAAATAACATAACTGGTTTTAAACAGTTTTCCACTATCTTTTAGTTTCATTTCATACTCTAATAACATCCAAGTTATGAAAAGTTGCTTGACATAATTAATACAAACATTTACCAATAAAACAATATGTATTTGAAACTTGAAAACAAACCCATTACTAATCAGGTTACCAGTCTTGCTGAATGCATTTCCAAATCATATATAAAAATTATTGATAAAAGGTTGGGTTTACCGAAAGCAGAGACTGGTTGGCTTCTTACTTCATTCTGCCTTGACCTATCCCTTTCTTTTCTCCCCTCTCTCTTCCTGCAGCTGCTGGGGAGGGTGGGCAGGATATCCTAGAGGGATGGACTGCAGAGTACCCAGGGGCCCAGGGCCGTTGCCAGTGGGGCTGACTTGGTTTGGGGGATAGAATCCCAAAAATGTCAGGGTACAGGGCTGTGTTGCCTGGAATGAATTCACATACTCAAACTTGCAAGATGATGAGGATGATGCTAAAGCTTATATGCAGAAAGGGACACTGAAAGAAATGCCAAATATTCTAATTAGGGGATCTGGGGTGGGATTAAACAGTGGTCCAGGTGCCTTGGGTGCAGGCGCCAGTGGTCTGAGCTCCTAGAATGTATAGGAAAATTCAGGGAGTCAGCAGAGATAGGTCTGTTGATACCAGATATTGGGGTAGAAGAGACAAGATAGTTCTGTTTACACAAAGGCTTGCCACAGGCATGTTCCTTGGACAAGCACCAGAGACAGAGTCCTTTGGCCAGCACCCCAGAGCCTGGACTGATAGTTTTCATCTGTGTCTTTTATCAAGTGTGTGTGTGCCTTCAACAACGAAAGAATTTCCCACAGGTGCCCAATGAGACCCTAGATTGACCAGAGACCTGGTCTTTTACTTTGAGGTACAAGTCCTATCACCCCATCAGGGACCCTACTGTAGCTGCTGCCCCTTCCACCTCCTTTCTTTTGGCAGGTGAGGGAAGGTGAGTCAAATTCCCTACTATTTTCTTAGCCTGATTTGGGATAAGAGGGGTTAATAGGAAAACATGGGGCTGTTTGCAATCCCCACAATGTAATACCCTCTTGATTCAGGGGAAAGGAGTGGGGAATGCTATGTGTTTGGGATTTCAAAAGGGGACAAACTCTGGAATTACCCTAAAGTCTGGGGAGTTTTCTCCTGCAATCTTAAAATGGTCAATTTCCAAATTCTTTAATGATCAATCCCAAAACCTACAAAATCTACTAAGATGCTTTTAGCTGTTCCAATTTTTCACTGCAGCCTTAGCCTGGTCAGAACTGAGACCAGAGGGAGAAGAACCATAAGAATTTCTTTTGAACTTTTACTCAAATAAACTTCACTTTTATGTCAACCCCTTAAAAAGTTAGAGTGGGGCATTGAACCTGCCAGACAGGTGAGTTGGGGGCCCTGGAAAAAGATTCTGTTGGTGCCTAGTGCCTTCTCCCTCATACTGCAGAGCTCAAGGATTCAATTTTAAAGGGTGGAGGTAGGAGCCAAGGCCAGTTACATAATAACCTGTCCTATTCCCCTTTGCAGAAATTTCCTTATCTTTTGAGGGTTGAACTAACTTCAATAAACAAAAATCTTCTAGCTTCTGCTCTACATTACATGTACCTTAAAAACAAAGCCAACTTTGATGATATATTCTAATGGAAGCCAGCAACAGTTTGATATAAACTAATATAGAGAATCAAAATATCTGCTGTTGGAAGGGACCTTAAAAATCATAGAATCCAGCCTTGCAATCAATGTAAGAATTGTTTCTGCACCACAGTCAGACAGCTTCTACTTGAAGGGAATTGTTTCACAAGAAGTCCATTCCATTGCTATAAAATTTGTTTTTCCTTACACAAGTCAAAACCAGGTTCCTCTTATCACTGATCTTAGCAATTTATGCTACAGATACCCAAGTCTTCCCAACGGCCCTTCACATATTTGAAAACAGACATCATGCCTTCCCTTAGTCTGCTCTATCTTAATCATTCTTAGTTCATCCATAGCTCTTGTGCCTGAATTTATCAATGTCCCTCCTAATATACAGCATCTATAAGTAAATACAAAACATAAGTAAACACAAACAAGTAAACACAAGGTCCCTTCAGCTCAGAGCTGAATGGAACTATTATCTTCTGTGATTTAAACCCTATTTTTCTATTACTATAGCCTTAGGTTATGCTTAAGTTGCTTTTAGCACTTTATCAACTAAAACTGACATATCTTCTTCCCAATGAACTGCTGTAACACCCTCCTACCCACCATTAATAACAGCATCAATAGGGCAACTGAAATTGTGCAGAGGCTGGCCTTGAACCCAGGGCTTCCTGGCTAAGGCCAGCTCCACCCTCCCAGTCCCAGGCTCTTTGTCCCACCCTAAGAAAACAAAGGAAGAGTCATTACAAAGAGAAATGAATGGAGACTGCATTTGCACGGTACTGGTTTTCTGTCTGGGCTTCACAGAATCATGAAAGGCTGGAAGAGACTTGGGAGGTCATCTAGTACAAAGTCTTCACTTTAGAGAAGAAACCGAGGCTCAGAGAAGAAGGGCTTTGCCCATTTTCAAAAAGGGAAACAAGGAGCAGATTCCGGGATTCGAGATTCGATCCTGAGTCCTTTGAATCCAGGTGCAGCAAGCTTCCCATTTGGCCACACCTCGACCCCATCTAGTCCTCCTTCTCTCCCTTCCTCAACATCCCCCCCCCCCAAGCTTCCCGTTTCAGGGTGAGACTTGGAAGAAAGTCTAGCATGCCACACAGCCAGCCTGGAGCTCAGTCACGCTCGCGCTATTGAGCTTGAAAGCCCTCCTGCAGAGTTAACCCACCCTGCACATGCGCACTGACTCCTGCGTGGCTTTACTTTTGGGCCCATGAGGGTGACCCGCGGAACTGCCAAACGCATGCGCAATTCAGTCCCCCTCCCGGCTTTGCCAGGGCTACAACCATCTCTACGGATGAATCTTTTATGGTTGTGTGCTCTGGCGTCTCTTAACCTCCAGTCTCCGGCCATTGCAGTTTTCTGTAGTGGAGGCGAGGGCCCGGAGAAGGCTGCCTCGCTCTTGAGCCTCTTTCCCCCGCGGCAGGACAGCGGGGTCCGAGCATCGGGCCCTAATACAGGATACCTCCTCAGGGCCAAGGACCTGGGAAAGATCCACAAAGTTGCCTCCTTCGGGGATGTAGCGAAGGTGCATCAGCTGCTGCTGCTGGTGAAGTCAGGTGTGAACGATCTCGCTGAAGTGAACCTGAGAGAGTCCTTGGACTCCAGCCCTAAAACCACATCTCTGGCAGTAACCCACGAATGGGCCACAGTGAACAAACTATCTTTCCCTATTAGAACAACACGTTGACCTCTATAGAATTTCCCTTGTATAAACAGGACTATCTCTACTGACTCCCTCAGTTACCGTATACATTTCAGATTTCAAGATATACGTCCTCTCCTGTGACTATCTTGTGTAACAGGACACTGATTGTTAACAGACAGCAGGGTCCTGACCCTTAGTTCGTTAGTGACAGTTGCAGATCTAAAAACATGCCCTTCACTAGCCCCTCCCCCTTCTCGCTGTGAATTCTGGGTAAAACGCCTATGCGCTAAGTACAGAAATCACAGGTTCCTTTAAGAACTGACCACTCCCTAACCCCGCCCCTGGGCGACCTAATTAGCATATTGCAGCACTTGCTATCCAATCTCCAGGAGGCAAAGTTTGAAACTGACCCTGATTGGAGGAGCTACCCTGTCCCAAGTGCTGAAGGGATTAGTTTTCCTAGGGTTAGCAGAGACAAGGGGAACTATGTAAAGGGAAGTGCGGGATGGGGGACTTGCCTTTGGCTCCTCCGGGGGGCCCTTTCCTTCTCTCCTCCCACCATCTCTGCAGGTTCATTTTATTCAGATCTTTCAGGCCAGACTTCCTATGCAGCAACTGTTGCTGCACTTTCTCTACATCCCCAGTGGAGGCAGCTTTGTGGATCTCCCCGGGTCAGGCGGATACATGTTATACTGTGTATAATTTCTGGACAGAAAATTAGTAGAGCATTCTATGATTATGTGCTAATATATATAATTCTTACTGGGGAGAGGGCCAATATATGTGTTCCAAAAAACACTAGCTGATACAAA
>NW_020940270.1:0-55355 GCF_900497805.2 Vombatus ursinus | reverse complement strand
AGAGAGAGAGACAGAGAGAGAGAGAGCACCAAGGAGAGAACCTTGTTTATAGTCATACACAGATGGTGGGACATGGATGATTGTCTTATAAACAAAAATAAGAAACAATCATAAGTAAAAGAAGTAGGGGAAAAAAAACAAGGAGAAAAGAATACACAGGAGAAGTTGGTTGATAATGCTAAATGCAGCAAAGAGCTTGAGGATTAAAAATTGTCTTCAAGCAAAATCTCACCCATCTACATCCTGAGTTCTCTTTCACCCTTACTGTACATTTCTAGGACATTTTAGTGCCCCACTCTAGATTTCTGTTCTGTGTAAGGATGTGGATAGGCCAAACCATAATCCACAATTTATCAAAGGGCTCGTCCTTCATCCTATTCAGCTTCTAATCCCTTCCCCAACTTTGTGTGACCTGAAAGGATTTCTTTTTTTCATTTTATTTTTAATTTATGGAATAAAACAAGCATTTTCACAACATAGCACAATAAAAGAGACAATTGGACATGAAACTGCAAATCTACCATGTATAACTAGCTATTCTTTTTAAATACACAGCAAAATTATCTTGAAAATTTTTTCCTTTTTTTTTTCATCTTCCTCCCCACCCCTAACCCTAGAGATGGCTACCATTTGGCACAAATGTATACACATATATGTTTAATTACATACACACACACAAACATACATACACAGTCATATATGTGTGTGTATGTATATAAATATGTGTGCATACATGTATGTATGTGTATACATACGTGCATTGTATGTGTGCATACATACATGCATTGCATATGTGCATATGCATATGTGTGTATGCATATATGTGTGTGTATACACACATACACACTCACACACAAATTTCTAATTCACATACAAATTAACTGGATTCTTTACTCTGGAGCAAACAAAAATAACATTGCTGGCTTTAAAACCCTCATCAACAGGAAATCTGATGATCCCAATGTGGTCTTAAATCTCAGCTCCCTCATCCATTCTTCTGCTCCCAATGGCAGTACAAGATCATGACCCCCTACACATACATACCCCCAAGCATCGTCATCTCTAAGGGAAAAGTACCCAAACAGTCTCTCTCTCAACTCATACTACATATGCTTCATTCACCCCATCTGACTAGACCTCCATTGACTTCCCCTTGCTGTCTTCTTAGACTCCTCAGGGGGTTTTCAGGTGGTAGTTAAATGAAACTCTGCTAGATACCCCACAGCAGGGTCACGGGGGAGGCCCACCATCATGGGTTTCCTTAGGGTCTCTTTTCCCACAAGTCACTAGAATGTTTCTTAAGCATATTCTTCCAGGGGTTCCAAACTCTTACCAAGATATCTGGAGAGTGGCTGTATATAAGCCTATATCAACCTTGGCACATTAAAAAAAAAAAAAACTAAAAAGTACAAAATGAGCTTGAAAAGCCAAGTAAACATTATTGAGTGCCTACTGTATACCCAACACTGTGTTCAATGAAAACACAGTCAAAAAGTAAAAGAAAAAAAGCATTCAAGTAGCTAAATTCTAATGGAAGAAGACAATACACCAAGTGAGTTTAAACATTGAGATGGGAGGGATGGGGGAAGGTACTCTCTGGAGTATATGGTGACATTGCCAGAGTCAGAAGCAAAACCAGGAGAGGAATGAAAGATGGCTCTCCTGAGTCCTTCCTCAAGAGGGAGGTTCTAAGAGGACCTTACCAATGGGAGAAGTGGGACACAGTTGCTTAGAGATGGTCCAAAGTGAGAAGGTCACAGAGATGGAGGGATGTTCCCAGATGAGGAGACCATAGGCACTAAAGGAACTTCCAGGGTCAGAAGGCAGCTGACAAAGTCTAGAGAGAGAGAAGCAGAGCCTTTTCTAAAAGAAATGGAGAGGTAGGAGAGGCAGGGGAGCATGTCGGTATCTGCTCTTCTCTGAGGAGGAAATAGCTGAGAATATCATCTGGACAGGTAATGGGAAACAGTGGAATGGAGTGTCTAAAAGTAAAGACTATGAGTCTAAGAGAGTAGCATCTAAAATGAGAAGCCACAGGCTCAGGGTAGCATTAGAAAAAATCATGAATCCGGCAGAACCACATACAGCAGCACTAACTATATGTCTAGCCAAGTGGAGACCAGTATTGAGCATTGGTAGCCATGTAACACTGTACATATAATTTGACCCTTCATATATGTGCTCTGGCAACATAAGTTTGCTCATAGGGCACACTTACGAGGGCACCCTGAATCTATATGTTTCCTAGTCAAGTGTATTACTTATAGGAGTGCATCTCATGTTCCTTCCATTGATGATGTGTGTATATATGTCTGTATATATGTACATATGTGTATATATATATATACACATAAATGCACATGCATATATTCATGTATATATGTGCAAGAGAGCATCCCAGGCTCATGGGACAAAAGTTTAGGTTCTTTTTTAAAAAAATACTATATGACATTATATATATTTCTTGCATTAAGCATTTCCTTTGGATGGCTGTTAAGTAAAGTACATCAGTGGGGGATTTGAGTTATAGTTTTAGGAATAAGGATTTGCCAGTTACCTTGAAACCAAGGTAACCATCTTCCAAGGGATGAATTCTATGAGGTAGATAGGGTTCCCTTGTGACTATTGGTGATTGGCTGGGGTTTCCATCTTAAATGCTCTAATACATCTAGGTTCCAAGTGGTAGAATAGTGCATTCCATGAAGTGGTCATCTTATTAGAATTTGTATTGTGTATTTCCATTGAGTTGTAACCAATGATCATATTTTACATAATTATAACTTCCAATAGGGTAAATTCAAAAATATGGACCACTTCATGGAATTCATAATTCTCACTAATCAGGACCTCACTATGTTCCCTGGATATATTAGAGAAAAAATTTTTTCTTTTGTTTACAAATTGTAATTACATAATTAATTTTCTTAAATTTTTTTTTAACAAATCAAACAGATGCTATTTTTTTTTTGCCATGAAGCAAATAGAACAAATCAGATGGAAAAAATACAAAGAACCAAAATCTGCTCAAAAAAAAAGTATTCTGTGAGATATATTCAACTAGTCAAAAAGATATATTAAAAGAAAATAAGGATTGATACTGTTAAGAAAATAACTAGAGAGAGTAAATAAAAGTTCATAGAAAGTTAAAAAAGAATTATAGTAGAATTAAAAACTTCTAAGACCCTGGGAAATTATATAAATGTATATATATTAAAATACAGAATGTAAAATTGAAAATCTGAAAGAAAATCAATGGGAACAACTAAAATGGATTTGCTAAAATAGAAAATAAAATTACAAGCATTGCAGGATAATGGGAAAGTAAACTCTAAAAATTGTTGCATTATTGAAAAATTTGGAAAATACACAGATTTAAGGGAAAGATCTGAAGAATGAGAAACAAATTCAGGATTAATAACATTTTAAGAAATTTAGGCAAATGAGATCACACAACAACATATTCTAAGAAATTGTTTTCAGAAATCTTCCTAAAATTAACAAAAATGTGAAGGAACTGTGATTTTGCCAATGTGGACAATGGAAACTCCCTCTACTCATACATAGGATAAGCCAGCTATGACTACAGTTATAAGAACCTGTCAAAATATAAAGAGCAGGGACAGCTAGGTGGCGCAGTGGATACAGCAGCCACCCTGGAGTCAGGAGGACCTGAGTTCGAATCCAGCCTTAGACCAAACACTTGACACTTACTAGCTGTGTGACCCTGGGCAAGTCACTTAACCCCAATTGCCTAAAAATTTAAAAAAAAGAATTATAAAATATAAAGAGCATAAGTTTCATATACGGATGTGAACCTAGATAATCCTAATAACAAAGTCAATGTTCTTGCCATTATGCCATGCTAGATTTTAGAATTAACAAAAAGAAGAAAAAATGCTGAGGAAAACTCATTTCAAGTTACAGTGAAAAGACAGCAAAAAGTTACAAAGGAATACAATAAGATAATACTAAACTTTAAAAGGAAGGCCAGAATATTTTTTTTAAAGTATATATGAAATTACAAAGTATGGATCATATGCTTAAACTTTTCTATGCATAGAATCCTAGAGATATGGAGAAAACCAAAATGTCATCAGTGAGTTAAAGAATCTAATGAGCAAAACATATCGGGGAAAATAATCATGAAAAGGAGAAGTAAATCATTATTTCAAGGACAAAAACATTTCATTCTGTAATTGGCAAATCCTTTTATAGCTAGTAGGAATCTGAATCAGCATAGAAAAAAAAAAGAGAAGAGGGCAAGAAAACAGGGCTCAAGAAAAGAGTTATTAGGACCAGAGAAGCAAAATGGATGCACTTGTTTCAATTTATCCTCCCATTTTGGGGGCAATGTGATAGTAAGGATTGACCAATGTTGAAGGGATCAAAGAGGGCAGAGGATGGAGTTATACCCTGCTAGAATCAAGAGGCAGCCCCATAGAAGTGAGAGGAGGTGAAAAGTGTCCTGTAAGGAACTCTCTTGGAGGAAAGGTGGATGGAGGTTGCATATATAAAAAACACTTCATGAAATTAGGATTGCAGCTTCTCTGCACTAACTTCTAAGACTGGAAAGGAATTGCCCTTTGGAAAGGCAATTTGGAAAGGACTGAACAGTGCTATTAATGAATTATGATTTCAAAGGAAGAATGGCATAACATCAGAAGAGTCAAGGGAATGAGAGGTAGACATTTTAATGTAGCAGGTGTAGATGTTAATTTTAAATGAAAATAGTCAAGACAACAAAATTGAGGTCCTTAATCAGGGCAAGTGAGTGCAGTATGGAGTGCCAGACAGCAAGTGCTAGGGTACCCAAGGAAGGGGATGGAAACAGGATTTATATAGGGTACTAAGGCAGAGGGAACGACTAGGCTGCCAGTGGTAGGGGTTAGGCATCTCAGTTTCACAAAGTAAGTTGTTTGCTTAACAAGCAAAAGTCAATAAAGAAAGTTTAGGAATCTCTGGGGTTGGAAGATCTGGTTGGTGTTGCCCTTCATTCTCAAGAGGACCAAAAGAACATCACTATCAGACCAACGCGAGCTTGGAATGCGCTACCACAGTGAGGCACAAATAGTCCATTTTGGGGGTAGATTCTCTAAATTTACACATCTCACATTTCTTTTGAGTGACTTTAATTCTGTTTTGCTCATAGGGCATAGCACCTCATCTCTGATGAGGGCACGCCAATGCTGCTGTGCCAGCATTAACCATGTCACACAATCAATTCCCAAGTTCTTAAGAGAGACCTTGAAAGTGTTTTTGTATCACTTTTTGTGACCACTATGTGAGTGCTTGCTTTGTGGGAGTCCTCCATAAAATAGTCTTTTAGGCAAGCATAAGTTTTGCATTAGAACAACATGGCCAGCCCATCAGAGTTTCACTGTGGAAGACTTTGAATGCTTGGTGGTTTAGTTCAAGAAAGGACCTCAGTGTCTGGTACCTTATCCTGTCAGGTGATCTTCAGAATCTTCTACAAAATGATCAGAGGCTGGAAATGATAAGGTATGGTAAACCCCAGGCAATTCATCCTCCTGGGAAGGGAAGCTTCAGTCAGCCTGTGTCACAGGCATGGTGATCTGGGTCACCTACCTGATCTGTTAGGCAGGATGCTCTCATGGAGTTAGGCGCCCACTCTGGCTATGTGGGGATTGACAGATTCTCTGGCTCCTTACCACAGAACTTGCAGAAACCCCTCTCTGTCCTAGGTCAAACATGATCATTGACTGAGTCAGGAAGAACAGCCCTCTTAAATGGCTTAAAATGAAAGCAATGCAACCTCAGATCCAGTCATCTGGGCCTCCACCTTGGATCTCAGCAGCCTGACTGGCACCTGAGCTTTGATATGCCTGTTGGTCTCAGATATGGTTCAGTGAGTGAACAGAACTCCTAGCTGCATTATCCAGCAACCATATTTAGTTTCAGTAGGTGGCCAGGTTTCCAGTGGGTTCAGCCAGTGAAAGGGTCTAGTCCAGGTAGCAACCACTGTACAATCTCCCACTTTGCTGAAACTGACCTAGGACCCTCTGAGAAACTCAAAACCCAGGGCAGAAACCAAACCTTCCTTGGTAAAAAGAAATATGCCCACTACTAATCAGAATCCCAGGACCCTGCTGTGACCAACCTAAGCATGAATTGGCCATCCCATCTCCTTCCATCTCCCCATCCACTACTTAAAACCTGACCAGCCTCTGACTTGACAACCTGTTCTCCAACCCATGCTCTTGGACACTGGGATTCTCATGATTACACAGCAGCTTCTTGGAGATCCGGTGACTATGACCTGAAAGGTACTTCCGGATGACCTTAGTCACTCTTAGGCCACCGGTAGGTTCAGGACTCCACCCTTAAAATTGGCCCTGCTCTTGATCTTATCTCAGAATCAGTACCCATTGGGTGGCTGTGATAGGACATTAGATACCCTGGGATTTTGGCTTGCACCATAGGGAAGGGCCTCATTAACATCCTTCAGGGTCCACATAGACTTCTACTACCTTTCTTGGAGCCTGCCTAGGGGAAAGAGCTCTCTAGCTGCACCCAGACCATCCTTCCCCCACCCCACACACATACACCTAGATGGGGAAGAGAGAGGGAATGGATGGAGTTGCCCCTGTATCCTCCCATGACTCCCTCTTAGACCTCTCCACCAGTTGACACCAACCCTAAAGGTGGAAGTCCCACCTTAGGTAAATCCGAGACCAAGGAGTAGTTAAGCCATTCCACTTTCCACCTCCTCTAGAGTGCCCTGGGGAGGGGAGGAGAGCATTGAATAACCTGTAGTTAAGAATATTCAAGTGCTATGAACAATAAAATGGGGAGGGGGCGCTAAATAAACAAATAAACAAATGTCCAATGAATAAACAGATGATTGAATGAACAAACAAGCAAGATAAAAAGGAAATAAATACAGAAAGTACCCTTTAATCCATTATTCTACATCTTAATAATTGCCAGTATTTATATTGCCCTACAAAGCACTTTACAGGTATTATCTCATTTGAATATCACAACAACCTAGGAAGGAAGTTGCTATTATTATTCCCATTTTACAATTGAGGAACCAGAGGAAACAAAGTGACTTGCCCAAAGTCATCCAGCTAATGTCTAAGAGCAAATTTGAACTCAGGCCTTCCTAACTCATGGCCAGGCAATCTATCTGTACCTCCATCTAGCAGCTTCATCAATACATCAGTATACCAAACACAGGCCCGTGAACTCTCTCATACATTTTTAATCAAATTGTTTACAAAGACAGAACACTCATTTAAAGGAAAAAAAAATGCCACCAGAGCACTCTATGTTTGGCTCTGAAGGAGAGGTTTAAGATACAACTTTTTTCTCTACTTAGCCTTTGCTATTGTACCTTGAGACTCTTCCATCTCCCTTGGTCTTCCAGTGAATCAGAAAGAGAATGTCTCTGTGATCCTCCCCACAGGTGACATGATGGCTACCAGCACATTGCAGCAAGGATCACCAGTTGTGAAAGTTGGAAGGGAGGGATCTCTGGGGCCATGTGAATCCAATCCAAACACAAAAGGAATTCCCATTATAACATACACAACCAATGATTGCCCAGCCTCTGCTTAAAGACTTCTAAGAAGAAGGAACCCACTTCTTTTGGAGGCTGCCCATTCTACTTTCAGACAGCTCTAATTTTTAGAAAGTTTTTCCTGACGTCAAGAACATGTACATCAGGTATAACTGATAGCACATTTCTTGCCTTCACAATGGGTAGGGGAAGGGTGAGAGGAAGTGAATTTAAAACATAATTAAAAAAAATGTTAAGAATAAATAAATAAGGGGGCAGCTAGGTGGGGCAGTGGATAGAGCAGGAGCCCTGAAGTCAGGAGGACCTGAGTTCAAATCTGGTCTCAGACCAAATACTTGACACTTACTAGCTGTGTGACCCTGGGTAAGTCACTTAACCCCAGTTGCCTTAAAATAAATAAATAATAAAATTGTTTTGTTTTTTTCCCCAAAAGAACATATGCTTGACTAAGATTTTGTGTTTCTTAGTTCTGAATGATGGGGTTGGGATCTGAGCCCCACAAAAGAAAAACCCTGGATTTTCCCACATGGCCAAATCTCTAGTTCACCTGGGGCTTTAATCCCATCAACTGGCCTTTCATTGTGGCTATGCCCAATCTTCCAATTCTTTGTTACCCTTAACCTAGCCTAGCCCTCCATTGTTTTACCTCTCCATGGCCTCAGGCCACTTCCCACCCTTAATTCTAACCTAGGCTCCATTCTCCCTTGGCCCCGGGGTGCCTAGCATTCTATTACCTCACAGTCCCTGCTGACTACTTGACCAGCCTGCATTTGATCAGCATTGCTGTGCTTGACCAAGGAAGGTCCTTAAATCTTCTACTTAAACTTGACTCCCACACTGTCCTTAAGATGAAAATTCCTAAGGCTGAGGCTGTCCCCAGGGCTTGCTGTTTGTTGATTCTCCACAGTCAGCCTGGAGGTGTTTGCACTTCATTCTGGCAGAACCTCTGCCCCAGGAGGTCAGGTCTTCTAGTTGTCTTTAGGAGAACACCTGCTTTTCTCCAACTCCTGTTTATTTCTGCTACTCTACATTCACTCTGAAGCAATGGTCTGTCTTCTTTTTTGTGGGTGAAATTTGGAGAGTCAAAAGGTTTCTGATCCAATTCAACATCTTCCCAGAATCTTCCCTTTTTCTGACTTTTTTAGAATCTAATAAGCTATTCAGTGCCACTCATACTCAATGAATTCAGTGCTTGGATAAGGGTGTTTCTCTCCTCCCCAACTCCCACCCTACTTAAGTCACTTCAACATTCATATTGATATACCCTCTAAACACCCCAATTCCATTGTTCTTCAACTAGCTTATTTCACATGACTCACTCCTCTACTCCACCTCAGGCACACACCAGATGCCTCAAATCATTAATATTGACCACTTCTCTTATCTAATCCCTATGTATAATCATTCCACCCTTCCCTCTGCTTCACAAAACCAAAGACTTTTCTTTGTCCACACTTAGATCTCCCATCTCTCAAAGCTTCAGCTCTTTCCTAGGCCATCATTCCTACACTAACTATACTCTGCTACTTTACCCATCTTGACCCCTTGGTGAATCAGTTCAACCATACATTTTCCTCTTCTTTTGAATCCCTTGTTCCCTTGTCATTTTGCCAATCTTATACAGTCAAGCTCAGTTCAGTCTTGGCTCCTTCCCACCTTAGTGGAGAAAATCACTAAAACTTTGTGATAGATTCCATTATTTATGTTGCTTATCAATTTACATTTATATCTCCCTAATTAACTCCCTATCCCACTCACCACAGTGGTTCTTCCAAACTCTTTTTTTTTTCTTCTAACCTCTTGTGACTTCTCTGAACACTCTGTCAGCTGAGAACCTTGCCTCATATTTTACTGAAAAAAAATGGAGTCCATTTGCCAAGAGCTCCTCCTCCTTCTCCCTTCCTCCTGATCTTCCATCACACAGATACCTTCTGCAACTATCTCCTTCATTCCTGTCTCAAGGTAAGAGGTGGCCCTTCTTGCTAAGGCAAATTATTCTAATTCTGCTCACTTCACTCTGTATCAGTTCATAGAGGTCTTCCAAATTTCCTCTGAAATAATCTTTGTGGAGGAGTAGGATAAATATAATTTCTGTGAGTTTGGAGGAAATATATCCTCAAGAGAAAAAACAAACAAACAAACAAACAGAGGCCATAGAAACAGAGCTATGGAGTTTTTACTTTGATTCCCTCATTGATAACAACAGGATGAATAAGAATGAGTCTATTTTATTTTATTTTAAATTTATGGAATAAAACAAGCATTTCCATAACACAGCAAAATAAAAGAAATGATTTCACATGAAGTTGCAAATCTATTATGCACAACTTGCTATTCCTTTTAAATACATAATAAAGTTTTCATGTAAATTTTCCTTTTTCTTTTTTCCCCTTCTTTCTTCTCTCTGTCCTTCTTCCCCCTCTCCTCACCCTAGAGACAGGTATCATTAGACACAAGTAGGTATATATATATATATATATAATATACGTATGTGTATACATATACACACATACATATACATATACACAGGCTTATAAGTATGTGTGTGTGTGTGTGTGTGTAAAATTCTATACATACTTCATTTAGAATGATTCTGTTTTAAAAGATTCTGTATTAAAAGCCTCTTCCATTTTAGAAAGTTCCTGCAGACACAGGGAATTCTAATAAGACTAAGCAAGAACAAAAATGTTTCCCAAAAGAACGCATCTGGCCTTTTGCAACTGCTGTGTCCCTGAGGCTTTTAGATTTCCCCCATTTCCTTTCTCCCAACGAATATATTTGATTGGCTATGGACTCTGAGTGAGCCTAAAAAATATCTTCCTTAGGGCACTAAGGAATTTCTTTTCCTTTCAATTGGATTGTTCAATTGATTTGACCTAATATCCATGCAGACTTGCTAGTGAGTGAGAGATTCTCCCAGGGCTCTCTCTGAACTCAGGTTGAAAAAATCCTGCAACACATCATTTTGTTTTTCTCAAGGCAAAATGATATTCCATTAAAACTTAATTTATTTGGTTTTATTCTAATAGGTGGGTGCCTCCTTAGTTTCTAGTTTGGAGGTACGATGAAAAAAGCTGCTATAAATATTCTGCCTTTTCTCTGTTGTCAGCTATTATCATTGGCCCATCCATCCCTTGTGAAGTTCCAATTCATTCTTTGATCCTCTATTTTCTTGTTATGTATCTAAAAAAAAAACCTCATTTTATTGTCCTTAGTTACTCTTCACAGCTCTGATTTTTAGTATTCCTAACTCAAATTTTTGTAGGATTGTCATACTATTATATTCTTCTTCTTTTACTGGGCTGCTTTCATTTTCTATCCATAAAATAAAATTGATGGTCAGTGGGTTTCCTATTTATTTCTTTAGACAAATCCCCGTTTTCTTCCTTAACAGATTTGTTTCTCTTTATTTCTTTGAATTTCACTTTGAATATCACTCATCCCTTCTATGCTAATATCACCTGAAGCATTTATTCCAAAGGACCTTGTTTCTTTCCTGTTCAGCAATTGAAATCTTTCACAATATTCATTTTGTGTCTCCTTCTGTATAGGAAACACTGAAATGGAGTGGTGACTTCCCCTCTGAGTTTTCACCATTTTGACCAGAAACTAGTTTCACTCTTTTAGTGATAATTGAAGCCATATTAGAATTGCCTAAATATCTAAACCTTTTTCCTCCTCTTCCATCTCCTTCTTCAATCAATCCCTTTTCCTTTTCTTACCCTTCCCCCCCCTCCACTTTCTCCTTTTCCTCTGGCATTCCTCCTCCACCTCTTCCTCCACCCACCCCCCTTTTGTTTTGGCTACCCTTTGTGGTATAAGGAACTAGAAAAGCATTGCTTTCCTTCACCCATCCTTCATAATTTGAAGGGTTTTTTAAAATTAATTGAATTCATAAGACACCTGACAAATGTGTTATTCTTGGTATTTGTTGAATCTATTCTATGTCTGGTCGGCAATCTGTTAAGTCTATATTATAAGGTGTGATCCAGAAATCCAAATTCCATTTAAGGACAGCACCTCAGCCAGCTATTCACTTCCTAGGTTAACTTTCATATGTATCCCTTGTTCTTAATGTGCAACAAATCAAATCCACAAGCATTTATTAAGCAGGTGCTAAGTGCTGGGCACTATGCTGAGCCCTCTTGCTTTTGCCTTTTTATTCAGGGTGTCATCTCCCTGTTAGTATCTTTTGTTTTATCTTAGGGAAAGGCATTCACCAGTAGAGGAAGGAGAACCTGTACTCAGGATAATGGTTTCACTACAAAGATCTTGGGGTTTTATCCAAGTAAAAAGTTTTAAAAGAGTGGGTTTTTCCATGCAACCCAGAAAACTATTATAATTTCCTGTATCGTTAAGGGAAACTCGGTGCTTAGCATCAAGAAGGTGTTACCTAGTCAACTTTGAAAGACTTTAGAACTCTGATAAATGATAAACCATCTGTATAAACCAAGACTCCAAAAGAATAAAGATGAAATACCCCCATTTACCTCTTAACTGATAGATGGTAAAAATATATACATAGTAAGACATGATTAATGTGGGAATTTGCTTTTAGAACTCTGTATGTATCCACAGATTTCTTTGGGTTTTCAAAAAATGTGCTTCAGATTGGAGCATAATACTTTCACTTTCTTTGTTTTTGTCCTGTGGTTTTTTTTTTCCTTTTGTTCTGTTTCTTCTTTCACAACATGACTAATATGGAAATATGTTTTACATTATTGCACATGTATAACCTATATCAGATTGCTTCCTGTCTTGGGGAGAGGGGAGGGAAGAAAGGGAGGGAGAAAAATTTGGAACTCAAAATCTTTCAAAAAATAAATGTTGAAAATTGTCTTTACAAGTAATTGGAAAAAATAAAATACTACTAAAAATTTTTTTAATGGATTTAAAGGGATAGGGAAAAAAAAAAAAAAGACCACCTGTGACTTGAAAAAAAAACTTTTTAAATTAAAAATCAGTTATGTGGCTTTCAGGGTTGAGGAGATAATAGTAGCCTGTCTAACTGCTCTCAATGAATTGAAATCTAAGGACCTAGGTAAACTTTATTTTGCATGCTGAATGAACAGCTTATTCTCATAAGTGAAGGGGGAAAAGGATGGAATATTTATTAAGTACTTACTACATGACAGGTGTCATGGGAGAAATATCTGCTGTCTGAGTTCATGTAGCAGGCAACTGCTGCCAACTACATATTAACCACAATGCAGAAATTATAGGGTTAAAAGCCTAGACTTTATTATTATGTTCAAGTATAGGTTCAGGTCTCAGAATACTTGGCCAATAATTAGCATTTTAACAAGGCCTCTCATCAGCAAAATTACCTCAGAGTGACAGAATAATCCCCTTTTACATATTACAATCTTGTACATTCCTCTTAAATCGTAAAAATTAAAGAGTAGATCCATAATCCCATGCTTCTTTCAATGTCATAAAAGTTAAACAAAAACTTAAGTAGGATCATAATCTCATAAATCCACTATGATTGTGGTGGAACAAACCTCTCCAAATAAACTTTATAGGTAAACTAAGGCAGCTTACAGATTAAACTACATTTAGAAAGTTTAAAATATTATTGAAGAGAAGGATTTACGTGTCACCAAAGAGTCAAAGACAGTTGAGATTCTTCCTCTCGATTTTTATCTAAGGAATGTTTAAGACTCCAAGTCAATTTTCACATCCCATGGGACAGGTTTTGGTGATGTGATGTTAATATTAACAGAATACAGAGTTGTAGTTAACCAAAATTTGCAAGAGGAAAGACCCTGAGTTCCTAATAATAAACAAAATAAAAAAATAAAAAAATAAAAAAAAAATTCCCATTACCACAGGCACTATGCTAAACTTTTACCAATAGTATTTCCTTTGATTCTCACAGCATCACTGGGTTGTGATAATAATATCACAATATCATAATAACCCTGGTGTTATTATCCCCATTTTACAGATGAGGAAACTGAGGCTGACAGAAATTAAGTAACTTGTCCAGGGTCACAGAGCTAGAGTGTCTGAGGCCTGACACCCCTACCCATTCTCAGGAACATTTACTCCCTCATTGCTACGTTAGGGAAGAAACAAAAGTACTCGGCCAGAAATTAAAAAAAAAAATCTTTCCCTATCTTTTCCCACTCATTTCACTAGCCTAATTTGCAATAACTTCTCCAGTTCAAAAGTTCCCTGAGGGCAAAATTGTTTTTGTGTCAAGCAGTGGGAGAAACCTACCATTTGGGGCTCTTCTGCCTAGACTAGGTGAAAATGTTTCTTTTGATTGTGTCAATCAGAAGTGATTGTGAACCAGGCCCATCCACCTCCTTGAATCAATCAGTCATTGTGAGAGAGAGTAGATCCCGCCCTCTGCACTTGGTATAAAATCGAGAAGCTACCTCAAAATTAAAGACGTTCTGAGATTCCAGATTCCAGGTCTTGTTGCTGCAAACCCAGAACCCCTGAAAGGACTTTAAGATCTTCAGAGAAAGGGGCCACTGCCCAAGGAGAGGCCTTGAGAGTCAGGCTGAAGAAAACCCTCAAAAAAAGGTCAGTTCTGTTTCCCTTATCAGTCACCACTCTCTTGTCTTCCCCCCACCCCGAGACCCCTTTCCAGAAACCTGCCTATTAGCAGAGGTTATAATAGAATCTGCTGTTTCGTTACCCAAATGTTTCCAGTAAACTGAATTTTGCCTCAAGCACAAAATGACCAGGAGTTAAATAGAAAAGGTGAGGCAAAGAACCTAACCTTGGTTCAGTCTTGGGGATTTTTTCTGAGGACGTGGGGCAGATACTTTAGAATTGGCAAAGAGAAGGCTGTGGAGTGGACTTTCCTTTCTTTCCCTCCCCTCCCCCACCCACTCAGCTTTCAGCCCCCTTTTAGGTATTTGTCATTCTCTATTAGCACTAAACTCCTTGAAGTCAAGATCCCTATTTTATATCTGGATCCCCATTACTTTGTGCGCTGTCTGGCAATAGTAAGAGCTTAATATGTGCTTGTTGAGTGGCTGACTGCTTAGCACTAGGGATATAAAAAGGCCAACCAAAGAGTTTTGCCCAACGGGGGAAGATGAGAAGCAAGACACCAGGTGACTACCTCCTCAAAGAAAGATACTCAAATTGTCCCAATTGAGTAGTTTTAAAAGTCACGCTACGCTGGGTGTAGGCCGAAACAGAAAGTCCACAGCTCAGCTAGCCCTACCGTAGGTAGAAGCAGGTCCTGGTATTTAACACATCTCCATCTTAGGTGATCTGTGCATGTATCAACAACTTCAACTCCATTCCTTCAGATGAAATGGAGAACCACCAGGTTTTTTTTACCATTTTTGCCTTCATAGTCAGTTGACTAAGAACTGACTGAAGCTGCCCTGGTCTCCATTCCCAGGCCAATCAATTGCTTAGGGCTGACCTCACTTTGTCACTTGAAGCCCCTGTTTATTTTGTAGATCTTCCAAACTCTTCCCCTCCAGAGATTTCCAAGCTTTCGTTATTGACTTTGCTTCTTAAAGCAACTTAACTCTTGAAACAGATACCTAACCCCTGCCTCCTGGCCACCTAGTCATTCCTTCTGCTTTAGTACCCTACATAAACTCAGTTCCCAGATCCCTCTTTGGGTACCCCAGCACTTGCTGTCTGACACCCCAGCTGTAACTCACTTGCCCTGATTAAGGACCTCAATTTTGCTGTATTGACTGTTTTCATTTAGAATTCAAGTTGACACCCTCTCCCATTTCCTTACTGCCCTGCCTCTATCTGTCCTGTGCTCCATTTTGTAATCTACTTGACTACCCAAAAGGCGCCTAGGTCTTGCCTTCTATTCCACCTTTGCCCCCTTAGGATTTCTGAGGTTTTCCATATGTCTAGGAGCTGAAATGTCTTTTACTTGTGGTCTCCCTCTATTACAGTGTGAGTGCCTTTTCTGTCTTCCTGTTGCTGATTGCATTGGTTTTTCTATTTGTATCCTAGAACTTAGCTTAAGACTTGGTACTTAGTAAGTACTTAAAAGCTTTTTTTCATTCCTTCCTAAAGTAATCATTGAACTTGAGCTGATAATGATCACCAATTTGAGTAGTATGGAGGGAAATAGAGAGTCCAGGCTTTCTCAAGGACTTTTAGCTGAGAAAGAAAAGTTAAGGGGTGATAACCAGCAGGGGTGGCAAAATCAGAGGAGTAGTGGGTTTTTTTTTTTTCTGATTGTTTTTGGTGAGGCAATTGGGGTTAAGTGACTTGCCCAGGGTCACACCACTAGTAAGCCTCATGTGTCTGAGACTGGATTTGAACTCTGGTCCTCCTGACTCCAAGGCCAAAGCTCTATCCACTGCACCACCTAGTTGCCCAAGATTTTTATTTTTAAATAAGGGATATGGTTGTATGTTTTTCTTTTTGTTTTTAAATAAGGGAATTTGGTTGAATTTTTAGGCAGCGGAGAATTAGTCAGTAGGAAATATTGAAGTTAAGAGACAAAAGTTTTGGTGTTTGGGGAGTTCTGGAAAAGGCAGGAGGGGATGGTATGGAGGATAAATATAGATATGAGTCTAATCTGCACATACCAAAGCCTTTGGCAGGTTCTGGAGGATGAACCATGTCTGTCCATTTCTGAAGTGTGATTCCAGTGGGTGCAAGCAAGACCAGGGTCCTCACTTCTCCTACTTCAAAACTCTCCTCAGAGGCAAGATATAGGCCAAGTTTAATCAAGACTGAGAGGAGACAAATTCACATTTCTTTTCCAGAAAAGAATAGTTGGGCAGGGCTACCAGCTTTTGGGAGGAGGTAAATGGAACTACTTACCTTACTACTGAGGAAGAAATAAGAGGTAGGAAGGTAGGTTAAGAAGTCACAAATTTATCTGTTTTTGAATGAGTCCCAAAGCAGAGTTGGGAAGGGACAGGAGGCAAAAGGTATGTACAGAGAGCCTGGAAGGACAGTGCAAATGACAAGAGAAGATTTCAGATAGGGTTAAATTGCTATTCCAGGGTCTATCACTCTCATGTACCTGACCAAATGAGAAACAAAAGGCTGCATTGAGAAAAGCAGGGAACTCAAATGGAAGAACTAGCTCCCCGAGGACTAAGAGATAAAGAGGAGGAAGGGTGCCTCGGGTCAAAATAGCCTTAGTGGAAGACCAGCTGTAAGTGGGAAAAGTCTTGAGCTTAGCCTTGAGGGAATGAATTTGGCCAGTCTTGCCCCCAGAAAGCCAGATTGGAACTTATTGAGACATGGCAAAGAAATTGGAAAAGCTAGAGAAGAGGACCCAGAGCCATTAGTGAGACAATCCGAGAAAGACTTCCAAGGCCCAAGAAGATGACCTGGCAGCTGTAGTAGAATCTGCAAATCAGGAAGAGGGTGACTCAAAAGAGGCCTCTCCGGAGCCCTTGGCCACACAAGATAGCAGTGTGGACTGATCCCTCTTGGCTAGGGACAGAGGATCCACCCTCCCATCATGGTTGCCAGAGTGAACTCTACTATGGTATGTCCTTTAATGCCCATCTGACTGCATCTTGAGCACATTTTAGGGGTGTAGCTTGAGAGTTGTTTGTATGTTCTATGGTTACCACAATCTAAACTTAAAAAAAAGCCATTACCTGATACATTCATTAGTGAGAGCTTCTCTGCTATTATCACCATGTTAATGCTTTCTACCAGTTCACAGGATGGATATTTCAAATACTCCAAACTACTGAGTATCAGTATCAGCTAAATTCATCAAGTACTAGCCAGTTGGTAACCTGAATAAGAACAGGTTGGGGGTGATTCTAACACAGGGAGCAATATTGCTGTGTATACGTATATATTTTAGACTTTTTCTACTTTTTAGAAATACAGATCCAAGTAGGGGGTAGGGAGAATGCTGCTCCAGGGTGGGAGGGCCTAAATTCCCTAGCAGGAAAAGATAAGGCAACCTACCTGCAGACAGGGGGACCCTCTATTTGTAACAGTTAAAATATACTTTTTCTTTTGCTAAAAAAATATGCCTTTTCATTTCTACTGGTCCTAATTTTAACCAAAATAGCTTTGTAAGCTGGCCTACACAATCCTATCATTTCTGGGTAAGGCAGTGCTAGAGGAGAGACTATATGTCATCTATGGAATTGTGAAACGTGTCCATCACTTAACTAGATGAATAAATTGCAGTTTGTGTCTGCTTGTATTCTTCAGAGGCTAGCCAAGGACCCTGGAAATTCTTGCAACACCTTTTATCCTTACCTTTCAGGCCTCAGAGAAGGATTCTGCCTGTTAGCACTCAAGATGCCTAGGGCCAGGTCTTACTATTAAGTACAGAAGAAAAGAGTGTCTTGGGTCCTATTCTTATCCTGTGTTAGTAGTATGAGGAAATGTGGGGGTGGGTGGAGAAGGGGAATGCAACTTACCTTATCCCATGCATGGCATCTTGGTCTAGATTCATGACTTTCCTAGCACAAGCTTTTGGAACAGTGGTTCAAATAGGAAGGCATACATATGCCAAAAAATACATGTATAACTGACTAACCAGGTAAACTCTATTCTTTAACTGTACATGGCATGGATTCTCTTCTCACAGGAACATGGATGCTGACACACTGGTACAAAGTTTCCAGCAGGAAACCACCTGTAGCATCTGTCTGACTTTCTTCTCAAAGCCTGTCACCCTCAACTGTGGGCACAACTTTTGCCAGTTTTGTCTGACCAGAAGCAAGGAAGATGGGGTCACACCTTTCACTTGCCCTGAATGCAGGAAAATCTCCCACAACTTCCCTGGCCTCAACGTGCGCCTGTCAAAACTATCTGCTGTTTGTAAGAAGCTCAACCCCCAGGACTTGCAGAACCCTGTTGGACAAAGCCATTGTCAGAAGCACCAGCAAGTCCCCAAACTCTTCTGCAAGGAGGACCAGACCTCCCTCTGTATGGCCTGTAGTAAAGGTCAGGAGCATGCAGCCCACACCTTTTCCCCCATTGAAGAGGCTGCTCAGAACTACAGGGTGAGTAACATGGGGCAGAGGAAAGACTTAGTGCGCCTTGGACTAAACTACTTTGATATACCTCCTTGAGCCTCCAAGGGTCACCTAATCACACAGTCAAGGGCATCAGCCATAATGAATAGAGCAAAGATCCCTGCACTAGAAGTCAAGAGGCTTAACTCTACTGAGGAGTCAATCACCTCTGATGTCTAAACAGAAATCAGGCTTGTTATCTGCAAAATGAAAGGCCTGAAAAGGAGCAAAGAGCTCATGCCTTGTTACTGTTTGGGGCTCCCCTGGGCCACTTTCCCTTTTCCATCACCCCCTAAGACTTCTTATAGCTCTTTGCCCCCTTCTTCAAAGGAATATTGAATTAGGCTACCAAGGTTTTGTGAAAAGAAAGTTACATGACTTTTAGTCACAACTTAGTTGCATTGACTAGACACACATTTACAGGAAACCCAGGGTTGTACTTGGGACAACTTCTAAGGTCTCTATTTCTCAATCTTTCTTTTTTTTTTCCCCTTTGGTGCAAAATCCATGAGCTTCACATTGTGAATTGTAATTAGCGTCTTCTAAATCATTGGAAATGTCCCTTCAATAATAACCCCACACCAAATAGTTATAGACCTCCCTGGCCATTTTCTTTTGTGAATCTCACTCATGCTGCCCCAAACATTAAGATCCCTTGGGATATCCTACTTTTTTTGTCAACTACAGAAGAAACTCCAGGACACTGTGCCTCATTTGAGAAAGAAGATCAGAGAATGGAAGGAACTTAAATCTTCAAAGAAGGATGTAAGTGTCTGACTGTCTCCCCTGAATTACTAGCCTGCCTTAGGAACTCCAAGAAGCCGCAGTCAATCAGTCAACATCAGTCATTTCTCCTTGGTTAGTTAACAGCACTTGTTTCCAGAGCAAATCACCAGGCTCAAATTCTGTTTCTTCATGAATAGACAAGCTGCATAGGCAAAACAAATTATAAGTCAATTGATAATTATGTTCTATATATACATAATATATATATATATGTGTGTGTGTGTATATATATTTCTATCTATATATGTCTGAAGGAAGAGGGAGAAAATGAAAAATAGTAAGATAGGCCAATGAAGCTAGTCTCCTGAGGAGTTGAGAGCAGGGTAGGGCGGAAGCTGAGAAATATAGGAGTGAGCAAGATGACGCAGCAGAGAACGTAACCGGAACTCTTGTGGGTAATAGTATGATGGGCCAAGCTCTTTAATTTAGAGAAGGGGGTTAGAAGAGATGTCAAAAGTTTGGTTTGTTTCTGCAAAGGTGGTTATTTATGTGAGGGATACTAAGAAGTCGCCTAAGACGGTCAACAGTCACATTGTTGGTTCCAGCAATGAAAATTAATCGGAACTGGAAATTTGATCAGGAGAGGGAGGATACCAATGTTTGAGTGTTACTTAACCCTTTTCCTTATAGAGACGATCTAAGTGGAGAAAGTTGATTAGAGGAGAATATGCAAAAATCCACCGATTTCTCCTTGAGGAGGAGAGGTTTTACATGGACCTATTGAAACAAGATGAATGGAAAGCTTCCAAGCTAAGGGACAACTACTGTAATACAATAAATCAACATGTGAAGAACATGGAAGATGCTATCCGAGAGATAGAGGAAACGAGATCCAGACCAGATTTGGACCTGCTTGAGGTGAGAATTGGGGAAAGCTCTCCAGATCCAGGTATGACTGGGAGGTATACATTGAGCAGGGTGCTGGGGGGCTCCATCTCCATTTCAGGCTTTTGACTCCTGAGACTTGTATTGTGGTCTCTTGCCTCCAGGATGGCTATGAATCCATCCTTAGAGGCTCACATTCCTCCACTCAGGAGGTCCATTGACCCTGAAGATATTCTTCTAACCAAAGTCCAAGATTATTTGAAATATTTCCTTTAACCAAAATACACTGGGATTCAACCTTAAAGTGGTGATGGTGTCTGAGCAGTTGAAAGTGGCAGAATAGTTTCTAGGGCAGCTAGGTGGCATAGTGGATAAAGTATTAGATCTGGAGTCAAGAAGACCGCAGTTCAAATTTGGCCTTAGACACTCTAGCTGTGTGAATCCTGGGCAAGTTGACTAATTTCTGCTTGCCTCAGTTTCCCCATCTGTACAATGGGAATGATAAGACCACTTCTTAGGGTTGTGAGGATCAAATAAAAGAATAAATTGTAAAGCACTTAGCACATTTCCTGGTACAATAAGAAGTGCTATAGGTGTTGGATATTATCATCATTGTTTTTTTAATTTCTTAACAAAATCAACCTTTTTTTTTCCCCACAGGAAAGTAAAGAGCTATTACAAATGTAAGTTTCTATTTACAATCTGATTATCTAGTTTGGGAATTCTCATGGGCTCTGATGTCCTATGGTTGATGGATATGTGACTTGTGTACAGCAGGGAGATTAACTGAGTCTTTTCTTTTGCATAGAAGTGAATCACTGCTTTCCGAAAAACCCAAGTCTTTCACCCTAGAGTTAAGAGACTATCCCATCACTGGGATGAAGGACTGGCTAAAGAGATTCAGAGGTAAGGAATTGCCCTTTGCCAGTGAATCCACAGGTGTAGATTTTACCTAACTACATGTTGCTTTGTGTCATTGGTACCAATCCAAACAACAACACTGCTCCCACGTCCCAAATTATGCTTGTTTCAAGGCCAACAATTCCTAGGCATGGATCCTGCACTTCACATTGTACACTCATTCTTGATTATTTGTGATGATGGAGCATTTCCCCATTCTATGAGATGACATTTGCTTATGAACATTTTAATGTTATTCAAGCTAACTTGGCCAGCAGACTGGGGTTCTATGAGGTCTCTGTGATTGTGTCAATTTTCAAAAACTGAGTTGCCCAGATGAACGCAGAGCCTGATGACTCTCCAGGCCACCTTAAGAGTAGAAAGAATTGAAGAGTCAAGATGTTCATTCCATCAGCCTGCTCCACAGTAGGTTCCTCTTGTAGACCACCACCAATTTCCTCAGTGTTACCTTTGGAGGAGAGGGCAATTTATTTTGGAAAAGGGAGACAGACTTGGAGATGGTATACATCCCCGTGGCAAAGGGTAGCAGGGAGGCGAAAATCACTCAACCCTCTGAGGAGTTAAGGAGAGGTGCAGACTGGGCTATGCTTACTCTCTAGGTTCAACTCCTCCTGGCAACAGGTGTTGGTCAGAGGGGAGTTTGCATGCCCCTTACTCAGGACATTCAATTTTCTCCTTTCTTGTCTCTGCAGCAAATGTCACTATGGATCCTACAACAGCCAGTGGCTATGTCATTGTATCTGAGGATTTGAAGAGTGTAAGACACAGAGATGACTGTCCAGATGGTTGCCCTGAAAAATTTCCTTATTATTTTGTCTTCGGTCAGCAGGCATTTGCTTCTGGCATCCACTATTGGGAGGTGGATGTGAGTAAGCAACCTCAGTGGGCACTGGGGATTGCTACCAAGTGCCTCAGGAAGAGGAAGACGACCCAGTACTCAGTTGAGTATCTGTACATACTTCGCTGTGAGAAGAGAGGAAATGATTTCTACCTGATCACCCGACCAGGATTAGTTTGCCAGCAAATTAAAGACCCTGTGCTTATAATTGGCATATATCTGGATTATACTGAAGGAAGCCTTCTGTTCTATAATGCTATCAAATCCTCCCTCCTGTATGGAATGAACACTGTGCCACTCACAGAGCCTGTCAGGCCTCTCTTCTCTCCTTGTCCCCCTATGCCAGGAACAAAAATCGGTTCCATGACCATCTGTCCAGTGGGAAACCATATTTGAGGATGGCTGTCTCTGACTGTAAACCTTCTTTTGTGAAGGTACTCCAGGCAAATCCAGGCTCACTGATTATTGTCACCATAAACTATAAAAAATGATAGGGTCACTGGCGGAGACACAGACATGATCTTTAGACTATGCTAAAGATCCACCAAGGAGCCAGTCTGCTAACAAGTTTAAGGCTGCTGGCAGCCATGTAGCTTAAAGCCAACATTCCCAAGTAGCTTATTTTCCATTGCTCCCAATGCATTGTATGTGGATATATTAACAAAACAAATCAAACTTGAACAATTTCATTTAAGCCACTCTTGAATCAGGTACTTTCAGTAAGGTGCTGACTGGTACTGAAGTTTAGTCATGGGACTTTCAAACTATTGAGAGAGCCCTGTCTAACTGACTCTATTTGGGCTTTTCTTGGCAAAAGATACTGGAGGTGCATTTTCTTCTCCAGCTCATTTTACAGATGAGAATACCAAGGCAAACAAGCTTAAATGACTTGCTCAGGGTCACATAGCTAATAAATATCAGGCCAGATTTGGTCCCCAGGAAGATGACCCGGACTCTATCCATTGCACCACCTAACTGCCCTAGAAGTTGCAAACAAACTCTTGCAAAAGATCGAAGGAGCATGAAAATTGCATCATATTAAACAAATTTCCTGGTAAAAGGTGCTGAATCAGGAAAAGCCATTCAGACCTTGCTGTCTGGGTCTTTTGGTTCCATGATAATGTAATTCTCAAGTTTCAGACATCTGTAATAAGACCAGTAAAATACCAAATGGTAATGATAATTGAGTTGAAGCAGACATGTTAACTGACAACTTTGAGATAATTTGTATATATCAATAAACCAACTCCAAGGTGACAGTTTGTTCCCTGAAAAACCTTATAAAAATGAGACTTCAAAACTCTGGGGCCCTCAAGTGCTCTTATAGCTGTCAGATCTGTGCTACCCAGTCCTCCCAACTTTAATCCATGGTTATGTGATCATCTTTGCTTTTTCCCCTTTCCATCCCTTTCCCCATTACTGCCTGCATTCCTTTCCACTCATCCCATCTCCACAATATCTGCGTCTGTGCTGTTTTTGGCCTCTTGTCTCTACTTTCTATGTTTGCTCCTACACCCTCAATGCCCTACTAAGTGTACGTTATTGATCTATTTTTAAAATATCTACATTTCCCAAATTATCTCTCCTCCCCAGAGGACCAACATTAATGAAGATTAGACTCATCTCAGGGCAATATTCTCCCTCTTTCCCCTTAAAAGATTAGCCTCTTCCATTCACAGGGAAGCTACAGTGTGGTAACTTCTGGCCTTCTCCATGAATTTTTTTTTTTAAAAACTTGGTAATCTATCAACGCTTAGTTCAGCAGATGACAAATTAAATCCCTAAGTTCTCTCATCTCATACAGTCAAGCTGGTAGACATCTTAAACTCAACCTGCTGAAAACAGAATCTCTCCCCCTTTTTCCCTCCTCAAATATTGGATATTTGATTATTTATTTCTTTGTACATATATGACACCAGTAGAATTAAGTTCTTGTAGGACATAATAATTTTGTTTTTAACATTTTGTTCTTGGATTTTATCAGATCTATCTCATAGTAAGTTCTTTATGTGTGGTTCTTGAACATGATTGCTATGCCTCTGATCTTTATAATATGGCAAATGAACAAAATGCTGAAATGTGCAAATACTGTTTTAACTGTGTGTGGGGAAATAACTAAATATAATATAAAATAAAATAAGCATAGCCTGTACTGGAATAGGTCCTGGAGTCAGGAGGATCTGAATTAAAATTGTGTAACCCTGGACAAGTCACTTAACCCTGTTTACCTCTGTTTACTCATCTTAAAATGAGCTGGAGAAGGAAACCTGTGGACAGTACTAAAATGATTAAAAAAAAAAAATGACCCCAGAAGTTGAGCCCCTCAGGTTGGAAGGCTTCCAAGGAGTAGAGTAGAGAAGTGCAAGTAGCTTCAGTACTAGTGAAGAGGCTGAGCCAAAGCCCCAGGGGCCTTCAGCTGCTGATGCATTTGGTGACAAAAGGAAAGTCCAATGCCATAAAGATCAATATTGCATAGAAACCTGTAATATCTCTGAAATATTTCCTATTTTAAGGGGTGTTTCGCACATATGCCATATCCAGATGTAGAGTTGAGAATCAAAAGATAATTGCATCAGCAGGCAAGTTTGGTTTTGGAGTACAAAATGAAGCAGGGCAGAGACTAATTTTGTCAAGATAACTCGCCATACAGATATGACCTAAACATGCCTTATGTATATGAAGTGGAGGTGATGAATAGAACTATGGACAAGAGGCAGCAACAACAAACATTCCAGAGACAAAGAAGAGAAAGAAAGCAAAGTGACCGTCTGATGAGGCTTTACAAATAGCTGAGGAAAGGACTGAATTTCATTAAGTATTGGCTAATTTGATCTCCTTGCTGCCCAAGAGACTCAAAAGTATTCTCCAACACTGCATTTAGAAAGCATCAACTCTCCAGTACTCAGCTTTCCTTACAGTCCAACTCTCACAGCCATACATCTGCTACTGGAAAAAATCGTAGCTTTGACTATGCAGACTTTTATGGCAAGGTCACATCTCTGCTTTTCAGTATGCTGTGCAGATTTGCCAGTTTTCTTTCCAAGGAGCAAGGAGCCAATCACTGAAATACTGACTGTCATTTCTGCCCCACCCCCTTTTTTGATTTTTCTCTCCCTTCCCTCCTTCCCCTATTAGGAAAAAGACAAACAAACTACTAATATATACAGAGCAAAACAAATTCTCTGAAGAATCAAATCACTGATCCTTCCTGAGAAAGACTCAGACCAAGTCCAGTCCATAGGTCAATAAAGACTGAGAGGAGGCAAATTCACTCCTTATGCCAAAAAAAATAGTGGGACAGGGCTACCTCCTTCAAAAAAAAGGATGACAGGTGTATCTTCTTACAATTTGGGGGACAACTCTGGCCTTGGAGTCAGGAGGACCTGAGTTCAAATCCTGCCCTTGGACTAAATTACTTTGATTCCAATTTGAGGTATGCCCTTGAGCCTCTAAGGAACACCTAATCACAAGGTGAAGGTGATTGACTATAGTAAATAGAGCAAAGATCCTTAGACTAGAAGTCTTAGGAGAGAGTCCTTAGAGACTTAACTCTACTTTACTGATGAGTCAGTCACCTTTGATATCTAAATAGAAATCAGGCTTGTTATCTACAAAATAAAAGGCCTGAAATGAAGCAGAGAGCTCATGCCTTGTTACTGTTTGGGGCTCCCTTGGGCCACCTTCCTTTTTCCATCACCCCCCAAGACTTCCTATGTAGCTCTTTGCTCCCCTCTTCAAAGGAATATTGAATGAGACTACCAAGGTTTTATGAAGAGGACATTGTGACTAAAAGTCATGTAAAGAGACTACACACACACATTTATAGGAAACCCAGGATTGTGCTTGGGAGTCCCCCCAGCAGTTAACCCCTAAGGCCCCTTCTATTCCTCTCATTTTTCCCCCCTTAGGTGTTAAATCCATGAGCTTCACATTTTGAATTTTAATCTCTGTCTTCCCACCCATTGGAAATATTTCTTTAATAATCCACACCAAATAATTATAGACCTCCTGGTCATTTTCTTTTGTGAATCTCATTCATGCTTCCCATCTAAAAGCATACATTACGATATCCCTTTGGCTCTCCCAGTCCTTTGTCTACTATAGTAGAAACTCCAGGACACTGTACCTCATTTGAGAAAGAAGACCAAGGAATGAATAGAATAAACTTAAATCTTCAAAGAAGGATTTAAGTATATGTCTCTGACTCCCCCTAACTGCTAGCCTGCCTTGGGAATTCCATGATGGAGTCAGCCCTAAATCAATCAGTCAGTTAATGTCCTTCATCACACCTTGGCTACTTAGGGCATTGTGGGGTCCCAAAGGGGGAAAAGCCAAAAAATACAGTAATAAATGAAAAGCCAGGGGCAGCTAGGTGGCACAGTGGATAGAGCAGCGGCTCTGAAGTCAGCAGAATCTGAATTCAAATCTGGACTCAGACCAAACACTTGACGCTTACTAGTTGTGTGACCCTGGGCAAATCATTTAACCCCAATTGCCTTAAAAAAAGAAAAAAGATAAAATAAAAAAATGAAAAGCCATAAAAACTTAAACTCTGTGAAAGGTGGAAGCCCAGACATAGTGACCTGTTAAAAATCATAACTTAGACACTGAGTCACAACTTAAGATACTATAACCTATGAAAGCCATAACAAGATTATCATGGTGCAAATGTGACCTGTACATAACATAATCAATACACAAACTATTGTTTGTACATAACATTGGTTTAAGGCCCAAACTCATCACTAAGCAGAAAACCAAAAATATTCACCAGTTAGTGATGCAGTCTCTAGCTCTTCCATCTTTTGTCTGTCTTCTACCATTACTGTGGGGATCTTGGGGGTTCTTTTGAAGGGATCCACTGAACAGTCTGGCAGCTGCCCCAGACTGCCTGTTTGTCAGTATTTGTAATGGTTTATTAAACTACTACATACAATCAATTTGGAGCCTCTTGGCCTCTTCCTTTGGTATCAAAAGAACACCCCACAGATATGGGGTAGGTACAGGGTTCCCCAGCTAGGCTAATTCTGGACCTTACAGGCATCTATTTCCAGAGCAAATCACCAGGCTCCATGGGGTGTATTTTTCAGTCTCATGAGGGATAGAAAAAAGTATATTTCCAAAACAAATTATTAGTCAATTTATAGCAGCTCTCTTTGTGGTGGCAAAGAACTGGAAATTACAGAGATGTCCATCAGTCCACCAAATGGTTGAACGAGTTGTGGTATAAGTTTGTGATAGAATACTACTTTGCTATAAGAAATGACGAATTCAATGATTTTACTTTTTTTTTTTTTTTTTGGTGAGGCAATTGGGGTTAAGTGATTTGCCCAGGGTCACACAGCTAGTAGGTGTCAAGTGTCTGAGGCCAAATTTGAACTCAGGTCCTCCTGACTCCAAGGCCAGAACTCTATCCACTGTGCCACCTAGCTGCCTCAAGCTCAATGATTTTGGAAAAACATGGAAATATTTGCACATTATAATGAGAATGAAATAAGCAGAACCAAGAGAACATTGTACGGAGTAACAATGATATTATTTTATGAACGACTTTGAAAGAAATTATTTTAACTATTATAAATACCCAAGTTAACTATAAAGCACATGTGAATGAAGAAAGACACTGTCTGCATCCAGAGAAAGAACTGATAAATAGGTGTATAGAATAATTTTACATATATATTATATGTATATGTGTATGTGTATGTGTGTGTATACAGACACACGTTCATTTGTGTCTAACGGTAGCCATGGAGGGGGGGTGAGGGAAAAGTTTACATGATAATTTTGTTACATATGTAAATGGAATAGCAAATTGTGCATACTAGGTATGTAGTTTTAAGTATAATCATATTTTTAAAATTGTGCTATGTTAGGGAAATGCTTATTTTATATTCCATAAATTAAAAATAAAATTTAAACAAATAGTGGGGAAAAATAAGTCAATTTAGAATGAAACACAAGATTAAATAGTTCTTGTACATATATTTACTTGCATGTGTATCTACATATATACATACACCCATGTGGGCACACACATATATACCCATACACACAGACATATATAGCTGTTTGCACACACATACATGCATATGCCTGAGGGAAGGAGAAAAGAGTAGGAAGAGTTCAATGAGGTTCGTCTCCTGGGGGTTCTGTGGGAAGGAAACCTGGGAGCTAGCGTGGTGACTTGGCAGAAAGAAAGTAACATAATGAGCATTGAGGATAGTAGTGGCACTGGCCAAGTTCTTTACTTCATATAGGGCAGTTAGAAAGATATGCCAGAGATTTGTTTCTACAAAGATGGTCATTTATATAAGGAAACTAGGCAGGAACCTAAAGCAGTCACCTACTGGTAGTGGTAAGGAAAATTAACCAGGGAACTAGATACTTGATCAGGACGGGGAGGATACCAACTTTTGAGTGTCACTTAATAAGTTCCTTTTCCTACCGAGACTAGTTTAGTGGAGAAAGTTGATTAGAGAAGATATAAAATGCACGAATTCCTATAGGAGGAAGAGAGGAAATGCTTGGACCTAGTGAAGGCTTCCTAGCTCCGGGACAACTACTGTAATACAATAAATCAACATGTGAAAAACATTGAAGATGCCATCTGAGATATGGATGATACAAGATGCAGACCTGACTTGATCTGCTTGAGGTGAGAATTGGGGAAAGCTCTCCAGAGCCAGGTGTACTGGGTTGCAGGCACATTCATCTCCATGTGAAGCCTTTGACTTCTGAGGCTTCTATCCTGTTGCCTAACTTGGGGCATTTCCCATACTTCTCCACTAGGGAGGTTAATTCAACCGTGAATATTTTCTTCTAACCAAGATCAGGTTTATTCAACACCTTTACTTCAATTTAACAAAATATAGTGGGACTCGCCTTTAGTGGTGATGGCATCTGAGGGGTCAAGAGTGGTAGAATCTTAGGGGCATCTAGGTGGTACAGTGGATAGAGCTCTGGCCTTAGAGTCAGGAGGACCTGAGTTCAAATCTAACCTCAGATACTTTCTAGCTGTGTGACCCTGAACAAATCACAACCTCTGTTTATCTCAGTTTCCCCATTAGCCCCTACCTACAGGGTTGTTGTGAGGATCAAATGAAAAAATAATTGTAAAGCACTTAGCATAAGTGCCTGGCATATAGTAAGTCCTATATAAACTTTAGATACTATCATCATCATTATTTTTGTTATTATTTCTTTATGAACTAAACCATTCTTTCTTTGTTTCCCCACAGGAAGGCAAAGAGCCACTGAAAACACGTTTTCATTTGCAGTGTAGCTGTTTGTCTAGTTTGGGAATTGCCGTGGGATCTGGTGCCTAATGGTTGGTGGGTATGTGGTTTGTATAGCAGGGAGAGTAACTGGGCCTTTCTTTTGCATTGAAGTGAGTCACTGCTCTCTGAAAGGCCCAAGTTTTTCACCTCAGACTTAAGAGAAAATCCTGTCCCTGGGATGTAGGACTTGCTAAAGAAATTCAGAGGTAAGAAACTGCCCTTTGTCCATGAATGTACACCTCAGGTTTTCCGGTTGGGTAGAATCTCATCCCCAACCCCACCCTCCTTCACGAGAGTTGAAGCTAGTTGGGGGCAGCTAGGTGGCTCAGTGGATAAAGACGGGCCCTGGAGTCAGGAGGATCTGAGTTCAAATTCAGCCTTAAACTCTTGACACTTACTAGCTGTGTGACCTTGGGGAAGTCACTTAACCTTAAGCGTATATGTGTATATACATATATAAATACACACATGTGGGCACACACATATATACACATACACATAGGCATATGTACCTTAAAAAAAAAAAGAGTTGAAGCTAGTACCTAGCAATTGGTCCATGGCCAAAGATTAACAGCATTGTGGGTTGGATCTACTCTCCCCTATTTGGTGGAGACAGTTGAGAAGGAATCAGCTCTTTACCCTTGCATGTCACTTTGGGTCAACCACTAATCCAAATAACCACATTGCCCCTACACCATCACTCCTAAGGATTTTCCTTTGAGACTACTCATGTCCTGTCTGGAAGAAACTGTACTAGTGAGTGGTTGGATTGTCTTCTAGGCTACCTCTGAACCCTCTCTTGCTCAGATCCCCAGATTATACATATTTGGAGGCCAGGTATCCCTCTGCTTTCCATATTAAATATACGCTTTTAATCATCTCTGCGGCTATAGATTGCTGCCCACGTTTTTGGGCTCAGAGAGTGACATTTGATCATGAATATTTTAATGGATATTCTAGCTAGCTTGGCCAGCAGACTCTGGAGTTCTATGAGAATCTCTGTGACTGTGTCAGTTTTCAAAAACTGAGTTGCCCAGATGAATCCAGAAACTGGTAACTGTCCAGTCACCTGTATTTTCCATTGCTAGCAATGCATTGTATGTATATTTATTGTCACAACAAATCAAATTTGATGGAACAATTTCATTTAAGTCACTCTCCTGGATTATGTACTTTTTGCAAGAGCTGGGGTTACCCTAAATTCTAACGGAAGGATCGAGGACAGGGGTTTCCTCCCCCATACAAAGGCTGGTCCAGACTGGATTCTGTTTATACTCTAAACAGAAATTAGGTTTCCCAGTTGAGTGTGGTTCTGCCTAAGCTAATTTAGGATCTTGTGCCTTCCTGAGCTAGGAGTGATCTCATCACTCAACTTTGCCCTTCAGAGATTGACTGACCTCAGGAATTGGGTCTTAACAGGAATAAGAAAAGGATGGATTACGAATTAATAATTAGTCATTAATACAAGGTATAATATTATTTTCTTTCACTAGGAACAGAAATAAGATAAGAGAAAGAAATGAAAGAAATAAAGATAGGAAAAGAGATGATAAAACTATCCCTATTTGGTAATGATATGATGGAAAATCCTAGAAAATCAGCAAGGATACTAATTGAGACAATAGCTTCAGAACAATTACAGGCTACAAAATAAATCTTAAATAATAGCATTTCTATATAATAATAACAAAACAAAAAAGCTATTATAGAAAGGGAAATCCCATTCCAAATAACAACAAAATATATAAAATATCTGGGGATTGACCTACTAAAGCACAAAAGATTTGTATGGAGTCAATTACAAAGTATTTTTTAAAGAAATAATAACAAATAGTGTCAACGTCCAGGGTTTAGTCTAAGAAAGACAAACAGAATTAAGTTGAATGCATTTTTATTTTCTCATAAAGTAGCGTGCATGCATGTGGAGCTGCAGTTGAAACTGAGTTTGCTTTGGGGTTAGGCTGCACAGATTATAGAAGACCAAGAGAAACCACAAAGCTGGGTAGAATGGCCTTATCTTGGCCCAATCAGATACTGCCAGTAGGGGTTTGAATTTCCCTGCTGTGTCATGGCCCATTTGAGTACTGCCACAGTTTCTTGGGTTCAGTTTCCATTTCCCAGGAAAGGGCCATTTCACAGAGATCATAAGATGCCTACATTTAACAAGAAAGAGAGTCAGGCTGAAAAAGTCCCCAAGATCCCAAAACTAGGATGCTTGTGTTAGTTCAGTCCATTAAAGCTGGTTTGAACCAGCTTAAGTCAGTTCTGTGGTCACCAGCACAGTAGAGGTTCAGCAAGTGAACACTGAAAAGGATCTCTAGTATGTCAGACTTAAGGGATGTTCAGTCTGCCTCCTGATTGGCTGATTCCTAGGTGAGTCCGGCCTCCTCTGTCTAATAAGGAAGCTCAAGCAAATCAAGGTGGTTAGTAAAGTCAATTTTCACAATAGTTGGAGGAGTATTCAATGATCATGGCTAGGCTGTGCCAATATAATAAATATGACAATATTATCAAAATTAATTTTTGCTGAACCAATTAAATCACCAAGGGGATACTTTACAGAACTTGATAAAATAATAACAAAATTTATTTGGAAAAACAAAAGATCTAGAATACCAAGCGAAATGATTAAAGAAGTAAGGAGGAAGAGTGAATAGCACTTCCAGACCTCAAACTATACTGTAAAACAGCAGTCATCAAAATCATATGGTAATGGTTAAAGAATAGAGAGTTCAATGGAATAGACTAGGCAAGAGAGATTCAGAAACAACAGGACTTAGTAACAAATTGTTTGATAAAATGGGAAACATAAATTACTTGGGGGAAAATTCCTTATTCTATAAAAAAAAAAACAGTGGGAAAACTGTAAAGTAGTTTGTCAAAAATTAGACTTAGACCAAAACTTTATACACAATACATTCTAAATTAATAATACAAATTTAATATTAAAGGCATACAACTAAAATTAGAAAAGAAACAATATATACTTCTCAGAGCTATGGGTAGGAGATGTATTCTTAATCAAACAAGAATTAGAGGCAATTGCCAAAGTTGATTATTTGAAAGTGAAAGGATTCTATACAAACAAAATTAGTGCACCTAAGTAAGAAGAAAGTTGTCCAGTGGGAAAAAGTCTTTGTATCAAATTTCTTTGGTAAGGGCTTGGTATCCAAGATATAGAACAATTAATAAATAAAGAAACATATACACATCTCTGTGTGTATTTATTATATTGTTTATTTATATACATGTGTGTATACATATATAACAGTCATTCCCCCATAGAGAAATGCTCATAGGATATGAATAAAAAGTTCTCAAAGAAATTGCAAGGTATTTGCAATCATATGAATGAAAGTTCCAAGTCACTAATAATAAGAGAAAAGGAAATCAAAACAACCTTGAAGTGTTACCTCACATCCTGCAAACTGGCAAAAATGACCAAAAAATGGCAATAGTCAATGTTGGAGGGGTTGTAGAAAGATAAGCACACTAATGCATTGTTGGTGGAACTATGAAATGGTGAGGAAGTTGATTCATTGAAGAAGCCTACTCTATGCTGATCAATATCAATCAGTTGGATATGTTTGTAAGTTCTGTACATTTGGCCTTAGAGCTATGAGTTGCAGATGGTAAGATCAGTTGCATTTTCATAGGAAGCTAGCTAGAGGCCCTCTACCTTTGCTTTTCCTTGTCGTGGTGACCAAGCCCAGTGTAGCAGAGGTGACCCAACTACATGGAAAGTCCCTCAAAATTATTTTTATACCTCTGGACCATTCTCTCTTGTTCAACATGAGCAGGTGTCTATCTTATGACCATCACCTAGTCAGTGGGGATGCCTTATGCTTCACTCATCTTATGACCACCTTATGACCACCTACTCAACAGAAATATCTCCTGCCTTGCCCAACCCACGACTCTGCTGATATATTGTTTTGCTTATTTTTGCTTATGAATCATATGTCAACCAATGAGGGGGCATCTCAGATCATGAGGAAGATCTGAGGTCCACTTCATTAGAGGGGACCATGGACCCTTTAATAAAGTGCCATTGGCTCAAAGCTCTGCTTCAGTCTCTCTTATTGTATGTTAAATAATTTTTATTCCCACAATAATAAAATCATTTTGGAAAACAATTTGGAAATATATAAATAAAGTGACAAAAATTATATACCCTTCAAAACAGAGCCTCCATTACTGGGCTTACACCTCATGGAAGCCAATGAAAAAAATATATACTCCAAAATATTTATAGAAACATTGTTTGTGGTAGCTAAGAATTGGAAACAAAGTGAATGCCCATCAATTGAGAGAATGGCTAAACAAATTATGGTACATGAATATAACAGATTATTACTGTGCTATAAGAAATGATGTGTGTGATGAATACAAAAAAGCCTGGAAAGATCTATATGAAGTGATATAAACTGAAGTAAGTGAAGTCAAAAAAACAGCATATACAATAGCCATGACATTGTACATGGAAAGAATAAGGACACTGATGCTGATGAACAACAGTATTGATGCTGGTTTTTTATTTTTTTCCTTTCTAAAAAATACTATTTGTCATATGGGATGGGGAAGGTGGGGAGGGATACTTGAGATAACTACAGTGATGTAGGAAACAGGAAATATCAATAAAATTAATTTTTAAAAAAACCTAGTGAAAAATTGGTGTCTACTAATTCAATTACATTAATTACATTTTAATCTAGTTCTATTGGTGTTTGAAAGTGTTGTTGGCTGCATGGGCCAGAGGGGAGAATGTTTGATACCTCTGTTCTAGACAATCAACAAAGCAAATAAAGCCCTGATTTGCAGCATTTGCCAATTTCAGAGGTTAATATACTCAATAAAAATTTAACAATTGGTTTTCATGAATTATTTGAACTGGTTTTAGCACACCATTTTAAACTCCATATATTTTTTACTGGCTATCTCTCATGCATTGAATCAGATAGAATGGAAGCTTTGAGGATATTTTGAATGAAGATATCAAGTTACTAAGAAGTAATTATTTTTTAAAAAATTTAAAATTTTATTTGTCTCAATTATATGGAAAAAATTAACATTCATTTAAAAAATTATTTCCAATTCTTTCTCTCCCTCCCCCTCCCTTGAGAAGGCAAAGTATCTGATATAAATCATACATGTGGAGTCATGAAAACCATATTTTGGTATTAGCTTTGTTGCAAAAGAAAACAAACCAAAAAATAAAGAAAAATAAAGTTTAAAAAAAAGTGTTTCAATGTGCATTCAGACTCCATCAGTTCTTTCTCTAGAGGTAGATAGCGTTTTTCATCATGAGTCCTTCGGAATTGTCATGGATTACTCAGAATATTGTATTTCTCAGAAATGTTAAGTCATTCACAGTTGATAATTGTTATAATAGTGCTGTTACTGTGTACAGTCTTCTTCTGGTTCTTCTTACTTCACTTTGCATCAGTTCATATAAATCTTATTAGATTTTTCTGAAACTATCTTGCTTGTTATTTCTTACAGCACAATAGTATTCTATTACAGTCATATACCACAGCTTGTTCAGCCACTCCCCAATTGATGGACATCCCTTCCATTTCAAATCTTTGCCACAGCAAAAAGAGCTTCTATAAATATTTTTGCACACATAGGTCCTTTTCCTTTTTCTTTGATTTCTTTGGGGATAGAGATCTAGTCAGATGTGGTATTCTTACAGTTTTATATCCCTCTGGGCATAGTTCTCAACTGAGCTCCAAAATGGTTGAATCAGTTCACAACTCTACCAACAGTGCATTAGTGTTAAAAAGTTTCCCACACCACCTCCAACATTTGTCATTTTTCTTTTCTGTCATATTAGCCAATCTTATAGGTGTGAGGTGGTTCCTCAGTTATTTTAGTTTGCATTTCTGTAATCAATAATGATTTAAATCATTTTTCTTATAACGATAGCTTTGATTTCTTCTGAAAACTTCCTGTTCATATCTTTCGATCATTTATCAATTGGGGAATGACTTGTAGTTTTATAAATCTGACTCAGTTCTCTATGTGTTTGAGAAATGAGGCCTTAATCAGAGAAATTTGCTGTAAAATTTCCCCCAGCTTCTTGCTTTCCTTCTAATTTTAGTTGCATTGGTTTTGTTTGTGCAAAATCTTTTAAATTTAATGTAATCAAAATTATCCATTTTATATCCCATGATGCTCTATATCTCTCATTTGGTCATAAATTCTTCCCTTATCTGCTAAATTTTCCATGCTCTGTAATTTGTTTTGATATGTCCCTTTATATCTAAATCATGTACCTATTTTGGCATTATCTTGGTATATGATGTGATATATTTGTCTTCATCTAGTTTCTTTTTTTTTTGTTTTTGGTTAGGCAATGGGGTTAAGTGACTTTCTCAGGGTCACACAACTAGTAAGTGTTATGTGTCTGAGGCCAGATTTGAATTCAGGTACTCCTGAATACAGGGCCAGTGCTCTATCCACTGCTCCACCTAGGTGCCTCTTCAACTAGTTTCTGTCAAATTGCTTTCCATTTTTTAAATTTTGAAGTGGTGAGTTCTTGTCCTAAAAACTTGAATCTTTGGGTTTAAGGAAACACTAGATTACTATGGTCATTTACTACTTTGTATTTTATACCTAATTTATTCCATTGATCCACTGCTCTATTTCTTAGCCAATACCAGATTGTTTTTTTTGGGGGGGTGGGGAGGCATATGGGGTTAAGCGACTTGCCCAGTCACACAGCTAGTAAGTACCTGAGGCCAGATTTGAATTCCAGTCCTCCTACCTCCAGGGCTGGTGCACCATCTAGCTGCCCCTGTTTTTGATGATTACTGCTTTATAATAGGGTTTAAGATTTAGTACTGCTAGGCCATCTTCATATGACTATAAATAGCTTTGATTTCTTCTGAAAACTGCCTATTCATATCCTTTGACCATTTATGACCATTAAGGGAATGGTTCTTATTTTCATACATTTAGCTCAGTTGCTTATCCTTACAGACCTTATTGTGTTTATGCTGGAAAAAGTTCATATGGATATAAAATATAAAGAATGAGGTACTGTGTTCAGATAAGCTGAATCCTTTTTAAATACCTGAAAATTCACATAGGATGAAATCCATAGAAATGTAATAAATGTGGGAAATTCCATGTATAATCCAAATCTCATTCAATGTCTGAAAATTCATGCTGTGTAACAAAACAAAACAAAAAACACCTTCCCAAAAAAACCTTTACCTATATGTGATTTTAATCTAACTAGAATTCTTTGCATTAAATGAATTTCCCTTAAACAATGTAAGAATTTGTTTCTAGATTCATAATGTACCCCCTTTTTTTGTTAAAAGGAGGAGTACAGACCATTATTGCTTATTACTTTAGGTTATAAATTTGACTGGTCTTCTGACATTTATTTATTTATTTTAGGCAATTGAGGTTAAGTGACTTGCCCAGGGTCACACAGCTAGTAAGTGTCAAGTGTTTGGTCTGAGGCCGGATTTGAACTCAGGTCCTCCTGACTTTAGGGCCATTGCTCTATCCACTGTGCCACCTAGCTGCCCGTCTCCTGACATTTAAAAAAAAAAATTATTCAAGTGAGATGGTGGAGGTGGAGATGGGTTGAAGATGATCCGAAAGAACATGAGAAGAAGATGCTATTGTTACAGTAGGAACTGAATAATTGCTTATTGAATCAAATTTAATTAAATAGTGTCAACTTAAAAATCATCAAAAATACAAACTTTTCAAGATTCAAAGCACATGACAGAAGTTCACAGTTTTTAATGATTATATATTTTTGAGTATTCTATAGTTTCTAAACAGTTCCAAGATCAACATGGAAACTTTTTGTTTGATGCACCAATTTGTTCTCTAGGTGTAGGGAAGAGGCATTTGCAGAAACATGGTTTAGTTTCCTGGGAAGAGCTCCCTTGAATACTTTTAAAAATAAATGGACATAATAAGAATAATTGCATCTAATGATTCTATTAGCATAGTTCTTAGAAAGAGGGATTACTTGTGAATTGGATCTGGAATGAATGAATAATGAAATGGGTTCAGCTTACATTCCTGTTAGTAGTTTTATAGCTTGCTGGAGTTTTTACCAGGGAATATTCAATGATGTTATTTTACTGTCCTGGAATTACATGGACAATGTTGTTGCTGCAAGGGGCCACTTAAGAGTGAAAAGGTGGATGCATAACCAGTTGGCTTTTTGAACTGTGGAGAATGGCTCTTGATTAGTTGTAATCCTTTTACTTATAACCTCATGATGCAAGGTCAGCACCACATTTTGAAAAGCTGGAGACATACAAGTCCCTTGTTTTAGAGGCAGCTGGCCTGTTGGATTTAGGAAGACCTGAATTTAAATCTCACCTATTACACTGGCTATGTAGCCATGGGGGCAGTTAGGTAGATGCTGGACCTGGAGTCAGGAAATCATCTTTGTGAGTTCCAATCCAGCCTCAGACACTTGCTAGCTGTGTCACCCTGACTGAGTGACTTTACCCTGTTTGCCTCAGTTTCCTACTCTGTAAAATGATCTGGAGAAGGAAACAGTAAACCATGCCAGATACTTGGCAGTATCTCTGCCAAGAAAATCCCAAATGAGATCACAGAGTCTCACACAACTGAAAAATGACTTAACAACAACACACTGCTATAAATCACATTAACCCTCTTGAGCCTCATTTCCTCAGCTATAAAATGGGAATGATAATATCTATAGCACGTACCTCACTGTGTGATACAAATGGGATTATGACAGTAAAGTACTTTGCAAAAATGTTCTGTAACTGTCAATAATTATGATGTTGATGATGTGTTGGAGTCACTCTAGCTTGATTGTCAGAAGCCACAATGGCTTGCCTGTTGCTAGGACTCAAATCTACTCTGCCTTGGTGGGAGTTAAGCTTCTTACTTCTTACTTACCTCATTTGTTGGTAGGGCTCTATACTGACTCTATAAGAACAAAAAATGTTCTTATAGATACCATGCTATCCAGACAAAGAAATCTGGTCTACCAATCCCACTACTAATTTTATCCCCTGAAATGTCAATGACAAAAAATCCAAATCCTATACATAATCAAAATATTTGTATACACAACACAATGGAAGAAATTGTGTGCCCAACATAAGGGACTAAAAAAACCTGTGGCATATGAATTTATATAACTGAGTCATAATGAAAGGTAAATATGAAAGATTCAGAAGATCATAAGAATTCATCTATTAATTGACACCCAGTGAAGAAAATACATTACAGTCAATAAATAAAATACAATGACTTCAATAATATCATTAAAAGACAATACAATTCTGGTCAAATACAATGACAAAAGTTAGTTCATGATGTCTGTAGCAAAACACTTTCTGTTCCATTGATAAACTTTTCTGTTTTAGCCATTTTTTAAAACTAGTTTTTAGTTGTAATATCATATAAACATATTTATGTTTGTAATGACTGATTTATAGTATAATTTGAGTTCTAGTACTACTAGACCCCCTTCATTCCTATTTTGTCTATCATTTTCTGGGAGAGTCCTGCCCTTTTCTCTTCTAGATGAATTTGATAGTGCATGTTCCCAAGCCAAGACCTTTGCTCCTTGCCCCCAAATGAAAACCCTTATACTTCTTTCAACTGGCCTTTCCTTATCTCTTATTTGTATTCTGATCTTTCCCTATCTCTCTAAGAAGCTGGTCCTGAAATCCTAAGGAAGAAGGCTAGTCTTTGATCCCGCCTTTGATCTTATCAACCTCTTACTTCAAGTTCTTTGTTACCCTAATAAAAGTCTAGCCCTTCATTGTCTATTCCTGGGTGACCCTATCCAGACACTTTTATTCTCCCTAAATTCTCCCCCAGTCACCCAGATCCTCTTCCCAGCCCCTCCTCTGGTCACCCAAAGTTACTTGAGTGTATATAAGATCCACCCTGGTCTCCATTTAAAGGCTGAAACTTTCTCATGCCTGCTTGTCTTTACAGGCATCACTAATATTCAGCTTCCTTAAGAGTTTGGCCTGCATGATTTATTTCTAATAAACTTTGTCTCTGGCTGAAAGAAGATTTGGGTTGAATTCTTTCAGGCAGAGCCCCTGTGTTGTGATTTTGGGGTTCTGTAACTTTTTTTGTTGTTACACCACAAAGTTACTTGTTGGTAGTTTGATACGATGCAAAATCTTTCAGTTAATTTAGACAATGTCATGACTTTGTTATATTTTCATAGTCCAGCTATGAAAAACTATCTAATTATTTTAATCTTTAATTTTGTAAAGAACATTTTGTAGTTGTATTCAGAAAAATCTATAATATTTTTGGATAGGTTAACTGCAAGATATTTTGTACATTGGTGACCTGTACTCATGTTGAGGTTTAGAGGTTTAGGGGTTCTGAGACCCTAAAATCACAACACATGGGTTCTGCCCTAAAGAATTTGACCCAAACCTTCTTTCAACCAAAGACAAAGTTTATTAGAATGTCCATCATATTGGGCAGACTCTTAAGGAGTCTGAACATTAGTGAGCTATTGGCTAGATTTTAAGAATCTGAGCATTTGCCTAAATTTTAAGAATCTGAGCACCTCAATGGAGACAAGATGGACCTTATGTACAGAAAGAGTGGGAGAGATCTAGGAGTGCAGCTGAGCTGGGGTGTGGGTGGAGGGAGGTGGAAAAAAAAACTAGCACAAGCCTGGTGAGTGCAGTAGCAGAAGGGTGGAGACCCTGCCGGCTATGGGCACTAGCAGAAGAGCAGAGTCCCTGGTTTCAGTACTAGGGCAAAGAGAACAGCTGTAGTTTGCAGCCACCCAAGGGACTGCAGGGAGCGAGAGTATTTGTAGGAACAGTGTGGCTGGGGGCCCTATCAAGGTTGGGCCCCAGAACAGACCTCAGAAAATAATACTAAGAAGGACTTGAGGTTTAAGGCATCATTCCTCACACCTCGGGCCTAGAACCTGATTATATTAATAACTGCTTAAAAACAAAATAAAAATGAGTCAATAAATGATTGCAATTCCTTTTTGTGGGTTAGGATAAAAACACACTTTTCCTGGCTTCTCTGGGACAAAATAGTCTGTCATGATCAGGAGGATTAAATCATCTTAATCTGAGTATGTTTAGCTCCTGTCTCCCCATATGTTTAGTATACGAAATATATTCATCAATAGCAGGACCACCTATTTTTGTTAACAAGGAGTAAAAATAATAATTGGGGAAGTGGTTCAGATTAGCCCAAATGATAAAACACAGAAATGTCCCAGGCTCTTCAATTTAGTAGTGAGATTAAATCTCTGCTCAAACAAGGAAAATATCTTCTCACCCAAGTCTTCAAGGTGTATGCCCTAAGGTTCAAGGTACATATTGGGGTGCTAGACCCTCAGTCCTACAGCTCGATGCCATTTAAAGTTACTCTGTGAAGAGGAGCTCATTATGGGAGTCTAACAGAAACAGCATTCCCAGGGAGGAAATTTGTAAGTACTATACAGATGAAAAAGGACATTTGGGCCTTTCAGCATCCATACCCTGCCTTGTATTTGTCACATGTGTGTGTTACATATGTGCCTTATTATGATGACACAAAACACTTTTGCTCACTTTTCCCAAAGACACAATGTGCATTTCTGGAACATGTCCCAGCCTTATGGAGGGATATTTTTTAGCTAATGTTTTCACTAGGCAGCTTACTGATAGATAATTGTTCCCACTGTCTGATTCCTATTGGAAAGCAAAGTAGAGGAGGATTCTGAACTATAGCATCAGGATTACTGACTTACAGGGTCACCCCTAAAACCCAATGTTACCATTTTCACTCTGGGAGCTGAACCTATGGGTTGAAACATAGGCGAAGGAGCAGCCCTGAGGAGGTACAGCACACACACACACAAGAATTGAAGTTGAGAATCACTCAGAAATGATGGAGAAAATCTCATACAGGCTGTAACAATTGCAAATTAGGAATTTTCAAGAAGTAGGGAAAAGGATATCAGCTGAGAAAAGTATTCTGAAAAAATAGGTAGTTTGATTATATAGCAAGAGGGCAGGAGAACCAATGAAAAGTTCACATGCTCCATTGATATGCATGTAATGTGGAGAGAATACTCCTCATTTTTTTTTTTTGGTGAATTTATAGGAAGGCTGGGATGAGAGTTATATAGGATAGCCAGGCATGAATAGGTTAGGCTCTGCATTATTTACAAATACCCATATCGATCAAATGATAGATCTATTGAAGCATATGTTTATGTATATGTATATAAGCATATATAATGCATAAGTATGTGACATGTTATAATTTATATATGTGTGTGTGTATATATATATATATACATACATAAACATATATTCTTCCCTTAGACTTATAGTAAATTAGAGTTAGGATTAAAAATGTGTATTAGGGATAATTCAAAGGTTTGATGAGAAATCAAGTATTTACTAATGAAAAGACCTTAAATATAGATTTAACAAATATTTAAAAAAAAGAGAAATCCTAAGGGAAAATGGAAATCTCAAATTTAAAGCTCCTATCAATAAAAAAATTGGATTCAGTAACAGAAAAATAAAATAATGAAGTCTCTAACAAAAAGAAAACTTGTTTTCAAAACTAATTTTAATAGTTTAGTTATCTACATATTAAGATAGATTTCACTTCATCCATTAGAAGCAAATGTCAGAAGACAGAGAAAATACATTACTTATAAAAATAAATGTGAATGGCTTTAATTACGTTATTAAATGCAAAAATCAAGAAACAAACAAAACTCAATACTATGTTATTTACAGGAAGAGCATTTAATGTAAATACATAGCTGAATTAAACTAAACATAACTACTTTTTCTTTAATGGAGACAGAACAGACTTTGGCTCTGGAAGATGTCATGATTCTGAAGGTGGATGCAAATACCCAGAAAACCTCTTCTGATGATCTTTAGAAATTTTCAAATAATAAAGTTTCTTAGCTGAAGCCCATCTTAAAGGAAGTTTCTGGTACAACTGAGGATGACAGCTCCTGAGTTTTTCTGAAAACACAGGATGGTTTATGTGAAGTTGTTGGGATACATTGAACATTCAGCTTCAAAGAACTGGAAACAGTATAGGTGCTCATCAGTTGGAGAAGAGCTGAACATGTTGTCATGTGTAAATGTAATGGATTTTTATTGGTTAAGAAATTATGGATGTTACAGATTCAGAGAAATACAGGAAGACTTATCTGAACTGATGTGGAGTGAAATGAGCAGAACCAGGGGAGCAATTTGCACTATTATGACAGTAATGATGTGAGGGGAAACAACTTTGAAGGACCTCACAGCTCTAACCAAAGCAGCAACCAATTTTGACATTCAAAGTCTGATGATCAAATAGAAATACTTGCCACCTATTTCCAAAAGAGGTGGTAAACTAGAGGTACAGAATAAGACATAGTTTCTCAGACATGGCCAGTGTATTATTTCTTTTGCTTGTCTGCTTATACAAGTGACAAAGGAGAATTCTCCTGGGGACCAGAGGACTTCAGTTAGGAGATTCCAATAGACATTTAAGAACATCAATGAAACATTTTTAAAAGCCACAGAAGGAAAAAAAAAACCAGTAGAGGAGACACAAATAGTCTTTTTATTAATACTAGGTTAAGATACAAATATATCACATTCATATATACATATGGTACATGCAAATACATGAATACATATGTGTAAATATACATATAGATAATACACATATGTATACACATACATGTAGATATATGCATATATACACATATGGTATAACCCTAACTTTAATTCCATACATATATAAACATATATTCAAATACATACACATATAAGTATACATATATGTATTTTAAAACCATATATACTGGAAGTTCATAGTATTTAAAAAATAGTGTTCTTTCTGGTTAAAATAAAATCCAATGAGGGGACTGAACAAGATAATGGTTCTTAAGGTTGTTTCCATATCTAGAACAATGATAATATGATTCTCCTAAAATTCTTTTCAAAATAGCATTTATCTCTCTTGTTTCCTCTGTCTTTTTTGTTTGTTTGTTTTTTGCATTTTGGTAGGGCAAACAGGGTTAAGTGACTTGCCCAGGGTCACACAGATAGTAAGTCCTCTGTCTTTTGAAGAATGAGACAGATTCTAGAATTTGCCATTTGTAGTTCATGTGATGTCAGGCAACCTCCTGATCCTTTGTTTTCCCACTTGTCATATGGGTCAAATGAGTCATCTCTGTCTGCCAGAGTTGCTGAGATAATGTGATATATGAAATTGCTCTTTTTACTATCCATATGCCCATTATGATCACTATGGAATGACAGAAAAGAAACCAAAATCCTAGTCATTGCCTGTGAAGAACTCTTTCTTACATTTTGGCATAGATTCTGACCCCAAACTTCCCCTGGTTACTGGCACAACAGGTATGTGCTAAGGACCATTGGATCTAGAATATGAACCATGTAGACATGCTGGGAAATTTACATTTGGCCCTATATAATCCCACAGAAACCAGGCATATCAATTTTGACTTTTTTTTTCCTCTTTAGGAAAAAATAGCAGGTGGGACACTGCTCTCCTTTGGGGTAATGAGGAAACCTGGTATAAACAATTTATATTCCCAGAGTATCAGTGTCCCCATAGGCCTCATCTCTATGTAGTGACTTTTTTTTTCTCGTTCAGTCTGAACATCTCACAGCTCTGATTCAAGTGCATGCTCTGGGCATGAGTCAACAACCCCAATTTTATCGTCTGATACTCTCAGGGTGAGTTGATTTCTGAGTTTAAGGTTATATATCATTGGTTTATGGTATGGCCTAGAAATCATTACATGATGGGGGTTGGGAAAAGGTTTGACTCTTTGTTGCATCTTCCTCTGCTATCATAAAACGCATAATTGATCTTATTATGTGAAAGCCATCCAAAGTTAATTGACAATTTTGCTTTTTCTACAGCTGGTCTTTGTTTTCAGCTAGAACAGGACAAAGAAGAATGAGGACACCATGCTATAGAGTTATCTTCCCTCTACCTTGTCCTTTGCACAGGTGAGCCAATCCTGCTGAGAAATAACAGGTGAGGAAGCTCCTCCTGGCGCTTGTCTACTCTGACTTTAGGGAGATTTTTCTTTCACCTCAAAGAGCTCATATTTAATACTTCTGAGGTCAGGTCATTCGGAAATCAGTGTCTTTGACTCTTGCTTCTTTCTCAGTTTCTACATCCAATCAGTCCTCCAATCTCAATTCTGCATTACTTCAAAGATTTGTGAATTCAATGAAGTGATTAACCCCTAGAGCAGATCATAGCTCCTTCATGCCTCAGAATAGAGTTTCAGGGGTTGCTATGAGCATAAACACCTGACTGCCAAGATCTGTGTGCTAAGATTCTCAGTACTGAACGAGGCTGATTTTTGAACAACCTATCACAGACTATCACAGACTATCACAGTATTTGAAGCCCCTCTACCTTCTTGGAAAATAATGTGAATTTCATTCTTCTGGCATAGCTTTTAAGAATGCAAGGTCACCTTCATACTATTGTAAGCCATCAAGGAATGTCTTCATGGAACAATTCTCTAAAATATCTTTGGCATATTTTCTATCCTTTCATCAACACTCATCAACATCTAGCCAACACCAACACATTCTCATTCAGACCCTTATCACCATCTTCTGGTACCATTAGAATAGCCTCTGAATTTTAAGTATCCATCTCCTGCCAGTTGCATTCCACCATCAAAATTGTGGCCAGATTGATACCTCTTATGCATAGTTCTGGTCACAGCAGTGCTCTAGCTGTAAAGTATCAATGACTTACCACTGCCTGACCCCCCTTGCCCCCCCGAAAAAACCAAAGAAACCCACAAATATCTTAACATTCAGGGGCCTCCATAATATGACTTCAACTTTAATTCCCAATCTTATCTTACAATATTTTTTGGCTTTATCTCCTGTACTCTGTTCCCCCAAAACAGCTCTGAATTCCCAATATTCCTAACTCTTCTAACTTTGTTCATTCTGTTCTCTAGGACTAGAACATCCTTTCCCTATGTCATTTCTACCTGTTGTCATTCTGCTCATTCTTTTTGACCCTGACCAAGTGTTGGTTTCCCCTTAAAGCCTTTGCTTACCCTCCTAGTTAACAACGATCAGGCCTCCCTTGATTTTTCCACAGCACTTTGCTGATAGTTCTCATCTGCACTTCTCCCTCACTCATACCCATTCATCCCAGTGATTCTAAACTCCTAAAGGTGATTATTGAAATTTCTTCCCTGACTTTTACTGCCCCTTTCTTTATTCGCATTCTTCACAACCCAGTCCCCCCAATATTACACTCTAAAGTTGCCCACCTGTTCCCCTGTATTCAATGAAATTCCTGTTCCATAGGCAACAAACATGCTTTTATCTTAATTTTTTTTCCTTTCCCATTCCTTCCCTCTTTTGGCTATCACTAAGACCTGGCTCCCTTCTGATGAAACAGCCTCCCTGGCCTCCCTTTCCAGAATTGGCTGAACATTTCCTCATTCAGCTCTGCTCATTGGCCAAGGTAAAGGAGTTGTAATATTCATTCACCTTTCCAGGTTGTCCCTCTACTAATGTCACTCTGACTTCACCTCCTTTGAGATTCACTCAAAATTTATCTACCACCCAATCAAAATTCTGATACCTTTGGTCTAAGGACTTCTAAGTACATTCCTCTTCTTTCTTCAATGTGTTTGGTTCCTTGATCACAGATCCTCCTCCACTCCTCAACTCATATTATAGACTTCAATATATGTATTGATACTCCTTCAGACATCCTAATGTCACAGTTCCTCAAATTGCTCATTTTACATGGTTTACCCTCCACTCCACCTCTGCTACAAATAGAGATGAGCTTGATCTTGCCAACACCTGAAGTTGCACCACTTTGATATTTATGAACTCAAAAATTCCCTTATCTAATCACAATGTATTGTCATTCCAACTCTCCCTCTGCCTTGCAATTCCAAACACTGATCCTCCACACTATAACCTGGAATCCTTCCCTGCTGAGTTCTTTCCCAGGCCACAACCCCTGCACTACCTATACTTTTCTCCCTTTCTCAACTTGACCCCTTGATGAACCACTTCATTCATATACTTTTATCTTGTCTTGAGTCCCTCGATTCCCATATTGTACAGTTGATTTTGCCCTGTGAAGTCTTAGCTTGGATCACTCCCACCATCAGATGCCTTTCCTATTATATATGTGCTACAAAGCTGGAGGAAATCAAGAAACTGTGCTGACTGTTTCCACTATAAATTTGTTATATAACCTCACCTGGGTCCTCACTCCTACAAGTCAAACCTTTTATGCTTTCTTAATTAACTTACTATCCAACCACCACAGCAGCAATTCCAAACCCTTTTTATCCCTCCTCAAACCTGAACCTTGCCTCATAATTTACTGGGGGAAAAAATGAGTCAATTTGCTGAAAGCTCCCTCTTCCCCCATTCTCCTCATCTCACATCACCCAGTTGCCTTCTACCTCCTTCATACCTGTCGCAAATGATGATGTAGCCATTCTGCTTGCCAAAGTTAACCCTTCTACATGCACAAGTGATCCCATTCCATCCCATTTTCTCCATCACATTGCCTCCTTTAGCATCCCCATAATTTCACTTATCTTCAATCTTTCCTTGTCTACTGGCTGCTTCCCTACTGTCTACAAACATGTGGATGTCTCACCCATCCTCAAAAACTTCTCTATTTAATCTACATATTCCCACTAGGTATAATCTCATGTCTCTATTCCATTTTAGTGTTAAATTCCTTGACAAGACCATTTACAGTAGGTACTTCTGCTTTCCTCTCACTCTCTTTTTAACTCTCTACCATCTGGCTTCCTACCTCATCATTCAACCAAAACTACTCACTCATCATCAAATCTAATGGTCTTTTCTCAATCCTCATCCTTCTTGGCCTCTCTGCAGTCTTTGACACTGTCAGTCACCCTCTTCTTGATACTGTCTGCTCTCTAGGCTCTCTCAAAACTACTGTCTCTTGGTTCTCCTCTCACCTATATAATCAGTCCTTAGTTTCCTTTGTTGGATCTTCATCCAGATCATGCCTACTAATTTTAGGTTTCATGCAGTTTTTTTTTTTTCTGGACCCTCCTCTCTTCTCCTTCTACATTATTTCACTTGATGATTTCACCAGCTCTCATGGATTCAATTATCATCTCTATGTTGATGGTTCTCAAATGTAGTCGTCTAGCCATAACCTCTCTGCTGACCTCCAGTCTGTCATTTCCAACTGTATTTGACATCTCAAAGTGGGTATACCTTAGACATCTTAAACTCAAAATGTCTAAAACTGAACTTATCTTTCTCCCTCAAACTCTCTTCTTCCTAACTTTTCTATTAATGTTAAAGGTACCATCATCCTCCCATAGGTATATTTTAAGCATATATATGTCATTTGCCAGTCACCAGAGCTCTCAACCTATGTAGCATCCTCCATTCCTCCCTAGCTCTCATTTACCATATCCAATCTATTGCCAATTGTCTGCTAAATTTATGTTTGTAACTTCTCTCCAAATATGTACTCTCCTCTCTTCTGATATGGCCAGCCTTCTGGTACAGGCCTATATCACTTCATGCCTACATTATTGCACAAGCCTTATGGTTGGTCAGCCTGCCATAAGTCTCTCCCCATTCCAGTCCATCCACCACTAGCTACCAAAGTATTTTTCCTAAAGTATAGGCCTAACCATTGCATTCCCCTACTCAATAAACTCCAGTCTCCCTATCATTTCTAGGATCAAATATAAAATCCTTTATTGGGTGCTCAAAGCCCTTCACAACCTGTCCTTCCCTTACCTTTCTTGTCTTCTTACTTCTTACACCCATCTCACATCCCTAGATACTCTGTGACCCAGGTGACACTGGTCTCCCTGCTGTTTCTTGAACAAGACACTCCATTTCCTTTCCCTGGGTATTTTTGCTCACTATCCAACAGACCTAGAATTCTCTCTCCTGATATCTGTTTCCTAGTCCCTCTGGTTTCTTTCATATCCCAGCTAAAATCCTACTATCTATAGGAAGCTTCACTTACCCCTCTTAATTCCAGTGCTTTCCTTCTATTGATCATCTCTAATTTATCTTGTGTATAACTTGTTTGTACATAGTTCTTTGCATGTTGTCTCACTCAATAGGTTGTGAGCTAGTTGAGAAAAAGGCAGTCTTCAGATCTTAGCACATTGCCTGGCACATAGTAAAGGCTTAATAAATGACTGATTCATGTAGTATTTTCTATTGCAACTCTTTTCTCATGTGTTCCATACTCCTATTTGGTTGTGACGGTGAGTCATTGAATGAGTCTGATTAATTTTCTTCTCATCTGATGTTTAGTACATTGCCTTTGTCCTCACAATGTAGGTCCTTCTAAGAAAGTTGTTGAATTTAGTTGAAAAATATCTGAGTGCATGATTCCTTGAAGTTGTGACCAGTATTGGACTAGGAAAAGACAACTGGTTTTTGTTTCCAGAGCAGGGTATGGCATGCAGGGTGATTGGGTTTAAGAAGATTCATCTCCATAGTAGAATCTGGTAGAGAGGCAGAATATGCTGGCCTGCTCATTATGCAAATAGGAAAAGAGGCCCCAGAAGTTGTTACCTTTTCAAGGTCATACAGCTAGTGTCAGGTTTTGGATTGCAATTGTCAATACTAGATCAGTTATCTGCATTATAATCACCAGCATCCTAGGCAACACAAATACTATTCATTGCATATCTGCCTTTCAAACAAGGCAATCCCTCTCAGTTGAGGAAAAAGTGGTCTTCTTGCCTAGCATGAAGCCTAGCCCTACATGGGCAATAATTTGCCATAAAAAACTAAATCACTTCAACTATGCACAGATATGATTTAAAAAAAATCTGCAGTATTTCTATTGATAGCAAAGAGAAATTATATTGAAATTACTCGTGGATACTGATAACTTCATCCTTTAAAAAGATTGAGTACATGATGGTAAAAACTGCTATTCCAGAGAAAAGCATTAATAAAAGTAAGTAATGCTTAAGATTTAACTCATCAGTCTATCTCATAGAGAACTTTTATGATCATAAATGTGTCATACATACACATCATGCATACCCAAGCACAGAACCTCTGGGAACTCCATGGGAGACCTTCCACTAAATTAGTAACAAGTGCTTTATGATTAATCTTTGGCCATTCAACCTAAATTCATCCAATTCTGCTGTCATCTGGCTCACATCTCTCCATCTTGTCCACAAAGATAACATGAGAAATTTCCTCAGTTTCTTCACTCAAGTCAAAGTCATCATCCTGCAGCAAAGTGTTAGTGTAGTAAGCCTGGCCAAAAAAAAAAGAATGAGGTTAGTTTGTCATGCCTTGCTAATTAACTAATTCCTGGCTCCTTTTTATCAACATTTCTTTCCTCATATGTCCATTAAGTATCCACTTAATGCATTCCAGAATATTTCCAGGAATGGAAATAAAATTCACTGTTCTAACTATTATACGGTTCTTTTCTTCCCTTTCTAAAGAACTCTGGGACATTTGCTCTTTTCCAAAGCTATAGCACCTTTTTTATCCTCCACTGTCTCTCACTGATCCCCATCATATCCATCAATTCCTTCAGTATCCTAGGATCTAATTTATCTCACGTGGTTATTTGTTCTCTTCATGTACAGCTCGGTTCTCTTTTTTATCATATCATTACATGGGTCCAAAAGGCTTGGGAATAAAGGTGGAGATTGTAGAAATACATTTGGATTCCATAGGAGAAGAAGCTCCTCAATGGCTAAAGATCCCTGAAGTTGGAATAGGATACAAGAAGTATCCAGTTCCCAATCACCCGTGCTCTTTAATCAGAGGATTGGTGACCACTTCTCAGTGTTGGAGAGGGCATTTCTACTAAGTTATGTGTTAGACTATAAGATCTCTAGCATCATATCCAACTCTGAGCTATTGTGAATCTCTGATTTGCCTACTTTTATCACTTCAAAATCAATAGTGATGGCCCTTCAACAAAACGAGAGGAAATAAAAAAACACGAAGACACACCTACTCAAGGGAGATATATAAGATGTCATAGAGGGAGCATTAGGTGAGGTTTATTGATTAACTGTTTATGGTTAAAATAGGACAGTATAGTGAGATGTCATCTAGTCCTCTTGCCTGTAGATGATGAATTAAGGCATTTAATAAAAAATCATTAGTGATATATTAAACATTTACTATCTACTTCCCATTCCAGTTGGATAACAAGCTCTTCATTATAAAAGACATGTTCATTGAAAATTATAATTGGAAAGGATCTAGAAGACTATATAGTTCAGTATCCTAATTGTGTAGATGAGGAAGCCTAGGTACATAAATGATAAGTTTCATATACAGGATTACAAAGCATATTAGGGTCAAAACTGGAACAAAAATTCAGATCAACTGGAATATAGTAGACACAATAAATATTGATTGACTGACTGATAGAAACTGGGAATAGAACTGCAAAAGTGAGATGCCTTTGATCTCAAGGAGCTTGGTTTATATGTGGGGAATTTTTAAAGGATGAAGCTAAATAAATATGGGATATATATAAAACAAATGAGGGAATGGCTAACAATTGGGGGAACTGCAAATGTCCTCTTGAAAGATGTGGCAATTATTGTGCGATGACTAACGTTGATAGACTTAGCCCTTCTTAGCAATGCAAGGATCTAAGACATCTCCAAAGGTCTCATGATGGAAAATGCTATCCACATCCAAAGAAAGGACTATGGAGTTTGAATGCAGATCGAAGCAAACTATTTGCTCCTTTTTCTTCTGTTTTGTTTTGTTTCCTCTTTCTGGTGGTTCCTCCTATTGGTTCAAATTCCTCCTTACAACATGACTGATGTGAAAACATGTTTAATAGGAATGTATATGTACAGCCTATGTCAGATTGTGTGCCATCTTAGGGAGGGAGGGGGAGAAAAATTTTAAACTCAAAGGCTTATTGAAGTGATTGTTCAAAAATGAAAATAAATTAATAAAAAATTAAAAATAATAAATTCCTTTGAAGCAAAAAAAAAGATGTTGCAATTAAACTGAGATCTGAAGATGGGCAAAAATTCTAAGTAGAGGAGAGGAAGGAGAACATTTCAGGCAGATGGGATCGTGGGTCATATTAACCTACATGCAGAAATAAATGGCTATGCACAAAAAAATAAAAGAAACGATTGTTATAGAGAAGTAGTTTCTTGGTTGTCAGGAAGTCTTTAGTTTCCTATTTTCTTTCTGTTAGAGACCGTTGTGTTTTGGGCCATGTCATGACCTTCCAGTTACAAGCATGCCAGTTCCAAATATCAGCAGTTTGACCCCAGGCTCATTCATCCTCAATGGCATCCCAGGGTTGGAAGCAGTGCATATGTGGATCTCCTTCCCATTCTGTACCATGTATATCATCGCCCTCACAGGGAACTTTGGCCTCATGTATCTCATCTACTCTGAGGATGCTCTGCATCGGCCCATGTACATCTTCCTGGCTCTGCTGTCCTTCACAGATGTGCTTATGTGTACAAGCACATTGCCCAACACACTCTTCATCTTTTGGTTCAACTTCAAGGAGATTAACTTCAATGCCTGCCTGGTTCAAATGTTCTTTGTACACACCTTCACAGGGATGGAGTCTGGGATGCTCATGCTCATGGCCTTGGACCGCTATGTGGCCATCTGCTTCCCCCTGCGCTATGGTACCATTCTCACCAACCCCCTCATCGCCAAGGCTGGGCTCCTTACCTTCCTGCGGGGTGTGATGCTGGTCATTCCCTTTACTTTGCTCACCAAGAGGCTGCCCTACTGCCGAGGGAACCTTATCCCCCACACCTACTGTGACCACATGTCTGTGGCCAAAGTGTCCTGTGGCAATGTAAAGGTCAATGCTGTGTATGGTTTGATGGTTGCCCTGCTCATTGGGGGCTTTGATATTTTCTGCATCACTGTCTCCTACACCATGATACTCAAGGCAGTGGTCAGCCTGAAATCTGCAGATGCTAGGCAGAAGGCCTTTGGGACATGCACAGCTCACCTCTGTGCCATTGTCATCACTTATGTTCCAGCTTTCTTCACCTTCTTCACCCACCGCTTTGGAGGCCACACCATACCTCCTCACATTCACATCATTATGGCCAATCTTTATTTGCTCCTGCCTCCTACGATGAACCCCATTGTCTATGGGGTAAAGACTAAGCAGATTCAGAACTGTGTCATTCGATTCTTCCTACAGAAAAAAGATGCTTCTTCTCAAAGTGTGTGAATAGCTCCATTTCAAATGCCATACAAAGGGACAATAAGCCCTTACATACATATAAACAGCAGTTTAGAATAAAAAAAAAGTTTCATATCTGTCATGTCGTGTGATCTTCACAACAATCCCATAAGGAAATCAGAACAGGGATTATCATACCAATTTTACAGATAAGAATCAAAATGCTTAAGATACTTATTTAACGATTGAGAACATTGAGAGAGAGGCCAAGGATATCTTCTAGTTAATGGTACAGTTGAGACTTGAATCCAAGTCTTTGTGACTCCAGTGTCCTTTCCACTATCCTGCATTGTCTCTTTCAGAAAGATATGAGTTTATCAACTGTGTAAGACATTGTCCCAAAGTGTGACAAGATCCTTCCTATGATGTCAGTCCAAAAGGAAATCTATGTAAGGGTTCTGACCTCTGCTGCTTCTGTTCCTTTTAGGAAAAAAAAAAAGTCAAACACACTGAGTCTCCTCCCACTGGTAACATGTCTTCTCATTCTGTGGAAAAGGCCTGGCTTCATCTCAGCTTCTCTCTTCTGGAGGCTCTTTGCTAGAAAAACCTAATTCTTTATTGACTCATCTATTTTACCCATAATACACAAGCAAATTAATGGGATAATCATTTTATCTGGGAACTCAATTTGGTGACACCCAAATTATTTGGAAACTTGGGGTTGGGTGGGTGGGTCTTCATTGGTATTTGTTCTTTGGGGCAATTGTCAGAAGCATTTGCCATATAGAGCATAAATCCAGCTTCCCTGGAAGCAGCTTAATCTTGGTGGTGCTTGAGAATGGTTCCATTTTCAGAAATACTTGTCCTGAAAATGAGACACTCTTTTCTCCTCTATGCCTTTCATAGCTAGGTACATTATTTTCTTCAGATCTTTCTGATGTCAGACCCTCTGTAATATCTGCTGATAATCATTTAAGATCAATTGAGCCCCATTAAGGGCCAAAAACCTGAATTAATCTTTTCTCTCTGAGTGAACTAAAAATACCCCTTCCTGTGTCAGCAACTACAGGACCAGATGAAACTGACCAGCATTCTTCCTGTTTGTGATCACTAAGGACAGGATACATGGGACCAGACACTCTCTTGAATAGTGGGACTTTTCTTATCTTGGTATCCTATGGAGATATGTTATGTAGGGGAAACACAGATATACTGGATCTACAATTTCAATTGAAACTTTGACATTCTCCTATTTTATTGTATGTACAGCCTATTCAACTAAGAAACTTCCCATGTTATGTGTTAAAAAAATATATGGAGGCTATATTTTTTTGAGTAACACAGACATCCTGAGTCAGGGTTTAAATGTCCTCCTAAAATTGCTTGAGTCTGATTCCATGTACATGTGCTAACTTGAGGGAATAAAACAATATGAATTTACTTATCACCTAGCTTGTTGTCTCTTTAACCAACTTTCAGGTCAACACTACCAAGAAATTTCTTGGAGAAAAGATAAACAAAAAAGGATATAGAAATGAAGGTGGAACTGTTGAAACCCCAAAATCTGTCCTGAGTTCTTAATCATAATCGGTCATCACCATGTAGCATTTTTTTAGCTAATGAGCCTCAGACTGGTCCCTGACAGAAATAACAAATGAATCATGAATTAGCCTCTAGCTTTTCCAGGAAAATCATTAAATTTGGAGTCCAAAGTTCTGTGTTGAAATCCTGGCTCTATTACTAAAAAGCTGTCTGAACTTGGTGAGTCATACCCTAGAAAAGGTCCTGAGTAAGAGCTGTAGAGAGTAATGGAAAAACTCAAGATGATTAGCATTTCTGGGCACCTTTCTCTCTTTCTGCTATCCATAAGCTCTGATCCTAATAATAGAAGTTTGGGTCTGTGCAAGTGATTCCCTGAGAAAAGCTGTGTGTGCTCTGTAGCTACAGTTATAAAGATTAAGACTATTCCCTGCACCACTCTACCTTCTTTGCAGATTTAGGGAACTTTGGGTGTGTAACACTGCAGATGATGTCAGACTGGGTTGATTTATTGCTTAGATTTACTGATTTTTTTTTCTTTTTAAAAAACTCTTTGTTATTAGTGATCAACTGCAGGTGAGGGAGGGGCATATTGGGAAATGAAGGTAATGCAAAAACAAAAGCTATTAATAAAAATGTAACAAAAAAAAACCCATAGTATTTTTTTAAAAATTAAAAAAAAAGATGGTACCCTTATAGGTGGCACAGACATCTTTTCAGGAACAGTAAAAAGGTGTTGCAACTGCCTCTCTGACTCACAATGGCCCCTGATCCTTAGCTCACACAAACTTCTCTCATAATCTGTGGGTCTGCTTAAGGCACCTATTGTCCTAGTCCCTGGCCCAGAGATAGAGAATCATGGTCACATGTGCTCCAATTTAGATTTGTATTTCTTAAGGAAGTTCTGTCCCTGAGCCAGGGTCTGGGGGTGGAAGATATGGCTCTTGCTAACTCTGGTCAATAAAGTTGTCCCTTTTTCTGGGTTGGCCCTGACTCAGGCTTGATAATGGAACCTAATTAGATTCTCATAGGTCATTCAACAGTCAACAGAAGGGTCGTTTCATCAGCCAAGGCAGGTGAAAGATATTCAACAGTGATCAGCAATGAGAATACAGCTAAATGAATAATTTGAGCAAAGCTCCCTTGCCTGAGTTTCCCATTGTGATCCACTAGCCAAGTATCAGAGAGGGTTCCTGGAATTTCTTTTGTACTCAGTTGACCAAGAAGTAATGTTGACAGCTTCAGCTATCTCCAGAGTCACTCTAGTATCAAGGATGGTCCTAATACCTTTTAAGGAAAAACTAACCCTACCTGCATGGGAGCAGGGCTTAGGATATTGCTTCTACTATATCTTCCTCCTTACTCTCCATCTTTCTTAAATTTTACTGTTCCCAGAGAGGTAAAAATATTTCCCTGGCTTCTTCTAGTTAACATTTTATTGTAGAAGATAGAAACAGAATATTCCTCCA
>NW_020940269.1:0-1031 GCF_900497805.2 Vombatus ursinus | reverse complement strand
TGGATAGATGTTAGAGAATCTGTATTAGAGGCCACTAGAGGCCCCCCTGCTGTGAATGACCGTCCCAGTCTTTTGGAGAACTTGGAGACCGTTTCTATGAGGCATTCTTGGAGATCGTTCTATGAGGCAGATTCTTCTTATTGTTCCTTGGGTTTCCATTTCACATGATTCTGGTTGACCTTCTGCTCTCCGTGTACACACAAGTATTTTCATGGGACAACTTTTGACTAGAAGACTTGTGTTAGAGCCCAGCTTCGGGCCTCCTGAAGTGAGTGATTGCATCCTGGATGGAATTCCTTTTGTTCATTCCTCTTTTCCTGAACTAGGACTTCCTTTTCAGAGAGTCTGGCATAGTTCTTGATGTTCTTCTCAATCAACAAACTCTCCAAATTGTGGCAACTCTCTATGGGATGACTTTAGGGGATCTTTACTAGAGGCCACGTTTGGCTGCCCTGCTGTGAATGATTTTCCGTGGCTGGATTTTGTTAGAGATTCCACTTCTCTCTACCGGGGTCTCGATTTCAGGCCATTCGGGTTCACTTCCTGTTTTCCATGTGTACAATCCATTGATCTTAGGATGGAGTGAAGTCTCCAGATAGATTTCTGGGTTCTCTGCTAGAGCCTATCCTCAGCCCCCCTACTGTGAGGGGTGGAATTCTCGGTGGATTTTTGTTGCCTATTCACTTTCCTTTCCCAGGGGCATCCCTTTGGAGCATTTTGACGTAGTTCTTGATATCCTTTTCCACCACGGGAATTTCTCAGATCAATCGACTGTTGGTGGATAGATGTTAGAGAATCTGGATTAGAGGCCACTAGAGGCCCCCCTGCTGTGAATGACCGTCCCACGGGTGGATTATTGGTTCCAGACTCCTCTTTTCTTCATCTGGCCCCACCTCCTGCTTTCCAGAAAATCAAAAGGATTTTCTTGGATCTACATCTATGTGGTTAGATACTAGGGATGTCTGCTACAGCCCAGCTTGTTGGCCCTGGCTTTGATCAGAAGCATCCTAGTTGGGTTTCCGGGTACACAT
>NW_020940268.1:0-9059 GCF_900497805.2 Vombatus ursinus | reverse complement strand
CATCAGCATTTCCATATATCACAAAGAAAACCCTGTGGAGTAGAGATCGTAAGAGATTCCCCATTTAAAATAACTTTAGACAGTATAAAATACCTTGGAGTACACCTATCGAAACAAGCCCAGGAACTATATGAACAAAATTATATAAAAAAAACTTTTTATAAAAATAAAATCAGATTTAAATAATTGGAGAAATATTAATTATTCATGGTTAGGCAGGGCCAATATAATAAAAATGACAATTTTAACCAGACTACTTTATATATTCAATGCCATCCCAATAGAATTACTTGAAAATTAATAAACATAAATAAACATGAAAATAAAATTATAAAACAATAATAAAATTCATTTGGAAGACAAAAAGTCAAGAATACCAAAGGAACTAAGGGGAAAAATGTAAAGGAAGGAATTTTAGCAGTACCACATCTTAGACTATAATTATCAAGATTATCTGGTAGTAGCTAAGAAATAGAATTATAGATCATTGGAACAGAGTGATACAATTTACAGCAGCAAATAAATATGGTAACATAGTATTTGACAAGTGTAAAGACAAGTTTTGGGGATAAAATTCATTATTTGGTAAAAATTATTGGGAAAACTGGAAAGTAGTCTGGCAGAAATTGGGCATAGACCAATATCTTACGCTATTTACTAAGAGCAAAATGGATACATTATCTAGATATAGAGAGACATTACAAGAAAATTTAAAGAACTTGGAATATATTACCTATCAGACTTATGGACAGATGAACAATTTGTAAACAAACAAGAGATAAAGAGCAGTGTGAGGTGTACAATGGATAGTTTTGATTACATTAAATTAAAAAGGTTTTGCACGAATAAATGTATCCAAGATAATAAGGAAAGCAGAAAACTGGGAGAAAATTTTTATAGAAAGATTCTTAGATAAAGGTCTTATATCTCAAAAATAAAAAAAATTATATCAAATTTATAGAAAATGAGTCATTTCTCAGTTGACAGATGATCAAAGGATATGAACAGGCAGTTTTCCAATGAAGAAATCTAAACAATTTATACATGTGAAAAAATGCTCTAAATCACTATTAATTAGAGAAATGCAAATTAAAACAACCTTGAAATATCATTTTGCACCTATCAGATTGGCTACAATGATTGAAGGGGAAAGTGACAAACATCAGAGGGGATGTGGAAAAATTGGGACACTAATATATTGTTGGTGGAACTGTGAACTGATCCAACCATTTTAGAGAGCAATCTGGAATTATATCCAAAGAGTTATTCAACTGCCTGTACCCTTTGATCTAGTAATAACACTACTAGGTCTGTTTCCCAAGATGACTAGGGAAAAAGGAAAATAACTTGTATATTCTAAAGTGTTTATAGCAGCTCTTTTTGTGGTGGCAAAGAACTGGAAATTGTGGGGATGCCCATCAATTGGGGAATGGCTGAACAGGTTGTAGTATATGATTAAGATGGAATGCTACTGTGCTATAAGAAATGATGAGCTCCATGATCTTAGAAAAACAAGGATAGATTTGCATGAAATAATGAAGAGCGAAATGAGCAGAACCAAGAGCACATTGTATACAGTCACAACATTGTTTTAAGAACAGCTTTAAGTGACTAAGTCATTTTAACTATTATAAACACCCAAATTAGGTACAAAGGACCTATGAAGGAAGATGCTAATATGCATCCAGAGAAGGAAATGATAAATAGAAGTATGTATGGAATGGTTTTTATATGTGTGTGTGTATATATATATATATGTATATATATATATATATATATATATATATGCCTAATGGTAGCTATCTCTTGGGTGAGATGGGGGAAGGAAGAAAAAAAAGAAAGCTATATGATAACTTTATTATGTATGTAAAAAGAATAGCAAGTTGTATATAATAGACGTGCAGTTTCTTGTACAATCATCTTTTTTTTTCCTGTTCTACTATGTTATGGAAATGTTTGTTTTATTTTTTAAATTCAGAATAAAATAAAGAAACATTAAACCCATAAAAGTGACTCCTTTTAAAAATTGAGCATATTTTGTATGATAAATACTTTGTAAACCTTAAAGACCTGTATAAATAAATGCTTGTTATTGTTATACAAAATAGCAATTGCTACAAATTAGAGCTTTTAAAATTGTTTTGTTGATTGTCTAGACTTAAGAAAGTGTTCAAATGCAGATTAAACTTAAAATTGTGTATGCATCTTTAAAAAAACAGCAATGACAGCAGCAATAATGACTGGTATTAATATAGGACTTTAACATTTGCAAAGCAGTTTACATATGTTAACTCATTTGAATGCACCCTAATTCTGGTTCAGCAGTCAATCAACAGTCCATCTCTTCAGCATGAGGTTAGCAGACCAGAACTAGTGACAGATTATCATGCCTTTCTGGAAGTAGGCTCCCCAGACTCTTCCACGTGAGCTGGCAGCAGGCAGAGCATGTTACGAACACTCTGAGGATGGTGCTCCACATATATACAGGGTGTTCTAAAAGTCTTAGTGTAATTTTAAGCTTTAAAAGCATTTATATGTATGTGTGTATATAGACATATATATTTTATATACATGATATATATGTCTATAGACATATATGTACACAGATGAGTTTCTGGAGACAATGATAAAATCCAGTTGAGCAGCCAGTACTATATGCTATAACTCTGTTGGCAGATACTATCTTGCAACATAATGGATCTGAAAAAGTTTGGAGAATTTTTTTGCTCACTTAGCTCATAGCCCATATCCAGGAGAACTGGGAAAATTTACTCATGATACTCTATCAATACATAAAATGATACTGACTCCCCATTTTACTGAGAGGCTGCATGGCATAGTCAATAGAGTGCTGGCCTTGGAGCCAAGAAGACCTGGGATCAAATCCGTTCTAACAAATATTGACTATGGGAGCCTGGGCAAGTAATTTATGCCCTCAATGCCGTAGACAACTCTCTAAGAATTTAAGTTGCTCAGGAGTTGCTGACTTGCATTGGTAAAGAATCTTTATGAAGGGATTCTTTGTATCAATGAAATCTCAGGTCCAAGCCCTTTCCTATATTCATTTTTAAACATATAGTTCACAATATTGCAAAATAATTTTTAGTAAGAGATGAAGGAAAGAAGAGAGAAATCATTCAGTGAACATCTATGAGCCCCAAAGACGTGTGCAAAATCACAGAGTCACTTACAGTTCCAAATAGGAGTGTTCCTCTGGCTGAAGCCTTTGCACCCATAAAACCTTTCTTTGATGCCTGGTCCCCCCTGGAGACTGGGTACAATTATTATTCTCTTAGCCACACTCTAGCTACATGTAATGGTGTCGCCAGTTCTGAGAAACTGTCAGCCAGATTACCAGTGTTTCAGGAAGTTAGAATGAAATTGCTATTTCTATGCTATCTCCACGATGTAAGATAAATTTTTCTTGGAGTCCTTCTCTTTTCCTTGATTGTCTTTACTTTAGCCTCTAGAGTTGTTCTTGTCCTTTCTCTTCCAGTTATCAATTCCAGCCCTATTCCTATGCAAAGCTTGGGGAAAACATACTTTATTTTCCCCAGTAACTCAAAGAGGAAAGGGAGGTGGAGATATAGTACACCATGAGTTTCTCTGTGGAATTATCTCTATAAAATGTCACTATGCAATAATAAGACTAGTTTTTCAGGGAGATAAAGTATGTCAATCAACCAATAAGCATTCATTAAGCATCTACTCTGTGTTGGATACTGGGGAATACAAGTACAAAGAATGAAGCAATCCCTTCTCTTGAGGAGGCTACCTCTGTTGGTGGAGACAGTGTGCACATATAAAGTCTATAAAGAATAAATAAAAGTAAAAGGTATAAATAAAATAAATTTTAAATTACATACATACTGTGAAGGCAGTGCTTCATATGTAGCACGGGGCATTGTGGTATGTCTTGAAAGGAGGCAGAATAGACATCTCTAGTCTCTCCTCTCTCTACCCTTATCCAAGGGGACTTTAATTCCTGCCATGAGGGGAAGCAGGAGTTTGGGGCCAGATGGTTTCGTCCCTCTCCTCTCCTCGGACAGTAGAGGCACCAGGTTCAAATTATATCTTTCTATACTCTTAAATATGGTTAGTCTAGGGGATGTGGTTTTCAGGTTCAAACTAACTTCTGACAGCTAATTTTTTATTGGGGGGAGCAGGGCCCAAGCTTTATCTGACGCTTGACACCCTTGCTACCAAACACTGGTTCCACAATGAAAACACGCACATTAAAAAGTAACATTTATTAAAGAAACTCATTTATCCAATTCAGTAGCAAAATAGAAATCAGAGAAATTGCAGATAGGAGAATATACACCAGACAATAAAGCATAAAGAAGTTCTCCTATTGGGAGCAAAGTAAATCATCTCAACCAAGAGAGTCCCAGATCTCTCTCATGCAAAGGGAAGTTCCACAATCTTTCTAGTGTAGCCAATTGTGGATAGGAGCATGATAGAGATTGCCATCTTCTCTCATGTTTGCTTCTTCCCAGAGTTTTTTCCTTCAGCGACCTGAAGTGGGGTTGGTACCTTCCATCTTCTCTGTTGCTGTGGGAAGCGAGAGGTACTTGAAGTAACTGCAGCACCTGAAGAGATTTAAAGACTCCTGAAAATCTCTTGAGTTCTTGCTCAACCCATCCCTCACAAAGGCTCAGGGCATCAATTTCCACCAATGAGGAGAGAGTCCCATAACAATGGGCTTTGGGACTGGAGTTACATTGAGAATAAATAGTATATATCACAAATAAAAATATAAACAAAATAAATACAGAGATAAAAGCAAAATGCATGTGTAAAATAACTTTGTAAATTATAAATCCCTATACAAATGTGCAAATATTATTATTGCTTTAAAACAAGGCATACCAGAATCGTGAGCTATTTTAAATGTAAAGAATAATACCGATTAAATTTTGGAGAGAAATCGATTACATATTTTAAAAGAAGTGTATCTGAATAAGCATTTGCTTAGTTGAGAATATTATTTCTGCATTCTCTACTACTACCAAAGCAGTATGATATCCATAGACTGGACATAGGAGACTTTTGGCTTCCCAAACGTGCAAATCCAGCCAACAGTTGTGACCTCTCCTCACTTTGTTATCTTGTAGTTTGAACACTATCTATCCGAACCCTTGACTCTATTTTTCTTGTATTTCTTCCTTGTCAAGCTCTGCATTTAGGACCAAAGGATCATAGATTTAGAACTGAAAAAGGATCTGAGAAGGGTAACTGCCTCATTGGACTAGACCAAATTGTGCCTGTATGTTTTCTTCTCCTGCAAGCAATCCAAAGCCCAGAAGGAGTGATGTGATCAAGGTACCTTTAAAAACTTCACACCACCATGTTAAGTACCATCTCTTGAGCAGAAATGTCAGTAGCTCTAGCTTCAGGAATTGCAATTCATGAGTAGAATTGACATCTGGATCTGCTCTGTCCCAGGTATAGACTAACATGAACAGATGTATCAAATATGTTTTGCTAGCTATTAACCTGACACAAGCTCTGGGTGACAACATGCTAGGTAGTTCATATTTTTACCAGAATAGCTGCCAGTCCATTACTACAGAATTATAACACTTAGGGCATCTAAGTAGCATGGTGGACAGAGGGCTGCACCTGGAGACTGGAAGACCTTTGTTAAAATCTGACCTCAGGTACGTACTAGCTATGTGATGCTGTGTAAGTCACTTATCCTGTGTCACCTCAATTTCCTCATTTGTAAAACAGGGATAATAATAGCCTATATCTTCCAGGGTAGTTGGGAGGATCAAATTCTAAAAAACACCGGAACAGTGCCTGGCAATTCCCTTCCCTTCTCTGCCTTTTCCCTTCTCCTTATCTTTCCCTTTCCCTTTCCCTTTATCTTTCCCTTATCTTTCCCTTTCCCTATCTCTTTCCCTTTCCCTTTCCCTTTCCCTTTCCCCTTATCTTTCCCTTTATCTTTTCCTTTCCCTTTCCCTTTCCCTTTCCCTTTATCTTTCCCTTTCCCTTTCCCTTTCCCTTTATCTTTCCCTTATCTTTCCCTTTCCCTTTCCCTTATCTTTCCCTTTCCCTTTCCCTTTCCCTTTCCCTTTCCCTTTCCCTTTCTCTTTCCCTTTCCCTTTATCTTTCCCTTTCCTTTCCTTCCATTTCCCTTTCCTTCCCAGATGTAGAACTGGAAGGAATCTCGTGGGCCACATAGTCCAATTCTCTCATTTTGCAGATGTTATTACTAAAGCCTGGTGACATTAAGTGACTTATCCAACTTCACACAGATGGTACTCTTCAGAGGTGAGATTTTTAACCCAGTCGCTTTGATATAAATATAATAAAACAAATGAACAAATAACGTGGTGTCCGCCTCCTACTTCTCTCCATTGCGTGTGCCTGGGATCTAATTGCTCTTTCCCTTGTACCATATTGCCTTGCCTCCCCTCCCCCAAGGGGTGCTGATTCCTTGTCTCATGTACTTGACCTTGGGGGTTCTTAGTTGGAGGGCTATTCCTTCCCTCACAAAGGCTAAGGTCAGGTTCGAGAGCTTTGTTACTAGTCTGCCCCAGTCAGAGAGAGTGGATGCCATTTGGTAGCCAGAGCAGTTAGGATGCTTTTCTTCAGACCTATCAGACATCCCCTCTGGACTCCCTCTTCAGAGTGATGATCCATCTCTGACAGGCGCCAGCATGGAAGCCTCTCTGGTGGGTAGGATGTAAGTATTATGTTTTGACATGATGTGCCAGTAATCGGCAATAAGGACATGTAGGAAATTCTTCATCTGGTCACTCACAACTTTTTGTAGGCCCCAGGGGTGGCAAAATATACTTCACTACATCTGATCACGTTGAGTCTGTAGGCAGGCCTAGAACTCCCCAGGGACCCTGAAAGGACTGCTATAGCCTCTGTTCCTCTGTAATCCTGCCTTTGATCCCCATGGGCACCTTTCCTGGGTCAGGATGTTACTGCCATGGTGGTCGTAGATACCCCGCCTGTCTGGAAAGTCTCTCTTCAAGAAGTCAGGGCAGCTATTTTTTCTAGCATAAACTCCAGCTTCCATAGCCTACTCACTCACCTTAACTCTGACTGAGACACATAATTCATCTCTCACCATTAATTTCCCACTGTGAGGCTGCCTTCTCTGCATTGCACATCAAAGTTTATGTTCACATTATGTTCCACTGGAGACTAATGGCTAGGCAGAGTGAATAACCATATGCTGGAACAATGCTTGTGAGGCCTCACTAATTACAATTGGGATGAGGGGTCCACCTTCCTAGTTACCATGGAGGTCTACTTTGGCTAGGCCCATCAATCCTCTTACAACATATATTTTTTAAACTGCATATTCTACCTTTGCTGCTGCTCTGAATTTTTATTTCATTCTTGTGTCACATGGCCAACTTGGAAACTACCTGAAAGAACCGTGGACTCTCAGAGCCAGATGGAAGCTTGGAGGTCATTGAGTCTAACTTAGGTCTAAAGTCCACTCTACAATATACCCAACAAGAGGTCATCCAGTGTTTGTTTGATGACCTCTAAGTTCTAAGCCAATCCAATACACTTTGGGTGAGCAATCGTTGTTAGGAAATTGTTTTTCACATTAAAAACCTTCCAAGAGCTGGAAGGCACCTAGGGATGCTTGAAGTCATATTACAATGCCCTGCTGATAACTCAGAAAGCAAGCAAACCCTTACAGGTTGGTGATCAGATCTGATTATTGACCCCAGACCTTTTTACCAGGTGACTCTCCTATAACCTGTAGGTAAGAGTGATAGGCCATTTTGCCCTAATGAATTGGGTGAGATTCTTGGTAAATTCTTTGAAAATACACATTTCAAAACTGATCTAGGTCAGGGCTGGCATCAGCTGGTGATGTCTAATACCTGGGTGTGGAAAGTATAATCCTTTCCTGGAGGTAGGAGCAAGGTATAAATCAGTGGTCCATCAAGTGTAATCTAAAAATCTGGGCCAGCCCAGTCAATATCTGTTTTCCTTGCAATGCCAAGATTCAAGAGGCTCAATCAAGTAGGAAAATCGCTTCCAAGGGCAGAAATTCAGGATGTTAGCTTCAAATTCCAGCCTTGCCGCTTTTCACTGGAATAACCATGGCAAGTCATTGAATCCATAGTTTCTTCTGTAAAATGAGGCCTTTGGAGCAGATGGTCTCCAAAGTGAAACAAAACATGTGCTTATTAAGCATCTTCTATATTCCAGGCAATGTGATAGGTGCAGGTGATACATAAATAAAACTGAAACTGTTCTTGCTGTCAAGTAATTACAGTTTATCAGAGGAATATATAATTAGATGGTGCAATCAATAGAGCATTGGACTTGGTGCCAGGAAGACCTGAATTCAAATTAGAAATCAGACACTTACTAGCTGTATGACCCTGGGAAAGTCACTTAACCTCTGTTGCCTCAGTTTCCTCAATTGTAAAATGTGGATAATCACAGCACTCACCTCCCAGGGTTGTTGTGTGAGGATAAAATGAAATATTTGTAAATCTCTTTGCAAACCTTAAAGTGTGATATAAATGCTATTTATTTCACCTATTACTATTATTATATTGTATATGTATACATATACACACATCCATTTACAATAATCCAAATATTGTGCTTTGTGCCTAACACATAGTAAGCACTAAGTAAATATCAGTTATTCTTATTCTTATTCTTATTCTTATTCTTATTATGTGTTTGTGGATAGATATAGATAAAATTGGAGTCAGGAAGACCTGGATTAAAATCCTGCTTCTGTCATTTGTAAGTCATATGACTCCTGACGCAAGTTTTTTTAACCTCTGAGGGCCTTGTTGGCTCGTCTGCTATTGTGGATATACAACTACTACATATCTTATGTATTATATATCAGATGCATATCATATATACGTATAAATGAACAAACATATGGAAAGCCTTGCTTGCACCTAAGCCTAGGGGAGGTTTTTTGTGGGGGCCCTGAAGATGTTGAGATGCTATGTGTAAGTAGCCATGATTCCTGGTTTTTGGTAAGAACATGAGACTCCGTATAAGTATGAAATCCTTAGAGGGCTCCTTAACTCCTTCCCCTCCCC
>NW_020940267.1:0-1161 GCF_900497805.2 Vombatus ursinus | reverse complement strand
GGAGGGCTGAGGATAGGCTCTAGCAGAGAACACAGAAATCTATCTGGAGACTTCACTCCATCCTAAGATCAATGGATTGTACACATGGAAAACAGGAAGTGTACGTGAATGGCCTGATATCGAGACCCAGGCAAAGAGAAGTGGAATGTGTAACATAAAATCCAGCCATGGAAAATCATTCACAGCAGGGCTGCCAAACGTGGCCTCTAGTAACGATCCCCTACAGTCATTCCATAGAGAGTTGCCGCAATTTGGAGAGGCCCGAAACTGGGCTCCAACACAAATCTTGTTGTCCCATGTTGTCCCATGAAAATACTTGTGTGTACACAGAAAGCTGAAGGTCAACCAGAATCATGTGAAATGGAAACCCAAGGAACAATAAGAAGAATCTGCCTCATAGAAAGCACCTATGGGCATAGCATTCCCAGCAAGGGGGCAAACCCTGGACTCTACTATAGACTTCCTAAAATAGATGCTTGAGCAACCCGGGGATATCATACAGTCTAATGGTTCAGAGGGACACTAGAATTCCCCAACAGAAGGCCCTTAGGTCAAGAAAAGTGAATGGACAACAGGAAATCCACCCAGGATGTCATGAATCATGTAGAGGGTCTGGAGCTAGGCTGCAACAGAGACCCCAGAAATCTAGTGAAGATCCCCTATCATTTGACCTTCATCTGAACACTGCGTGTTCAAATGCTTTGATCATTTATGAATTGGGGAATGACTTGTATTCGTATAAATTTGCCTCAGTTCACTGTATATTATGAAAATACGGCCTCTATCAAAGACATTGGTTGTCAAAATTGTTTCCAGGCTTTCTGCTTCCCTTCTAATGTTGATTGCATTGGCTTTGTTTATGCAAAAACCCTTCAATTTCTTATCATCAATACAAGGATCTAAGACATCTCCAAAAGCCTCATGATGGAAATTGCTGTCCACATCTAGAGAAAGAGTTATGGAGTCAGAATGCAGATGGAAGTATACTATTTGCTCTCCTTTTTTTTTTTTGGTTTTCTTTTTTTGTTGTTGTTGTTTCTTCTTTCTTATGGTTACTCCCATTAGTTCTAATTCTTCTTTACATCATGACTAATGTGAAAATAGGCTTAATATGAATGTATAAGTAGAGCCTATATCAGATTGCACACTATGTTGGGGAGG
>NW_020940266.1:0-12766 GCF_900497805.2 Vombatus ursinus | reverse complement strand
TCCTTGTCATTCTGATGAGTAATTTTTTGTTCATTTTCAGTGTTTTCTAAGAAATACTTTGGGGTTGTACTAATGATCTCCCTTTCCAATGGTTTCTTCATCATCTTCTTCTTTTGTTTGCTTGAAAGCTTGTGGAAACTTTTGATGTACTCTGGCACAGGACATCCTTCCTGCTGTGTCACATTGGCAACACTGCGATAATGGCTTATCGTCTTCAGTGAAGAATGTAACAGTTTTTTCTTTACGTCCTGCTCTTCCAGTTCGACCTGTCCTGTGCATATATTCCACTGCACTGGTTGGAAAGTCATAATTGATTACTTTCAAAACTTTTAAAGTTTTAAACTTTAAAAGATCATTTCAACTTTTCAAACTTTTAAAAGATCTTTCTGCTAAAATTATAGCAGATGAGAAATTCTTGCCTTACTGACAACTTTTTTCTTTCTTTTTTTGATGTTTGAATGCATCTGATATTCAGTGTATCCATAGTCCCCAACTTGCTTAAGAAAGGAGGGAAATATTTTTAATTATCTGTTCTCTGGGGCCAAGATTGGTCATATTTTCAGCTTAACATAATTCATTTTCTTACAACAACTTTTATGTCATCAACAGCTTTGTCACCTTTGTTGAATTATCATCTGAAGGGTTGAGGGCCATAAGACCATGGTATTCTCTAATCAAGAATGATTCTGGCATTTTAAAATTAAAAAAAGATGAAAGAGATGATAGTATAGCCTTAAGGCTGCAGGTTCCTCACCCCTGGTCTAAGAGAGATGACCAAATGACCATCCTTTTTATTAATAAACATACTGGCATTATTAATAAAATGATTAACTTACGCAGACACTATGTATCTCAAACTTTTTAAATGTCCCAAGTCCATCACTCAACAAACATTAATTAAGTGCTACATATCAAGTGCTCATATCAATATATAATTAAGTTACTACATATCAAGCAACTGTGTTAAGCACTGGGGATGCAAATATAAACAAAAAGGAACAGTCTCTGTCTTCATGGATTGTATCACATAGTAATGTAGAAAGACAACACAAAAGGAGATGAAAAGGGTCCAGGGTTGAGGGATGGGGCCACAGATGGGAAGGACCTGGTTTAGGCCCTTCCCCTGAATGAAGGTTCTGGGAAGACCTCACCAATTGGAGAAGGAAGCATATGCTCAGCACATTCTGCTCTGATCTTACAGTCCCCAGCCTCTGGGAGGATTGGTGACATATATTTGAAATTGACCTGGTATGTCTGAGCCCAAAGTTCAATAGGAGAAGAGTAGATCAGTTGACTTTTGAGAAAATTGCAAAGTTCTTTGACCCCAAACTCCTCCTTCTAAAAAAAAGCCCCTTCTCTTTTAGCATCAATATTATTTTGGTGATGCTGTGTGGCCCTGAACCATGCAATTAGAGTGTCTGAAGCATCAATGATATCACTAAATCAGCAACGGAGCAGTGCATTGTGGATATGACTTACCTGAACCACATTGCCAATGAAGACTTGAACAGAAGTGGTGTACAAAGCATCATAGACATTGTTTGACTAGAAAATAGTGGGCTAGTCATTCAAAGAGAACGAGGTATAGCCAGTGAAGAGCCCAAATCCTCTAATGGTATTCATGGAAAGTCAAGAGACCCAATGGAACCCTCTCCCTAAATATATTGTATTATATCATTGGGTGACAGAGTCTGACCTATCTTCATCATAGCTATGCTGAAACTTCACATGACCTTTAAGTCTGGCATATAAGTTAGCGTAATACTGTATTGCCTTTTGACAAAGGTAAGTTAGCTCCATGGATTTGCCTCTTTAAGCTTCCTTTCTCTGAGCCATGAAGTGAGAGGTTTGGACTAGGTGACCTCTAAGGTCTCTTCCAGACATAGATCTATGATCCTATAATTCTTGAATGAACTGCTCTTCTTGGATGTCCTGGCTTTCAATCTGTACCACAGTCTGTGGCTTGGTTCTCCTCCAGATACCACCTTGACATTTGATTCTGCTCATTTCCCTTACTGAGGTCACTAGACAGCATACTGTTGAGTTATGGGGGAATCCCCAAGCATTGGGACTCCCTTTCATGGAGAAGGTGGAAAAGATTAAAGTGACCACAGAGACCCGTATGGTAAGGCATTCAGAGAAAGAGGAAACTTTACTGAATCATGAACTTGCTGAGTTGGAAAGAACCCCAGAGGCCACCTAGTCTACCTGAACAAGACAGCCTTCTACAATGTGCTTGGCACATGGTCATTTAACCTTTGCTTAAAGACCTGTAGTTACAGGGGCGGTGGTGAGGTGGGAACAAGCTGGTGCTGACTGATTGATTTCATTAAAAAGTTCTAATTGTGAGAACTCCACCCCCAATTTTACTTCACCCTGGAAAAAAGTTCAAGGGGAAATGTGAAGAGGGAGTTCTGCTGCAGAGAGCAGTGTGGTGCAACAAAAACAGCCCTGGGCTTGCAATTAAAGGATTTGGATTCAAATCCTGATTTTATTATCGACTATCAGTGTGATCTTGGAAAGGGCCTCAGTTTCCTCAAATGTAAAATGAGAGAGTTACACTAAATAACCTAATTGCTCCCTTCTTTCTCTAAATCTATGATCCATTATGAATCCTAGACATTGAGAGAATACATAAGGAGTTTGATCAGAAGAATTAGCCTTGGTCTTAGTCCCAGAAAAGGAAAGCTAGGATCAATGGTTGAGAATTACAGAGATTTCACTTCAGTGTAAGGGAAAAAAGTTTATTAATAACTAGAGTAATCCTCCAATGGAATGGGGTGTCCTAGAAGACAGGGTGCATCAGAACATATCGTTAAGTATCTTCAAACTGAGATTGGGTGAGCACTCATTGAAGATAGTGTAGAAGGGATTCTTGGTTAGAGCCAGGTTGAATTGGTTCACTACAGATGTCCTTTTTAGTGCTGAGCTTCCTTGTCTGCAGGAGAAATGTGAACAAATAAGCCTTGTTGGTTGTAAGGGAATGAACACACACACACACACACACACACACACACTTAAAGGAGCTTTCATTGTGGAGGTCCTTTAGGATAGGTCTTTGTGTACATCTTGAGACCTAGCACTTTCTAAGTTTAAACAGTAGTTACAAATGCCATATGTGTCTATGGCTCTGTGGCACCACACCCCCTCCCCATACTTCCCAGCAGCACCTGGTGGTAACTCTGTTCTAGAGTTTCCTGTTTTCACCACACACTCCATTTCATTTCTACTTCTAAGGTTGTCAGACAAGCTCAGGTTCTGCCTAGCAACAGATATCCCAGCCAGCAATGATAGGATAGGGCCAATCCAAGATAGGGTGGGAAGACAATGTTTATATACAGGTTTTATTTTTCTTTTGGATACTACTGGGGTACAGAGTTTGGAGAATGGAGCCTCTTCCAACTAGAATGTGGTTGCTGATGCCAGTCACCTGTGGAAAGGGATGGCCAATCAAAGGAGAAGGAAGAGGAGGAGGAGGAGGTGGTCTTTCTCATCCTTGCTGCTCATCCTGGGGGTTCTTTCTCTAATGGGGGTCCAGGCAGGTAAGTCTAGGGGAGCTTGTGGGAGGAAGGATGGAAGGCATTGTGGTCTGGATGTGGTCTGGACTTAACATGCTGTGGAAGTGTTCAGCCCATCTTTCTAGGATATCCTTATCACTAATCAATGTGGCTCCATCAGCACTGAGTAGTTGAGATGCACCATAGGTCTTTGGCCCATAAATGGCCTTCAGGGCATTGTAAAAGTACTTTGGATTGTTACTGTCAGCATAAACCTGAATTTTATCTGCCTTCTTACTGAGTCAAGCATTCTGCATCTCTCTAAGCTTTCCTTGTACTTTAGTTTTGATGAAATTAAATTCTGCGGTTTAGAGATGGGTGAACTATCCTGCTGGTAAACCCTGTGGAGTTCTGGTTTTTCATTTAGTAGCTTCTGAATTTCTCCATCATTTTCATAAAATCAGTCTTGATGTTTCTGAGTGTTCTGATCCAGAGGAGCAAATGTACTGCTATACACCAACTCTCTGCAAGCTGCCCACCCCTTTTCTGCTCCACTGTTGCCAACTGTATGTTGGCTCAACTTTCCCTGCAAGTTAGCAACAAACTGTTCCCACTCAGAGAAAAGCTCTAATTTATTGACATTAATTCTTCTGGTAGTCATTTTACCTTGGGAGGCCACTTTTGTTGAATGTGAATATTTAGCTTGGAGAGGATGTCTGTGATCAGTCCAGCAATCTGTGCCACACATTGCTTTTGTCACTCTCATGTCCTGTCTGTCTCTTCTCCTTACAATCACATAATCTGTGAAATGTCAATGTTGGCTGTGAGGGTGCATTCACAAAGTTTTATTGTATTTAGGTAAATGGAAGACAGAGTTGGTGATGAGAAGGTCATGAGATACACAAGTCTTCAGTAGTAAGTGACCATTGCTATTGCTGTTTCTAACTCCATCCCTGCCTAGAATTCCTTGCCAAGTTTGGTAGTCCTAGCCTACTCTACCATTAAAGTCACCTAGAATTATAAACTTGTCCTCTTTCGGCATATTGATGATAAGGGTCTCCAAGTCTTCATAAAAATTTTCTTTGACCTCATCAGGGTTCATCATAGTGGGAGCATAGGCACTGATGATGGTGATGTGATGTTTTCCTACAAGTGGAAGTCACATTGTCATGAGCCTGTTGTTCATTCCTTTTGGTAGGCCTATAAGCTTGTTGAATAGATTAGTTTTGATTGCAAAACCTGCACCAGCTTCATGGTGCTCCTCTTCATTGTGGTCACTTCAGAAAAATGTATATCCATCTCCAACTTCAGTAAGTTGGCTTTCATTTGCCACCCTTGTTTCACTCAGAGCTGCTATTTGGATGAGGTACCTGCAAAGTTCTCTTGCAACAAGAGCTATTCATCTTTCAGGTCTACTGGATTTTGTGTTGTCTATTAGTGTGTACACATTCCATGTGCCAATGGTGAATGGAATCATCTTTGTAGATGTTTTGTACATTTTTTTGATGTGTTTTGACCACAGGATGGGACTCCCCCCTGTTGCAGTAATCAGGCCAGGATTGGGTAACCAGACAATTTTTAAGGCACCATTTCTAGCCCCTTCCTCACCCCAGGAAGTGAGCAGTGTGATCCTTAAAAAGCTGCTCAGACACCCAGGGGCTGCTGAATCCCACTGCTGTTCCAGTGAGAAACGACCTGATGGCCTGGGCCCATGTGCAGGATATTGACTGCAGTCCCCAGTGTATCTGCACCTGCTGCATCATCACTTGCCTGTCACCACAGGACTTTGAGATAGGTAAAAATGGTAAAATGGTATGAGTGATGTCTTTTGATTCATGCATAAATTAGATTTAAGTGAGTCAGAGTTGCATGAAGTTGTTGGCCTCACTCTCTTCTGCAGAGTCATCACAGTCCAGTGGCAAGACAGAATCAAGATGACTGGTGATGGCTCAAGATGCAGTGGTTGACCTTGGCATCTTTGATGTCTAACCAAGCTCTAAGCACTACACAGCACCTGCTTCCAATGACTTCATGGCCATTGGAACAATTTGTTCTCATCCACCCATTCCACCAGGGGAAGTCTTCACATGCCTAGAGTACACACCGCCCTAACTCACCAAGGGGTTTGAGACTCCTTGGTTACCCTCAACCTGGTTTAGCCCATCTGCCGAAATGGTTTACTGGGAGTGTGGCATCCATGCATGCTACAGCTTCTTGGAGCCACAGATGAGAGTTAGGTGGAACAGGTGGACACCAAGTGTGGAAAGCAACTCTGAAAAGAACTTGGCAGCCTTCATACCACAGGTACTAGTCTTCCCTGAACACGCCCACACCCCAGCTTACACCCTACTTAACTATTAAATCTTCTCCCCAACATCTCAACTGCCCTTTTTGAACCACGCAGAGGGTCACATTCTATAGATGGAGGATTAGAGGGAACGCACTTCTCCTATCTACCTTCTCATTTCTTCCCTCACCCATCCAATTTGGGATTAATGCATGGCACCCATGGAATGGAGCAACCACAGTGTAGTGAATAGAGAGATAGGGTGGCCAAGGATCCAGTCTTGTCTCTGAAACATGTTGAGTATGTGACCCAGGCAAGTCATACATGACACTTGAGGAAATTATCTATGCCCATAAATTGCTGAGAAGGTGCCAATTTCCATTGGTGGAGTGTGTCTCCTAGGAGTTCCCTATACAATGAATGGTCCAGATTCCATCCTAACTTAAAAAGTACTTCAAAGTTTGCCAAATGTTTTCCATCTATGATAATGCCCTCTCTGATCACCAGGCTAAGCTTGTGTGGCAGGTACTACATGCTTATTATCTCCATTTTACAGATGAAGAAACAGTGTCAGAAAATTTAAATAGTTTGACCCTAACCATATCCTTGTCATAGTGAAGTCTCTGTCTCCTGGCTATCAGTCCAGTGGTCTTTCCCCTAAGGATTGATCCTATCCTTTAGTCACTGCCAGTTTGCCTGCTGACTGCCCAATGAGAATGTGAGTAGAAATGAAACATAGTTCAGCAAAACTGCCAACTTGCTGAAAAGTCTGACATTATCAATTGTTATTCACACCTGTACTCCCTCACCCCTACAAAGAAGGAGAGGAAATGTCTTCTAATGCTACTTCTTTGGGGCCAAGTTTGGTATTATAATTTCTCAACATTCAGTTTCAATTGCTTTGGAGTTCTTTCCATTTACAGTGTTGTAGTCTTAGTGGGCAGCTGGGTGGTGCAATGGATAGATTACCAGGCCTGAAGTCAGGAAGCCTCATCTTCCTAATTTCAAATCTGGTCTCAGACCCTTACTAGCTATCTGACCCTGGGCAAGTCACTTAACACTGTTTGCTTCAGTTTCCTCATCTGTAAAATGAGTTGGAGAAGGAAATAGTAAACCATTCCAGTATTTTTGCCAAGAAAACCCTAAATGGGGTCATGAAGAGTTGGACAGGAGAGAAAACAACTGAAAAACAAAAATCATTGTGTGTATTGATTTCCTTGGTTCTACTTATTTTATTTTACATTAGTTCATATAAGTCTTCCAAAGGTTCTCTATATTTGTCATATTCATTAATTAAAACACAGTAATATTCCAATATACTCCTAACACATGGCCACCTATGGTATATCCATTTCTTTGCTATTATAGTGTTGGTATGTATATTTTGGCATATATGGAAACTTTTTTTGTCTTTGATCTCTCCCCCTACCCCCAGTGATTTTTATTTATTTATTACTATTTACTAATTCATTTTTTACCTAATAGTATTTTATTTTTCCAATTACATGTAAAAATAGTTTTCAACATTCATTTTTGTAACATTTTGAGTTCCAAATTTTTCTCACTTTCTCCCTCCCTTACCTCCCCCCTCCCTAAGACAGCAAGCAATCTTATACAGGTTATACATACACAATCATGTTAGACATATTTCCACATTAGTCATGTTGTGAAAGAAGAATCAGAATAAAAGGGAAAAACCACAAGAAAGAAAAATAAAAACAATATGCTATGATCTGCATTAAGATTCTATAGTTCTTTCTCTGAATGTGGTTAGCATTTTTCATCATGAGTCTTTTGGAACTATCTTGGATCATTGAATTGCTGAGAGGAGCTAAGTCCATCATGGTTGATCATCACACAGTGTTGCTGTTACTGTGTACAATGTTCTCCTGGTTCTGCTTACTTCACTCAGCATTAGTTCATGTAAGCCTTTAAGAGTGTTTCTGAAATCCACCTGCTCATTATTTCTTATACAACATTAGTATTCCATTGCACTCATATACCACAACTTGTTCAGCCATTCCCCAATTGATGGGCATCCTCTCAATTTTCAATTCTTTGCCACCACAAAAAGAATTGCTATAAATATGTACATGTGGGTCCTTTTCCCTTTTTTATGATCTCTTTGGGATACAGCCCTAGAAGTGGTATTGCTGGGTTAAAGGGTATGCAAGGTTTTATAGCCCTTTGGGCATAGTTCCAAATAGCTCTCCAGAATGATTGGGTCAGTTCATTATTCCACCAACAATGTGTTAGTGTTCCAATTTTTCTACATCTTCTCCAACATTTATCATTTTCCTTTTCTATCATATTAGCCAATCTGATAGGTGTGAGGTGGTACCTCATAGTAGTTTTGATTTGCATTTCTCTAATCAATAATGATTTTGAGCATTTGTCATATGACTATAGATGGCTTTAATTTCTTCATCTGAAAACTGCCTGTTTATATCCTTTGACCATTTATCAATTAGGGAATGACTTGTATTCTTATAAATTTGACTCAGTTCTCTATATATTTGAGACATGAGGCCTTTATCACAAACACAGGCTGTAAAAATTGTTTGCCAGCTTTCTGTTTTTTTCTAATCTTGGTTGTGTTGGTTTTGTTTGTGTAAAACCTTTTTAATTTAATGTAATCAAAGTCATCCATTTTGTATTTCATAATGTTCTCTATCTCTAGTTTGGTCATAAGTTCTTCCCTTCTCCATGGATCTAACAGGTAAACTCTTCCTTGCTCTCCTATTTTGCTTATGGTATCATCCTTTATGTCTAAATCATGTACCCATTTCAACCTTATCTTGGTATACGGTGTGAGATCTTGGTCTATGCTTAGTTTCTGAGCAGTTTTTGTCAAATAGTGAGTTCTTATCCCAGAAGATGGAGTCTTTGGGTTTATCAAACATTTGATTACTATAGTCATTGACTACTGTGTCTTGTATACCTAACCTATTCCACTGATCCACCACCACATTTCTTAGCCAGTACCAAATAGTTCTGAGGATTGCTGCTTTCTAATACAATTTGAGATCTGGTATGGCTAGCCAACCTTCCCTTGCATTTCCTTTCATTAATTGCCTTGATATTCTGGACTTTTTGTTTTTCCAGATGAATTGTTATTATTTTTTCTAACTCAATAAAATAATTTTTGGTGGTTTGATTGTTATGGCACTGAATAAGTAAATTAATTTAGTTAGAATTGTAATTTTTATTATATTGGCTTGGCCTACCCATGAGCGATGGGATAATAAATTGCTGTGATCTCTTTTTTAATAGTTTATTTAAAATTTTTGCACCAATATTCATTAGGAAAATGGGTCTATAATTTTCTTTCTCTCTTTTGGCTGTTCCTGGTTTAGGTATCAGCACCATAGTTGTGTCATAAAAGGAATTTGGTAGGACTCCTTCTTTGCCTATTTTTCCAAATAGTTTACATAGTATTGGAATTAATTGTTCTTTAAATGTTTGGTAATTCCATCTGACCTTGGAGATTTTTTTCTTAGGGAGTGCATTGTCTTTGATTTCTTTGGAGTATATATACCTAGCAGTGTCAAAGGCTGGAGAGACTGTAGTCTTCCTATCTGCATAATTCCAAATTGCTTCCCAGAATGGTTGGACCAATTCATAGCTCCAGCAATAATGCATTAGTGTACTTTGTTTTCTCAAAATCTTGAAGGATGATTCCTGATTCTTGCCCTTTGTACCAACCTTTATTTAATGACTATGAAGAGTTACCCACTTCATGTAAAAGAAGTCTTCCTTCAGTGGTTCAAGGATTATCATCTAATGGATATTGGTTTTCTTTCCAGTGGCACAGAGTCTAATCCTACAACACCTTATCATATAGCCTTTCAGAGTTTGGTTGGCCAAAATTCATCCCCTTCACCCAACTGTGTGATAAACCTATCTGGACCTAGCGTGGCTGACACTAGACATGATCTATCACTGGCCCAAACTGGAAACCTCTGCAGTTTGGAAGGACTTGCATTTGATTGCCTAGCCTTCAAGAACCCAGGGGGTTCCTCTATGTAACAATGAAACTATGTACATGTGCAGGAGCAGTGTGGAATAATGCTTAGAGGGTTAGCCTCAGAGTTCAAGTGGTTAGCCTCAGAGTTCAAGTCCAGGACATATTATTTAGTGCCCTTGGACAAATCAATTAACTTTTCACCACCCTAAGTCAACTCTCCAAGACCAAATTGCCAGGCAAGTGCTGACATACATTAGTAGAGGGAGTTACTTATATTAATGAAATCAGGAGTTCAGTCTCTCTCCCTCTATACATATCAGTAAATATTGTTGTCTTTACTAATGTGGAATCCCAGAAATGAAACCAAACACACACAAAATCCTAGTGTTTAATAAAACTGTAGGCAAGTGAAAACTAGGGGGAAGATTTCTGAGTTTATTAATGTTGTTGGGAGAACATCATGGGGAAACATAAATTTTGATTCCCACACCCTAAGCTCCAACAAATTCCATCTGTATCATTGAATTAAAAATATGAGAATGAAACTAGAACAAGTTAGAAGAAAAGAGAATACCATGTTAATCTTAATTATATAAGACTAATTCCTTTTTAAGTATTCGGCATTAGAGCAGATGAAGCCTGGTGAGTTTATTGCATAAAATTACAAACTTTTTCAAAACAACCAAGAATTATCAAGATCAGATTTGAAAAATGTGCATCAAACATTAAAGATAAATGCTTAACATATAAAATTTATGAGGAACATATCTGAATATTTGAGTGCAATGCCTAATCACCATTGTAAAACTCTAGGATGGGTGAACAGCTTGCAAACAAGGACCCAAAAAAAGCATAGCAGAGGACATTGATTACAACTATTCTTCCATAATTGAAGAGTTTGTGATTTGCTTGGGTGGGTGGGCACTTCACTGACACAAACCACAACTTCTCTACGAATTAATAGATAATCTTCACCATTGCTATGGGTAAAAATTTGCTTGTGCCAGTGGATGACCTGGTAGTGAATCTCTGTGAATTCAGGGAGGCTGGTATTGGGTCAACAGCCATCTCATCCCATAAATGGAGCTTCTTGATCATGGTAGGACCTGCCATGGTTTGTGCTGTACTGGCAGAGCTTGGAGAATTCTAGATCACCAACACTATGATGAGGCATCAACAGAGGACATTAGTGGATGGAAGATGACAACAGCACCAAAGAAAAAAAATGTAAACCTAGATCAAAAAAATGAAAAGATACTTTGTACAAATTTTTCATTTAATCTTGCAAGTATATTTTGTTCCCCCCCCCCCCACTGGAAAGCAAGATTCTTGAGGGCAAGGTATTTCCTTTTTTGTATTTATTTTCCAGATACCTAGTACATAATAAGAATGTAATAAATTACAATGATAATAATAACTAGCACTTATAAAATACTTTAAAGATTACAAAACACTTTACAAGTATGATTCTCATTTGATCTTCACAATAACCTGTGAGGCAGGTGCCATTATTATGTCCAAAAGTGTCAGAGGCTGGATTTGAACTCAGTTGTTCTTGCCTCCAGGCCTTATGCTTTGTCAATTGTGCTACACAGTGTCCTTTAAAATGCTTTTTGAATTGAAATGAATCAGGAATAAACTAATACAAAAGGTTATGGGCATATTATTCACATGAATTTGTTATTAAGTATAAATGGTATTAAATACATTTGTGCTTGCTATTTGAAATGAAATCCATAATAATGTTTCAAAATTAACTATCCATAACCTATTACTTTTCAAAGAATTCTGCCTTGGCCCCCACATGAAAAGACAAAAATCTTTCTGGTAGAGAGAGATCAGCCAGGCACAACATTAAGACCAATGTTTACTGAACTCCAAAGAAGACAGTGATTGACTTGCCTGGAGTCTTGTCCTTGGTGTAGTCTATTCCTCTATAGTGGTGGAGGAGAAGAAGTAGAAGTAAAAGATCTTTTTAGCAGACCTGTTGGACCTGTAAACAAAGGTCTCTGGGATGATTTTCCCTCAGAGTCCCATGTCAACCTAGCCATCCACTATGCTAATAGGAGAAGTGGAAGAAGAGACCATAGTTCTGAAATTTCTTACTCTTAGATAAAAACATACCTTCTTGTTGCTTCCCAAAGGAGCTCATTTTCATTGATTTCCTTCCTTCCCATCCCAATCCATGCCCTTTATCTCTATCCTCTGCATTCCCATTGTAGTTCATACATTCTTCCAAAGAAGTAGAGAAATTTTCAGAGGATCCACACTCTGTTAAAGCACTTGAGAAGTCATCTCATTTGGCTTCCTGTCTCCAAGCAGAGCCATTGCTGCTGTCTGAACCTGAGCTTCTAAATCTAACCAGAGCTCCTCAGTTTTAGAAACCTATTTGACCTATATGCTTTCCCTGTTACTGTGGGCAATACCCAATAAATTCTCCCATAAACACTTTACTAACAGTGCCTTTTGCCCCCAAATTTCTCATAATAATGATAATAACTATAATAATAATGACAAGGGGAACAATAATATTAATGGAAGATAGTAGGATAGTGACTTATCTTAAGACCAAGATGAGATAACCACAACACCAACAATGAGACCATCAGAAGCTCTCTATTTTTCATGGACAGACAAATGATAAATCCACATACTGAAAATACAGACCCCAAAATATCCTTGAGAACTCAACCAACAAATGGTAATAGCATGATCATAGCTTGACCACAGATCAAATTATTTCCATAATTGCCTGGAAATAACATTGATTCATAAAAATGTTAAATAATATCTTTAATGAATGTCATTATGTCACACTGTAGCTTCTAAGCTATATTGAATGAAAGCTATGAAAATAAAGGGACCTAGCAGAGGAGAGGGAAATGATGTGGAAACAGGATGAGGTGTCTGCCATTTCTGTCATGTTGTTTGCTACTGGAGTCATGCTAAGTATTCAGCTAGTGAACCTCCAGGGGATGAACTGACATCCTACTCCCTTCACTTAACTATCAAATG
>NW_020940265.1:0-6286 GCF_900497805.2 Vombatus ursinus | reverse complement strand
AAAAAAAGAAAGAAAGAAAGAAACCTGCAATCTCATAAAACTTGCATGGCTCAATGACAATATTTTGTTCTTCAGAAAAAAGAGTCAAAACTGTGAAAAAAAATCTTGAAACTACAGTTATACTATAAGCATAGCAGAAGGAAGGTGACCCTGTAGCATAATTCTTTAACCTACGAAAAGGTAACAGATACTTGAGAGGTCCTCAATGCATTTTAAGTGTATAAAATCTTGGTAACTTCATTGAACTTGTCTGAGGTTCATCTCTAAAATGAAGAGGACTAGATGAGGTCATAGATATCTATGGTTGTTTCTAGCTCTAATCATCATATCAATAATGTCTCCATCCCTCTGTAAATGTATGTTTTCTTCCTCTTTCTGTGTTTCTTGCAAAGATTTAATAATCATGGCAGCATTGGAACAGAACAAACTAAAAATAATGATAGGTCTACTACCATCTGTACACTGAGACTCAAATCCTCTATCTTATGCTTACTTATATATCATTTGTGTTATATTACACATCAATTAACAACCTCTTTGGGCTTCAGTGTGAATTAAAGGTATTGTTCTTGATAGACTGGATTCTATAACTCCTAACATAACTTCCCTTAAAAGTCCATAACACAATCAAAGTAATAATTCGGGGGGGGGGGTACAAACAAATTATACATTAAAATGGAACCTAATCATGAAATACTAAAGATGAAGTGATTCAAATAACAAATCATAGAAACAATTAACAATGATTTAAAAGATAATGATGATAATGAAATAGCATACCAAAATTTTGGAAATGAAATCGTTGGAATTCTCAGTGGAAAAATTGTCCTAAAAGCCTGCATTGACAAAACAGAAGAAGAGGATTAAGTGGGTCATGCATTAAAAAATGGAATACCAATAAACAAAACACAACACATACTAAAGTTTGTAATTAGAAGAGACACAGATAATTTGAAAACATAATATTTCAAAAGCTGATAACTAAAATGGAAAGCTGATTCTTCAAGACGTCAGGAAATTGTTAAATATTTATTTAGTCAACCCAATCAAAAAGTGGAAAAGCAAATAACATCATCTAAAATACAACGTGAAATTGAATAAGAAGCAGGAATAGGAATTCCAGAAGCCATAAAAAGTTCCTATATAGTTTTCTGACAATAAAAGTGAAAACTCAAAAGGGACAGATTATCCACAACATAAATTATCCAAATTAAAATAATACCAAATAAAGATCTCAAATAATCTAAACTCAGAGAAGAGAACTGATCTATCTGTAGAGAAAATTTACTATTCTAAAAAGACTGTCTCATCTTCTCCAGATGAATTTTTTAATGTGGCAAATTCTTCCAGATAACTTTCAGAATGATAAACCAAAGAAAATGAGCTGTAGACTAATGCTATTCATATTACTTTATATATATATATATATATATATATATATATATATATTAGATTAAATCCTATAACAAAAGAACTATAGCATTTAACCCCCCAAATCATTGAACATGATTAACTTGGATATGCCACCAGTATACAATTGGACTCAATATTTGGATAACAATTTACATAGCAAAACCTTAAAAATACAGACACCCAAATGACACAATTATCTCAATAACCATAAAAGTCTTTCACAAAATACAACATTTATGTATGATTTCTTTAAAAAAAAAAACAACCCTGCAGAGTAAAAGGCATATAGTTTTTTTAACACGATAAAATAACATTTAAATAGTTGGAGAATGTAACATAAGGAAATCCTAGAAACTTAGACAATAAATATGAGAGAAATGCAAGGTGAAACCTATTTAGTCATTTATCTATCTATCTGTTATGCAATTTCATACAAGTTAGTAATATAAAGGGGAGAGGAAATATTTTAAAAGTATTTGACAGGCAAAAAGAGATTTATAAATTAGGAACCATATTCTCTCTCTCTCTCTCTCTCTCTCTCTCTCTCTCTCTTCTGTTTAAATAAATTCTACTTGAAGTCTAAGTTTAATAAGAGGTTAGCTAACTGAGAAAATTCAGTTCTGTCATCTGATTATACCCAGAATATCTGTAATTGATTCATATTGATTTCGAACAATATGGAAAGAGTAGGTCTTTCAGTCTGTAAACATTTAGGAAATAGGGGTAGGGGGAGAGGATTTGAGGATTTCAATTTTGGAAATACTGAATGTAAGATGTTTATGGAATAAGAAATGGTAAATTAGGGGGCAGCTAGGTGGCATAGTGGATAGAGCACCAGCCCTGAAGTCAGGAGGACCTGAGTTCAAATCCGGTCTCAGACTAAACACTTGACACTTACTAGCTATGTGACCCTGGGCAAGTCACTTAACCCCAATTGCCTAAAAATAAAGAAAACAAAAGGGAAAAAAAGAAATGGTAAATTAGAAAAGAACCACCTACCGAAAATTCCTTAATGGTATCTGGAAGGAAAATTCACCACGTTATCACCTTCCACAGTTAACACTTAAAATCCTTGGAAAACCAAAAATAAAATACTTCCTTTGACTGTCCCCTGATTAGGATTAATACTTTTTAACTGCTCTGTCCAGTCCTGCCTCCCAAGGAGATAAAAAAAAAAAAAACCAGATGCTTTGTGATGTCATCAACAATTCATATTAGCTGTTTGGAGTGGGACTCGATGAAGACCTGATTATGATATATGGGTCCCTTTGAGTTTTTACCAGATTCAAATTTTTCTTTTAAATTTCTTGCCATATGTTTATTACATAGAAATAAAGTATTTTCAAAAATTTTACATTGTTACCAGTCCTTTAGTCTGAAGGCAATGGTTCATTTGCAAAAATAATTGAAAAAGTAAGTTTCTCTTTGGTGGATCATATGACTGATCTAAGTCATCCAAGTGTACCCAAAAATAAAAATTTCCTCAGGTTGGTTCTCAGCTTTCCATAAGAAAAATATTCCCCAGAAATCTGTCCAGCAACTATTGTTGCTGTGAAGAAAGGTTGACTTATGGGGAAACAATGACAGTTTGTTTTAAATGCTAATTCAAGAAAGTGGAGCCTGTTTATTTCTAAAAGGACATATTTCTGTAGACGTGAACTAGAAAGCTAGCTCAAGAATGTCACTGCAACCAGGTTGAAATGAGAGATTTACAAATTAGGACACAGATTCTTTTTCTCTTATGAAAAAATTCAACCTGAAATCTAAGTTGAGTAGAGTACAGTGAACTGAAATAAAAGATAATAAAAATGTAGAATTTCTTTAAGTACGTGGAATAGCAAAAAAAAAAAAAAACATAAGCAGAAATGGACAAGGTAATATTACCACAAACTGAAGAGAAAGTAAACGACTTATCAATCAGTGTTTGACTGTGATATGCTTAAAGCACTGAGAATTGAAAATAGGAATCCTCTCAATTCTGTCATCTGTGATTACCCTCAACATTTGTAAATGGGTTTTTAGTTAGTTTGAGTAAATATGGAAAGAGTGGGTCATTGAGTCAGACAGTAAACATTTATGAAGTGCCTTCACTATCCAAGGCACCATGCTATGTACTGGGGCCAGGAATGGTGGTCCAAGACAATCTTCACTCTCATGGAGCTCACAATCTATTAGGGAAGACAACATGCTAACAACTATATATAAACAATCTATATACAACATAAAAGTTGAATTAACAGATGAAAGACATTAGTAATGATAAGAATTCTGGAAGTGCTTCTTCTAGAAAATGTGCTTTCAGTTTGTATTTGAAGGAAGCCAGGGAAACCTGAAGACAGAAATGAGAAGGGAGAATATACCAGGAATGAGGAAAGCCTACGAAAGTACCTCTGATTGAAAGATGGAATTATTTTGTTTGAGGAACAGCAAAGAACCCAATGCCCCTGGATCCCAGAAGATATAGACAAGAACGGTTTGGGGTTAAGGGGAACCAGGTACTGTTAGAAATCTGGAAAGGTGTGTGTGTGTGTGTGTGTGTGTGTGTGTGTGTGTGTGTGGTAAGAGACTTTTTTGAAAAAATTCAATGCCAAAAATATTTTACAGTTGAAATGGAATTGGATGGGTAATCATAGGGTTTTGTGAATAAAAAGGCAGACTTGAGGAGAATCCACTTCTGGAAGATCACTTTGACAGCCGGATGGAGAAAGCATTGGTGTGGGAAGAGACTTGAGGCAGGTAGAACAATCCATTGCAGCAAAAATCCAGGTTTCAGAAAATGAAGATCTCTAAGGTTTTGGCAGTGTGAGAAAAGGAGAGAGATTTTACAAATGTAATGTCGACAGATAAGCTTTGGCACTGACTGGATGGAGGGAGAAAGAAGTTCTTAGTATTTAAGGAAGACAACTAGTTTATTAGTTGGGATGACTAAACAGTGAGAGAAAACTTAGTAGGAAGAAAGTTTTTTTTTTTTTCCTGGGGGAAGGGGGAAAGATAAGGATTTCAGTTTTGGATTTACTGAATGTAAGATGTTTGTGGGACAATGAATGGTAAATTAGAAAAGCCACACCTACCGAAAATTCCACAATGGTATCTGGAAGAAAAGTTTACCACAATATCACCTTCCAAAAGTTAAAACTCGAAATCCTTGGAACAGCAAAGATACTACACCTCCTTCTTCGCTATCCACCGATCAGGACTGATACTCCTTAACTGCTCTGTCCACTCCCAGAACAGATGCTTTATGATGTCAGCAACCCTTCATATTAGCAGTTGGGAGTGGGGCTCAATGAAGGCATGATTGAGGCATGGTACCTGTCAGAGTTGTCCATATTCAAATATATGAATGTGTGTCACACACACACACACACACACACACACACACACACATATATATACATACACACACATACATATATATGTATAAAAATTCTCTTGTAAATAAATTCTACCTGAAATCTAAGTCTATTAAAAGGTTAGCAAACTGAGAAAAAGGAAAACGGAAAAAATATAGAATTTCTTTAAATATATCAAATATCAAAAGATAAGGAACAGAAGTGGACAAGATAAAAGTAAAAAATTCCTTTCAGAAATAAAATGACTTAGGCATTGATGTTCTACAGTTATATGCCCAAAATATTGAGAACTGAAAATGGAGCATCACCTCAATTCTGTCTTCTGTGATTTTATCCTCAATGTATTCATTGTGATTTTTTGTAACTAAGCAAAAGACAGGTTGGTCAATAAGTCAGCAAATATTTATGAAATGCCCCCACTGGCCAAGGAGCTTGGCTATGTGCTTGGACCAGGAAGGATTTCCCAAGACAATCTCTGCTCTCAAGAAGCTCACAGTCGATTAGAGTAGATAATATGCTTACAATTATGTATAAACAAGCTATATAGAGGATAATTGAAGTAATCAAGAAAGGAAAGGTAACAGAAAAGGACAAATTAAGAAACCTTCTTCTAGAAAATGTCTTTTTAACTTGGACTTGGAGGAAGCTGGGAATCTTTAGTCAGAGGTGAAGAATCAGAGCATTCCAGGCATTGGGCACAGCCAGGGAAAAATGCCTGGATTTGGGAGATAGAGCATCTTGTCTGAGGAGCTGAGTATCAGTGGATGAAAGAGAACTTAAGTACAGAACTTTGAGGCCAAGGGATAGGGAAAGAGTAAATCATATTGAAATGTGTTGGTAGGAAGCAGGATCAGATTTTTTTTGCTCAACACTTAATTTTTTTTCCCCAAGTATATCTAAATATAGTTTTCAACATTCACTTCTAAAAAATTTTGAGCTCCAAATTTTTCTCCCTCCTCTGGCCCTCCCCAAAACAGCAAGCAATCTAATATAGGTTATACATGTACAATCCTATTAAATATATTTCCACATTAGTTCTGTTGTGAAAGAAGAATCAGAACAAAAAGGAAAAACCACAAGAAAGAAGCAAAAAACCAAGTGAAAATAGTATGCTTTGAATTGCATTCAGACTCCATAGTTCTTTCTCAGGATGTGGATAGCATTTTCTATTATGAGTCTTTTAGAATTGTCTTGGATCATTGTATTGCTGAGAAGAACTAAGTCTATCATAGTTGATCATCACAGAGTATTACTGTTATTGTGTACAAAGTTCTCCTGATTCAGCTCACTTCACTCAGCATCAGTTCACCCAAGTGTTTCCAGGGTTTTCTGAAATCTGCCTGCTCATCATTTCTTATAGCAAAATAGTATTCCATTACGTTCAATTTGGTCTGCCATTCCCAAATTGATGGGCATCCCCTCAATTTCTAATTATTTGCCACCACAAAAAGAGCTGTTATCAATATTTTTGTACGTGTAGGTCCGTTCCCCTTTTTTATGATTTCTTTTGGATATAAACC
>NW_020940264.1:0-4810 GCF_900497805.2 Vombatus ursinus | reverse complement strand
TATTACTAAACCCAGCACCTCCACCCTAAGAGTAAAGTGTGGGTTCTGGGGCAACATTCTCTAGTACCTTAAAAAGGGAGCAGAGTATCTCATGCCTTGGTATGGACATTTACAACATGAGTTCATTCTTTCAAACCTGACAGGGACCATTCACCAATTGGCAAATGACACAACTTACAGTCTCCAGGACATTCAGCAACCTCTGGATTCCCTGGCAAATGTGGTCCTGGATAATCAGATAGCTTCGGATTATCTACTTGCTTAGTGGAGGTGTCTGTGCCCTGGCCAACACCTCCTGCTGTATGTATATTAACAACTCTCAATAGGTGGAGCTCAATAGGACTAGAAAAAGTCACCTGGATGTGAGACATCCATGAAAACCTTAGTATACCATGGTTATCCTCTTCTTGGGGATCCTGGCTTCTCTCTATGTTGGCTACTGTTCTTGCCCCACTCCTGATGATATTCCTTTTACTTCTTTTTGGCCCTTGTCTGCTTAATCTCCTTGCCAGATTTGTCTCCTGTAGGCTCCGTGCCCTCCACTTCTAGATGACCACTCAGGCTGGGTACCAACCTCTGTCTGAGACCACAACCCGTCACCCCTTGGACGTGGCATTGGCCAAGCTCCAGACACTGGCTAAAGAACCAACCTCTTGAATGGAGGGACCCCTGGAGGCAGGGACAGCTCTCCACCCAATCCCAGCAGGAAATAATTTCAGAAGCTGAGACCTTCATCCCTTACCCCAAAAGATTTTGAGCGCCATCTATTTCAGGGGAGAATGATGGGATGCTTGGGTGCTTGTGTATGGGTGCTTGTGCTTGGACCCCAGTTTCTCCCTAGCATCAGAAACACTGTCTCTGGCAGTTTCTCCCCAGCCCAAGGACACTGTGCCTAGCAATTCCTGATGAGTGGGCCCCAGCAAGACCCTCATCTCTTTTCCTGGTGCAGTTACAAACAGCACCTGAAGGAATCATTAGTTTGAACTGGTTTGCACTGGGTCATGAAGATATTCTTGCCCACCGGACTATCTATACTACTGCCCTACAGCATTATCTACATCCTGGAATCCTCATTATCTGTATTCTAGACCTAAGACATATGTACACTCCCTACATCTGTCTTGTCAAACAAGACATTGACTGGCAGCAGACTGGACAACTCTCAGTTACCCCTGACCTCTTGTTGACTTAGTGACATAGCAGGCCTAAAACCACACCTCCATGTGGCCACCCTTGTGGGCTTCTCCTAGTGAACTCTGGGTAAAATGCCTGCACAGTAGATACAAAAAGTGCATGTCCCTTTAAGACCTGACCACTCCTTTACCACTCCATGATCCTGCCCTGAATCACCTATGTGTATTTGGCACATGTTTTATTGTATTTTAGCCTATATAAACTTTAACTGTACCCCTCTAAGGTCCCAGGTTCCTTAAGAATCCTTGCCCACTGAAAAGTGTAACAATAAACTTTTTACCAACTTGACTTAAAAGAACACTTGAGTCTGTGAATTCATTACTGATGACCTCATACTGTACTCCAGTCTCTGAGGGGTCTCAACCCCTCAGACCACAACAGCACCATTCATGAGAATGCTGATTCTGAAATTTCATTTTTCAACTTTGAGGAGATTCATTTTCAAAATTAAGGAGCTGAGCCCCATGCCACACCTCTTTTTTGGACACATGGCTCAATGCCTTATGACTTAAAAAACTGGTAGATCATTCCATGTTATTTCTCCTCAAGGTCTGCTTTCAGAAATACTAAGAAACAGCAGAAAAACTTTAAGACAGTAGCATTAATCTCTTTTAAAATACTATTAAAGGAAAATTTACAGCACACATCAACTATTTTGGCAGTTACAAGAATGGGGGATTTCTGCAGACAAGGCAGCTACAGTGTTAGCAACAGTCCTCCTTCTTCCTACAGGTCCAGCTGTCCATCAGGGACACTACAGTGACCTCCAGTGACACGACCACGGGATAGACGCCTCCTGTTTCGCCTGTTGTGCAACATCAGTATAGATTGGCCTGTGTCACAAAGTGCTGAAACCCCCTTTAGTAAGAGAAAAAGAACTAGAGATAAAGGGAGAAGCCTGGGAGACAATAAGCCCGGTTAGTGCAGCAGTAGAGCAAGGAAATAGTGTTCACCAAAAGAGTCTAGAAAAGTAGAGCTTCACCAAGAAGTAGGGGAGCAACTGAGAAATAAGAAGATTAACTTGGAAGAGACTGATTTTTATGAGACATTATACAGGTGTGTTAAACTAGTACCATTAGTTCTAAATATTTGACTTTGTGCTTTGAAAATGCATGGCTAGCCTGGGTATGATAGTGATGTTTACCATGTAGAAGGTCACACTTTCTGCCATCACAGCAACCACACATTCAGTAGCATTTATTTGTTTTACGATGTGATGACAATTACATGGATAACTGTGAATAAAGAAAACTGGGCTATGAATGCTCATTTCCCCTCCTATGTCCAAATCTGACAGACTTGTCAACAAGTATTCCAACTCCATGCACTGCCAATGGCATTGTAATCACTGTCAGATGCTTAAGATCGGTCAGAAAAAGGAGAATCAGTTTGTTAGAGGAAAGGAAAAAAACAAGGAGAAAAAGAAAAATCATAGTGAATTATTATTTGTGATTTATTTGCTGTATCATTATAATACAAGCCAGTTGGTTTTTCTAGCCTATAGGTTAACACTGCCCAGGCAAAGTTACTTAATACATCTCCAGGAGATACGCCCGTCCTTCCAACATTGGTCAGTAAATGATCTATGTTTGGCACTGACTGAGATTCTACAGTGTTTTCCTCCTGAACTGTCGTCTATGGTTAATAAACAAAGATCCCGTCAACATTCTTCAAAGTTATTTCATTATATTTTTAACAACATTTAGAAAAGCCCACTGACCTTTTGACTTTAATTTTATACACTGCTTTATCTTAAAACCACAACAGTACCTAGTACCACATTTTTAGCTGCTGGTATTTTCATTACAACAGAAATTCAGAAGCAAAAAACCAACTTCTGAAATGCAGAGCTAATAGTGACAAATGGTGGACTATGGTCACACTATTGAAAACTCAGGACTGTGTGTCCTGAATCAAAATAATCAACCATAAAAGCAAAATGGAACTTACAAGAGGCTCTTTTGCACCTTCTTCTGTGAAAAACCAGTCATGCTAAAATTTTAAAATAAAAAAAAAGATGAGGAAACCCTCCAAATTGTCATTAGTTTGGAGGACAGGATAGAGAGAAAAGATGTGTGTTAAGAGAAAGGAGAAAGAATTTAAATCCAAATGATCTTTCATTCAAAGAGCTATTTCTCAAAGACTAACTGCCCACTTACATGTTGGATAAGGGTTTGTACAATTTTGTACTGGTCAGGCATGTGAGTCACCATATGTGTCATGTTATCTTCTGATGATCTCACAAGGATTGGACCAAAAACAATGGCTAGATTTCTTGGTTCCATCTGAAAAAAAGGATGGGAATGGGTGGAGAGAGGGAAATAATGGCATCGCCTTACTGAAAAACATCAGAAGTTTTCTGGCACAAAAGTGATGGTGATTAATATTCAAAGAGGCTTACACATTACAAAAAGGAAATTAGCACACGTTGAGAATGTCATGGAAAAAAACATGACACATACAAAAAGATGAGATGGTCACTGAAGTGAGGGCATGGGATTACCGATGGGTACTTTATGCCTCCAGTGGGAGCTACAAAATGTCAAGAGAATGAAAGTAAGGCCCCCATCTTGGGTGCACACGCCTGCCAGGGACCAATTTACGGAAAGACATGAACAACCATCACAGATTGTTCTCCATATCACTGCAGAGGGGCACCCACTCTGACGAAATTACAGATGCCTTGGACTACTAAGGTACAAGCAAAGCTTTTGTCTCCTACTGGATTGTTGTGAGCTGGGAGGCAGTCACCCAGTGTGACCCCAAAGGTGCCAGGAGCAACTGGTTTGTTCTACTCCTTTTTAGTATCATCTTTGGTTATTGTTGAAAACAAGGAGGTGATATATTGGGGGAAAAAAGAGGGGAAACAAAAATGTTCGAATCATAATTCAAATTCATGGACTATGTTGGCTTAAATGGGATCCCTTTAATATATATATATATATATGTATGTATATATATATGTATGTATATATATAAAAGAGGCACCAATTAGCAATGTTTCAGATCATCCTAATCCATCTCTAGTCTTTTATTAACAAATGAAAATTACCTTCTTCCATATATTTTTAACTAGGCTGATAGTTGTTTTTCAACCCTTTACAATGTGAATTATACTGAATTTTTCAATGAAAAAAAATTCAACTAATGGTCCTCCAAGTACCTATTATAACTAATGTAATTGTGCTAGAAATATGGAGAAAGATTTTTGAAATATTCTAGATCCATGATCTTATACTCCAACTTGTTTAAGTTTCTAATACTCCTCTATTTCTACTAATATATCTACACACACAGGCATGTACGTATATGTGTGAGTCCATGTGTTGACAGTCTGATCTCTGTTTTTTCGGTCCAGATGTGTGATACTATCAGATGATGGAGCTCATTCTGGAAATACAGATTCCTGCTCAGAGAGAGGCCTCTAGCCCTCAGAGGTTAAGAGCCTTGCTCAAGGTCACACTATTCCTATGGGCCAGAGGGGAGATTTGAATTCTGGTTTTTTCCTGATTCTGAGGCCAGCTTTCTACCTGTTATTCCAGGCTCCCTCTCATTCTTCTATCTAAACAAAAAAAATAAAGGGCTGGATAATATGCCTGGGGGCTTTCAGATCTCC
>NW_020940263.1:0-15038 GCF_900497805.2 Vombatus ursinus | reverse complement strand
TCCCTCCAATTAAGTAACTCCCCAACTTTGTCCTGTGAAGGCCTATCTGAGTCTCTAAGATTCATTCATTCTTGATGGAATGGAAGTAGGACACTAAGGGCTTGTAGCATGAAGAAGATGCCAAATTGACATGAGCACTGAATGAAGAGAATGAGAGACCACAAGGGACTTAGTCTAGGTTACAATCTTTAAGTTGTCTTTGTCCTCACACGTCTCTATTCCAACCTGCTCTTCTGCCCATGGAGCTCTGGCATTCCACGCTCATTCTTACCAGTTGTACCATTCCCATGATCTCCTCCTCACCACCCCTCCCACCTGCAACTTCAATCCCTTCTCTCCTGATTCAGAAAAGCCACCACAACAAGAGAATGGCTAGACAGCAATGGAATGATAAATCCATGAGCTCAAGTACTGTCTTTGCCACATTCTAGCTCTGTGATTCTGGACAAGTCACTTAAACTCTAAGAAACACAAGTAGCTGTCTACAACTATAGATCTACAGAACAATGCTCAATTTGAATTGGTAGAAGTGAGTTGCTCCTGTTGGTTCCAGAGAAGGAATGTTGTGGAACCCTATGATGTAATGTTTGCCAGACTGGGAATCTGAATTGTTGCTAACATCATCATCCAAACTTATTTGTCTTCAAGTCCCAACTCATCCTCATTTATTTTAAAATATGAAAAAAAAACTTTCCTCTGGTGAATTCTAGATCTGTACAAAACTCCTTCAAAACCTGCAGTAAAAAAGAGTTGGTTATTCCAGATCTGGGTTTACTAGCTATTTTGGTGTCTGTATCCACTGGGCATTCATTAAACCTCTTGGTATTCCCTATGCAATATATGTAATCTAGAATTCGCATGCATGTATAAGAGAAAAAATAATTAATTGCAAAATGATAACATGCTCTTTCATGAATTATTCTTCATATTATTTCATCAAACTTCTCATACACTTTAGCTAGGAGCCCCTAGACTGACTGATCTCTCAGATTCCCTGCAGTTCTATCAGTTATGGGAATAAATATTAAGTACCAGGCAGAATAGTAAGTAGTTTGCAAATACTAATTCATTTGTTTCTCAGAACAACCCTCCTATGTAGGTGCTACCATCCCATTTTAAAATTGAGAAAACTGAAAGAGGTTAAGTGACTGCTCCAGAGTCACATAGATACTAAGTGTTCTGAGGCAAGATTTGAACTCAGGTCTCTTTGACTCCCAGGCTCAGGCCTCTATTCATGGCACTATGTAAATGTCTATAATTCTGAATTAGTAAAACATGATCCTGAACTGAATTTTGTTCAGAAAGAAATTTTTTTGAAACAGTTCACAAGTGGAGTACTAAGTGCAATGGATATCTTTAGAAAAATAAGGAAGAAAGAACTAAAACTACAACCCAAGTCTCCTCCATTCCAAGCAGTCAATGAGCAGTGTAGGGTAGTAACATAAGGTCCAATGTACCCAATGAACAATGTATCTCTTTGGAGCTAAAGGACCTACGTTCGATATCTGAGTCTGTTGTATAATAGTTAAATACCATTCAGAAATCCATTTAACCTTATGGAAGCTCAGTTGTTTCATCAGTGAAATGAAGGGATTAAGTAAATGAACTCTCCATAATGTATGATGCTGAGATAAAAACCTAAGCTCTATGTACCTGCTTCTTACCAATGATTACCATTAAAGGCTTCTCTTTATGACTGATTAAATCAACAAAAACCATTTCCAAAGAAACATTAAGTGAATTAAGTCATAGGCATCAAACTTACCTTGGTGGGTAGAGTGGGTCAAAGGCAACCTTGACATATGCTATTAAGTACCCCTATACCACATATTGTCCTAATACATAGAATGGCCACAACACCACAAAAAAAGACAATGAGACCTGGAAATCCTCACTGAGAGAATTATGTTATTAAGGAACCATGGTACTCTTCCTTCTTTTCTTTTTTTTCCTGCTTTTTTTGTTTTGCTTGTTTGAGTAGGTCCAAATTCTCAAGATTGGAGTTTTGAGGAGCTGTTTTTCCTCCTCTATCTACAGGAAGAGGCCAATCACCTAAAAGTTGATTTTTTCTCGAGTAATCTTGTGTTATTTAGTAGTTTCAATCATGTCCAATTCTTTATGACCCCATTTGAGGTTTTCTTGGAAAAGATACTGGAACAATTTGTCATTTCCTTCACCAGCTCATTTTACAAAGGAGGAAACTGAGGCAAACAGGGTTCAGTGAATTGCACAGGATCACACAACTATTAAGTATCTGAGGCTGGATTTGAACTCAGGATGGTGAGTCTTCCTGACTGCAGGCCCAGCATTCTACTGTACCACCTGGCTGCCTTCAAAAACAAACTGAGAGACCTTGGGCTCTTAATGCCCTCTGCCAAGCATTCAGGAGGTTGAAGGAAATGATACTGGGTTTCAATAATAAAAACTGAGTCCTAAAAGATTTTGTTTACTTTTCAAAGAACATATTTTCCTTTAGTCAGTAAATAACAAATTATTTAAATAATATGTGTTTTTTGACCCATAACTCATTACCCATGCTGATTTATGGATGGTGATTGTCAGTAACAACCTATTACTAACATTTACTTTAACAACAGAATTCCTTGCTTTCATAATGGAATACACACTATGCAAATTGCTACTCTGCCCTTTGTGTTCTTTGGTCTCTTCATGATTGTAATCTGAACAAAGTCCATCTAAACCAGAGATTTGCATGGAAGTCTCAATAGACCCCTCTCTGGGCATTATGTAAATGATGCAATTGAACTTTACCAAATCTTGATCCCTATATAGGATCACAGAAAGAGATCTTAGAGGATATTGCCACAGAAGTAGACTAAAAAAATCCACCCCTGAAATCAGAGACATAGAAGGTGACAGTGAAATAATACTAATCTTTTTACTTTTTTCTGGGAGAATAATACAAAGATCATCTGCTTCTAGCTCTGATTAATAGAGTTAAAATTATAGTAAGTACATGAGACAGCATAGAATTTTGGAGTGAGAATTGACCTAGAAGTCAAGAAGATCTAGGTACAAGTCCTGTCTCTGAGGGATATTCTCTGTGTTATCCTTGAAAATTTACTTAACCCTTTAAACCCTGGACAACTTTCTAAGTTGCAGGAAAGGTCCTGACTTACATTGGTTAGAAGAAAATTCTTCTGCCAGTATAATCATAGGTACAATCTCCAGAACTATTTTTGTACATAGTTATACATGTATATTTCCAGAAGCAATTAGCATGAGATAGTGGCTAGAGGGCCAGTCATAAAATCATAGAGCGCTGAGCTTAAGCCCCATCTTAGTCATATGCTAGATATAAGACCATCAGAAAGGATCTACATTTTTTAAGTGAGTTAACTCTCTCACACTATAAGTGGCAGAATAATTGTGAATCTGATAGAAAGTTACCTTATCAAGAGCTCCATACACTTATGAAAGCAGAAATCAAATGGAGAAAAAATAAATCTATTTAACTTTTAAACATCAAAATTTGCCTGCTCAAAAAAAAAATACATCAGCCAACTTCCACTAAAAGCATACTTTGAAAGAAGTCAAAGCTCTTTAAATAGACAAGATTCCTACCCTGTTTTGCTCTGTAGGGATAGCTTCTCTCCCATGCCACTTTTCATTTCTTAATTAGAAGCCAGGTCTTCAGATTCTAATCCCAGCTTTCTAAGCAACCATTAATGAATCAGCATAAGGTAGTACAAAAACCACAGGGAACATTCTAGTCTTGTTGTTCTACTTGCTGTGTATGTATTATTAGCAAGTCATTTTCCCTCTCTTACTTTCAAGTTCATCATGGATAAAATATGGATAATATACTATCACTCCCCATATCCCAGGGTTGGTGTAAGGAAAATGAGTTAGAAAGGATAAACTACTTTGCCCATGATAGCTATTATTAGAGTTCTAATGAATTATTCTGCTCAATTCATTAGAACAGCACCCACCACCCTTGCCTAGCTGTACCAGATATTAAATTCTATTATAAAGCAGCAATCATCAAAACTATTTAGTACAGGCTAGGCAAGAGAGTGGTAGATCAGTGGAATAGGTTAGGTACACAAGACACAGTTATCAATGACTATAGTAATCTACTGTTTAATAAACACAAAGACCTCTGCTTTTTGGATAAGAGTTTACTATTTGACAAAAACTGCTGGAAAAAAAATGGAAAAGAGTATGGCAGAAACTAGGGATAGACCAACAACTTTCTGTCCTCAATAGTGTTTTGCTTCGGTCTACTGTCTCCTCTGCTCTGCCTTCTCTTCTGTCAGTTCTCCTCTCACTCCCTACCCCATCCCAGCCTTTACTTAATCTCTTCCCCTCCTACTGTCCTGTTTGGTAAGACAGATTTCTAATTTTAATTGATTGTGTATATTACTCCATCTTTGAGCCAACAATGATGAGAGTAAAGTTCAAGTAATGTCCATCGTCTACCCTCCCATCTTTCCCTTCGCTGTAATGTTTTTCATGTCTCTTCATGTCAAATAAATTACCCTATTCTACCTCTCCTTTCCTTCTGCACCCAGTGTACTCCGTTTTCTCATCTCTTAAATATTTTATGTCATTCCCTCAAATTCATCTTATACCTTTACCCTCTGTGTATTCCTTCTAGCTGATGTTTAAAAATTACAAGCATCATCTTCCCATGTAGGGATGTAAGCACTTCATCTCCATTGAATTCTTTATGTTTTCTTTTCCCTTTTTCCCTTTTTTGGCTTCTCTTGATTCTTGATATTGGTGATCATTTTATTTGTTCAATCCTGATATTTTTCTTATGAAAGCTTAAAATTCTTCTATTTCACTGAATGACTATTTTATTTCCCTTGGAGGATTACACTTAATTGTGCCAGGCAAGTGATTCCTGGTTGTAGTCCTATTTACTTTGCCTCCAAGAATATCATGTTCCATTCCCCTTGATCCCTTAATCTTGCAGCTGCTAAGTTCTATGTAATCCTGATTGTGATTCCTCAATATTTGAATTGTTTCTTTCTGACCACGTAGAATATTTTTTTCCTTGACTTGATAATTCTGTTATCTGGCTATAATGTTCCTTGTAGTTTTTATTTTGAGATTTCTTTCCTGAGTTGATTGGTGAATTCTTTCAATGCCTATTTTACCTATTCAATGCCTAATTTGTGCAAAGGACTCATGAAAGAAACTGCAATTGAGAAAATAATTTGTAATTTTCATATTAGTTGATATGACACATATAATGAACATACTAATAATTTAGTTTTCTCAAGACTTGTCTCTCTGTCTTGGGAGTCAGAGCTCACAATGCAGTTTAAACTGAGTAATTGAAACTGACGATGCTCACAATGACTGGACCTTAAGTGAAGTGAATCAAAGATTGAGATGCTGTTCCCTTCAGAGAACTCTGGTTCTGTACCCTGGGGAGGTGGTCACAACCCCCAAAGACTTGACTCTAGAATTATTGTATTGTGGGACTTGTGGTTTCTCATGTGAAACCACTAAACAACTGTTTGTAATCCACCTTTGCCCCTCCTTCCCCACTTGTGATTTAAGGATGTAACTTCTGCTTTTACTTCAGCTAAGAGAACATTCCTCTGAAATTGATTAATTAAACTACTTGATTACTGACATTCCCATCTCTAGGTTTCCTTTGTATGCCTCCAGGCTTTCTCATGTTGGAGACTGGCTCAGTAAAATTCCTGTTAAACACTATCCACACCCAGATAAAGAACTAATGGACTCTGAATGCAGATCAAAGCATCCTTTCTTTTTTACTTACTTTATTCTTCTTTTTTTTCTTTTGAGCTATTTTTTTCTTTCACAATTGTTATTAATATGGATACATGTTTACATGATAGCACATGAGTAACACATGTCAAATTGCCTACCCTTTTAGGAAGATGGGAGAAAAATGTGGATCTCAAAATCTTATAAAAATCAATGCTAAAAATCTTTGTGACATAATTGGGAAAGATAAAATATCATTAAAAATGAATGAGCATAACAAGACTGCTAACTAATATATTTACCATAATATTTTGTCTCCCCTTGTTTCCTGCCTCCTAATTAAGTATTTTCCCTACTCTTGTGTCAAAATGTTAGGTTCAATTAACAATGTTAACTCAACTCATTTCATGAGATGTTGACAAATATGATGTTTGTTTATCTTTATTAGGGAAAAAAACAGACTATGGAATTCAAAGGCTCTCATAAAAAGGCTGGCCACAGGGTCTTTTCCAATTTTTCTGGACCCTTTCCTAAATCAAAAAGGTGGAAATATGGGTTAGTGTAACGAATGCCTATGCCATGAAAATTATACTATTGGAGTATAAAAGGATGATTAAAATCTTTCCATTCTATATTAGAATTAGAGAAAACCAATTGGGGTAAATTGGGAGTATTATTGAAGTCCAGTCAAGCAGAGTTAAGTATATCCATTCTCTGTCATAAAGAACACAGGTCAAAGTTTTGCCGTTCTGCACTATATTTATTTCCTGTTAATACAGAATAAATAAAACTGTCAAACAATTACCACTTCTGTTACTCAGTGAAGAACTCCAATGTTCTTCCACTAACTTCCTGCGGGGCTAATAGAAGACCATGAAATTGTCTCTCAAAGCTATGATTCACGTAGCTTTACTGCTTTTGTAGAGCTTGATAGATTGGGTCACTAACAATTCTAACAATTGTTATGACTGCCTTAGAGTTATATCTTATTTTACAGTTTGTTAAGCCAATTCATGTGCATTGTACATGAAAAGTTAATTTAATATTAAACAAAGTATTTGATTGCTTCGTAAACTGATTATAATTTCTTTCATTCCAATAACACTCAAAATAAGTAAAAAGTGTGGCAGCTAGATGGTGCAGTGGATAGAGCACTGTCCCTGGAGACAGGAGGACCTGAGTTCAAATCCGGCATCAGACCAAACACTTGACACTTACTAGCTGTGTGACCCTGGGCAAGTCACTTAACCCCAACTGCATAAAAATAAAAAAAAATTTAAAAAAAAGAATAAGCAAAAAGAGAGGTTAATAGATTTAATTATTGGTAAACATGAATCATAATCTTGGCAATCATTTGTTTCTTCTAGGCCTTTGAGATATATGGTTTTGTTAGGATTTGATGTTTTATGGCTCCAAATGAAACATCGAAAATGATTAAAAATAATGTTTTTCTAGCAATTGTCTACCCGTGAATAGAGACCAGAATAATATAAATTATGGAGACTGCACCAAAGAATTACTCTTTTTGCCAAAGAAAGACTGATTGATAATATTCAAAGGAGGTCATTACTCAGAAAGAAACTATTGACTTCATTTTTTCCCTTGTCAGTATAAAGATGCAGAATTCTTTGATCTCTGGAGACCAATTAGCTCCCACCCTAAAATGTGTAAGAATAATAAGACTGCTAATTAATATCTTTGTGAAATATTATGTAAAATATTGTCTATGTAACAGGAACATTAATACAATTAGTAAAGTCAAGATGGAGAGAGTAGGAAATTCTCATGATTTCTTGTCAATGAAGAAAGTGATAGTGATTTTAATTCTTCAGTGGATCACTGATCACACTCATGTGGATAATCCTTCCTTAGGGTGGGGGGCAACAACAACTCACCCATTCCAATTGATCCCACCAGTCAGATAATCAGCAAACCAATCGATAAAATTTCATTAAATGCTTATCACACAACAGACTCTGTGACGACTGATAGAGAACATTGGCAAAAGTCAATGTCTTCTTGTGTTATTATATTGAGGGAGAGAATATGAATATGTAATATATCTGTACAAAAAGGCAATATAATTAGGGAGGATTCAGAGTATCTAGAGGAAGAATCTGGGAAAATTCTTATAAAATATGGAATACGATTAGAGTTTTGAATAAGATATGTAATTCTAGAATCAGAAGTGAAATGGGAGTAAATTGCTTATATTGGGGTCAGCTTCATACAGAGAGGGAATAGAAGTGTGATGTTGGGAGTGATACTTAGAAGTCTACCTTGATTGTATATTGAGTGAATAGTAATAATAATAACAGTAATAGATAGAATAGATAGCAATAATATAGCACTGTAAGTTTTGCAAAGCATTCAACAAATGTTACATCATTGTATCTTTGCAGCAATCCTAAGAGGTAGGGGCAGTTATTATGTCAATTTTTAAAATAAGGAAATTGAGCCAAACAAAGGTTAAATAATTTGCCTAGGATCATATAGCTAGGTTGGATCTGAGGTCAGAATTTATTTCAGGTTTTCCTTACTCTATGTCCAGCATTGTGCCAGGTAGTTGTTTATTAGTGAATAATAAATAATTAGAAAGGCTAGACCCGTAGGGACAGATTATATGCCAGATTATGAAGACTTTTAAGTGACAAAAAGAGGAGCTTATATTTGATTATAGCAGTTATCGGTTCCTCTAGTGTTACTCAGGATACTGGAAGCATTTCATAGACCTTTTAATAGTATGTAATTATGAGGACAACATATGTCCTATCTCTGTCATGTTGCTCAGTCCTACTACATAAGTGGATGCCAGTTCTTAATGTTTGTTTCTTACTTAGAAATTGTCTTATGAAAGGGTAATTAAAAATGTTACCTCTTCTGTCAAGTCAATGCAAGAATTTTGTTTAACTTTAATGTATTCATGAGAAATCTCTAGTTGGAGACATATTTTAAAGAAAGTTAAAGGTTATATTTTATAAATATGAAAACATAAATATTTTGGTCAGTATATATTGCTATTTTCTCAGTGCTTTTTCCTATGCAGTAATATAATCCATGATTTTTCTTATTCTCTTGATGTATAAATGTTATATACACACATATGTTTGGATATTATATGTATATATATATATATTGTAGATACACATGTAAGTATGTATGAATGTGTACATATATATATATCAAGGCAAGTAGATGGCACAGTGGGTATATTGCAAGGCATTAAATCAGGAAGACTCATCTTCATGAGTTCAAATGCAGTCTCAGAAAGTTTACTAGTGATGTGACACTGAGCAAGGCACTTAAACCTATTTGCCTCAGTTTCCTCATCTGTAAAATAAGCTGGAGAAGTAAATTACATGCTATTCCAATATCTTTGCCAAGAAATCCCCAGATGATATCATGAAGAGCTGGAAATGACTGAAGTTACAGAAGAACAAAAACAATCTTAAAAAATTAAGTATGTCATGCAGATAGTATTAATCCCTTTGTATGTATGAAGAAACTGAGGATCAGGGGAATTAAATAGCTTGCACAAGGTTACACAAGCAGGGTTACAAGTGGAATTCAATCCAAGCATTCTTCTATTTTCCAACACCAACATTGATTCTAAAGCAAGCATTAACTTTCCACATGATAAAAAAAGAAAAATTTCCTTTCTAAAAAATGTTCTTTGTGTTAAAAGCAAAAAGAGGTATTTAAGAAAAGATTTCATTCTTGGTCTATTCTGTGGGGATTTCTCATTTCCCAGATTCCTTTTCACTTTTTAATGAGAAGTGAAATCATCCGAATCTAATGTCAGGGCTCAAGCAAGCAAAGAGAAACCATTTGATGTAATGGAGAGAGACCTGTAAGAGACCTGGTTTCCATTTTAGTTTGCTTTCCTCTGTCTGTGGGACTATTGGCAAGTAACTACAGTTCTCAAAGCCTCAATTTCCCCATATATAGAATGGGAAAAATAATAACTTCACTTAATTTCTCCTTGAGTTATATGTGAAAAAACAATCTGCAAAGGATAAAAAGTCACTCTCAAATGATAAAGTACAAACAGATAATTTCATCTTATTCTTAGGAGCAATGGCCCTCCTACTTTTTACCAAATATTTTTTTTTCTCTTCTCTGTCTGTGTAATAAAGTACAATCCAATAAATATCTATTAAGCACATATGATGTACTTGGTACTGTTATATTAAGAAGGGATATAAGTAATAAAAAGAAAGACAATCTTAGCCCTCAAAGAGCTTACAATTTACAGGGGGAGATTACATACAAAACGAGGTAGGAAAAGAGTCAGAGGAGTGGGATAGATGGCATGCTATGGGAAACCTAGTGTGGAGGCATCTTGTTCCATGAAATTAAAATCAAGTAGAGCAATAGATGCAAGAAGGAGGACTCTGAGAGTCTAGGTTCTGTCCTCTGAAAGGAAGGAATTTGGAGGAGTTTGCTATTCTACCTTTCATCTTTCCAACCAGAGGGGAAATGAGGCTGAGGGAGATGGAATCAGTCAAGGCTTCAGTTAACAGTGTGGTCATATTTTAAGATGTGATGAAGTTATCCAGCTAGGTACATCTTGTTCCATGGAGTTAAAACCAAACAGGGTAGCAGATGAAAGATGTAGAAGTGTAGATCTTGAGAAAGATCACTGACGCCCTTGTAGAAAAGTTAGACTGAGTATTATGCTAGGAAGAGTATTAAATTTAGAGTCCAAGAAGCATATGACTAAATGCTAGTTCTATTATTTACAAATTTCATGCCCATGGTAAAGGGATTTCCCCTGTCTTAGAATTGGGTTGCTTCTCACTTAAATGATAGTTGTTGAACTACAGGATATATCTGGTCCCTTCCAACTCCAAATTCAACGATCTTATGATAACAGTCTTGGCAACAGCAAAAGACAAATTAGTTTTGAATAATGGCTAACAACATTGTGGTTCTAGGTCCTACCTAAGTTGTTTCTTTAGAGTAAGATCCTGAAACACTCTTTCTTTATGTCATGAATAGTGAAGGACTCGTTTCCAAGCTTAATAAATGGTTATTAATCATAGGCTCTTCAAATAATAGGACTGCAGATTTATACTTCAAGAAACTTTAATGGTCATCTATCCCATGTCCAACCTCTCCTTATCTGACAGAAAAAGAACTGAAGCCCAGAAAGATTAAATAACTTACCCTGAGGCTACAAAAATTAGAGTTCGGAGGGCCACAGTAGTACTGCTACCTTGAAAAATAACTATTGGTAAGTCACAAAACCATGTACTCAGTGTCATTTTTGCCTTTTGTAAAATATGGCTGATAATACTTTCACTCCATAATTCATAAGCTCTTTATGAGAACAATCAGTAAGGAGTAAAGCGTTAGAGCAATTTTACTTACATTTATTAGAAAAGCAATAGATGTTTCTATCATATTATTAAAAATAAAAACCTAAAACATTTTTTATCAATTACACTTCTGTCATCTATAGAATTTTTCTATAAGATACAGCATTCACTACAAATTTCCCCCTCCAATTTTGGAAGATGTAGCAATATATGGTACATAATATAGTGAGACAGGATAGTCAAGTGACAAGAAGATTAGATTAGGGATCAAGAAAAGATACCATTTTGCAACACAAATCAGACATTTATTATCTATTATTTATTATCAGTACATTTTCCATTGTTTTTGTCTTTGCCCCTACAAGACAATATTTTGATGGAGCACCTAGTCAGGAATAAATATGGCTTTAACAATGGATACAATATGCAATAAGATACATTACCATCTATGTTGTCACTACATTCGAAGAACTGCTTACTTTTTTCATCACTTCAGAAGTAGAACTCTGTTATCAAATTCGTCCTCCATTGTACTGTGAGTTGCATGACAGCAAAAAAATATCTGGGGCTTTTTTTCCACCACAAAAACATCAGTAACAGCAGAAAAAATAATGATAGTGACAACAGCAACAACAACACCAGTTAGCATTTATACATTACTTTAAAATTTGTGAAGCATTTTTTCCATTTACTATTACATTTAATCCATACATGTTGCATTCAGATATCCACTGGATTCAGAGTAATGCTTTCATCATAGTAAGTGTTTAATATATTTTTCATTCTTTAATTTGTTTTTTCCATTTGATTGAGTATTTTTTTTTCTTTTGCTTTTAACCTGTTTTCATTAAATAGAAAAAAGACTACATACTAGTTTGGTAAACCTTTAACCCACATAGAAACAACCTCACTCTTTTTATTTGCTTGACAGCAATTTTGTTTTTTCTTTTTGTCTTTATTTTTAAAGGGGATCTTTGCTTTTCCATTTAATGTGACAAATTTAAAAAATCTTCCAAAAAGTCTTCTTGCCTAAAGAAATATTTTGCTATCCTCGAATAAAAGTATGCTACTAAATACTATGTAAGATAATTCTTGTATGACTCATATTCTTGTGTTTTAATATTTCATTGATTTTTGTTGGGAAAAATAATAATGATACATATATATTTTTACATTTTTTATTCTGAACTCAACAAACATGAAAGAAAATGGGCATTTCCATATAAAGAGTAGAATAGAATAAAGAGGAGTCTGTATAAAACTGCATATTTCTATTATGTGTGTCTAGCCTTCTGATGTACTATCTATTTTTGTTTCTGCATTAAAAATGAAATCTCAAAGACCTTTATTTTCTACTACTTTACCCTATCTGCCCTTATGCTTCTATACCCCAATTAGGGAAGGAAAAGCAAAGAAAATCAAAAAGAAGAACAACAATAAAAATAAAACCTTTATAACAAACATGCCTAGTTAAGCAAAACAAATTCCCATATTAATCGTATTAAGATTAATGTCTCATTTTCCACCTTAAGTCCATTACCTCTCTCTCCAGAGATGAGTATCATTTTTCTTTCATTATTATTTGTCTAGATTATAGGTGATCATTGAATTGATAGAAAAAAAGAAAAACCTTCGAAGTATTGTTAAGTTGCTTTTAATTTCTAATGTGTTTATTTTGTACATTGTTTTCCAGGTTCTGTTCAATTCGCTCTGTATCATTACAGAAGTCTTCCAAGGTTTCTCTGAAACTGTCTCCACCATTTCTCATGGCACAAAGCATGTCTACGTATTTCTATTTTCAACAGATAATTCTAATCTTTAATTTCCCATTCCTTGCTGTTATAAATAGCCCTCCTCTAAATAATTTTGTATTTATATGTCCTTTTGCTTATACATATACCTCAGCATTCATGTATCTATATTTCTGTATACTTTGAAATTCTTAAAATATTTTGGTTGTCTGTTGGTCATAATTAACCTTACATTTCTAAGGTTTGGAAAGTTCTATTATCCACAAAATATATAGGACCACAGATGAAACACACATGTGGGTTACCTATGACTATGAAAACAAAATATTACTATTTGACAAAAGTCAAATTGCACAAATAATGAAACACTGCTATTGGACAAAAGTCAAATTTAAATTTGTCCCATGAACCTCTGACATCTAAATTGCTCTGGGAGACATGTAAAAATGTTAAGAACATCATTACTTATGTGAATAATTGATACTAAAAACCATATATCTATCTATCTATCTATCTATCTTTCTATCTATCTATCCATCCATCCATCTCTCTACCTAATACATAAATGAGCAAAAGGCCACATCCACATGTGGCTTCTTTTTTCGTTGACTTTTAGTTCCATCATTTTTACTTACATTGTTATAATAAGCAACACTTCTAATGCTAACTAGAGGCATCTCAAACATGGAAAATTATTCTCTAAATGGAAGTGGCCATATTTCCAACCATAGTTATTACCTAATGCTGTTATGAAATAATGAATCTTATGCTATCACCATGTTGGTGTACATAAGCAAAGTTGTATGGGAAAAGAGACCATTGGGTTGAAATGTTTGAACTTTGTGTGATGAGGTAGATTGAGTATTCATTAAAGTGAATATTGAAATGAATAAGAATATTTCAGGAGACAGAGTGAAGATAAGGTCTATGAACTATGTATTAAAATCACTAATTGTCAGAAAGCAAGGCTTCATCTAAACTAGAAGGAATAAGCATTGTATGAAAACTGGAGAAAACTGAAAAAAAGCTCATAATAAAGCAGTGGTTCCAAAATACAAAACAAAATCACCTTTTATAGGGGAACGTAATATAGGAATGAAACATATGGGAAAAAATAATAATTACATGAAGAATGAAGCTTTATGAGGAAGGAGTTTTGGCAGACATTTTATACCTACAACTCCAGTTCTTCTAATGTTTCAATGAGCTATTTATCCAATGAGGTAGATTCACAACCTAGGTATACTTGCCTGTTTTATGCAACTCTCATTCATGTTCTCTCATCTGTCTATGAAAAACATCACCCAAGAAGCAAGAGGACATTTTTCTCATTCTCTGGCATGGCATGGATAATAAGGGAACATATTGGTTGTCCACATGTCCCTTGTTCTCCCCATGTCATCATGCCACCTTATTTAATCCCTTATCATACATTTATTTCATGAAATATTTTATGAAATTTTGCATAATCCCTTGTTTGCAATGTGTTACAACTACTTTATGAGTCCATTCTATTCTTTTGAGGTGATTATGAATATCATTTAGGTGATTTCAATATTCTGGGATTTTTTTCCTTCTGCCAAATAAGACATAAAAACAGAAACATGTGGGAATAGGACACTTCACTAGGTCTTTTACTTAGGTTTGTGAAACCTGATACCTGGAATTGGAAGATTGGTATAATGGGAAGTAGATAAGAATGTAAAACAATGAAGTATAAATTAAGAAGTATCAGGACATGAAGATTATAGGTCTCTATTTTATTCAAAAATAAAGCAGTGAATAGTGAATTTTTTGCTGATTTTGGAGGCAAATGTAACTGTATTGGTGAGATGGATAGCAAGAACAGTGGACCTAGGTTTCCATGTGGGACGTTTGTTGAGATGGAAAGGTAAGAGTAATAGCTGAAGGAGAATGGCCTGAACTACGGAAAAAGATACACTTCATAATGAAAATGATTTGAAGAACTCTGGAATCCTGAAAGTGGAGATTAAATTTGGAGAAAGGAAATGAGGGATGACTTGAGGAGAAGCTTAAAAAAATAACAAGAGCTTAAGCTGATGGCCTTCAAGGGATGGAGCTAAGGAAGAAGTAATCAAAGTGAAAGAGGAGGGTTTGACATTAAGAAAAATGACTAGAGCAGAAAATGATGATAAGCATGAGAAGACAAAAGTTAAGATTTAAAGAGGTGTAAAACAAGGATCTCAAGAAGAGAGGAGAGATATTTAAGGGCAGAGGAACTGGGAAAGCAATC
>NW_020940262.1:9204-11745 GCF_900497805.2 Vombatus ursinus | reverse complement strand
CATCTGAAATATAGTGCAAATTCTGGAAACCATGCTGTAAGTTTATTGACAAGAAGGGGGTAATGTGGATGGTAATGGGGCTTCAAATCATTAGGATTAGTTGAAGGAGTGCAGTTTTTTCAGCTTCTAGAAATACAACTTTGTTGAAACATAATAAATGTCTTCAAATATCTGAAAGTATGATATATAGAGTAAAATTTTGACTTATTCTGTGTGATTAAAATGGAATTTAGAGAAAATTAAATTTGTCATCAATTTAAGGAAGAAGTTTCCAACAATTTGAGTTATTTGAAAATGGAATGTATTGCTTTGTGAAACACTGAGTTCCCTGTCATTGATGACATTCAGAAAGAGACTGACCACTTGTCAAGAATCTTTTTGACAGAATTTATACATCTTATAAAGATAGAAGGGAGGCAGGCTAGATAACTATAAGGTCCCTTCTAAATCCAAGATTCATGGAATCATAGAAGGAATTGGAAATAGGATTCTAAATTAGGAAGGGACCTGAGAAATCATTTAATCCAATCCCCTCTTTTTTGAAGGAAAATAAAAACTCAAGCCCTAAGAGGGACAGTGGCCTGCCAAAATTATAGTGAGTGGCCATGTCAGACCTAGAATTCTAGTTACTTCACTATATTAACATGAAAACCATAGGAAAGATGAATAGAACAGGGACGTTGCTCCACCTTTATCATTAATGACGTGCTATGGGGATAAAATCTCAGAGGTTTATGAAATTGGTAAATATTCCCACCACAAGTCCAACACAGAATCCCATTAGGACAGAAAAAACATGGTCTACCCTATCTTGTCCAAGGACCAACAGTCCCTGATTCTATCTCATCTACTTCAGGGAGAATTTTTCTGGGCTCTCAACCTTTGGCTGACTTTGAATTTCCCATTACCTAGAGGAAAGAAGTAGGAGTAACAGAGCCAGGGCTTTAAGTAACAGTGCCTGAGGTCTTTACAAACCATCCAGGTAAGGCCTAGGGAAACATCAGCCAGAGCATCACCTTCAAACACACATGCACATACACACTCACACACACACACACACACACACACACACACACACACACACACACCTCATGTTCAAACACACAAATAGATAATAAATATAACTATACACAGACACACACAGTTCCCTTTTCCAGTTCTGATCAAAGTCAGTGAGAAATTATATCTCAGGCAATCCCAGCCTGCCTCTTACCCCACCACAATAGGACACAATTTGCAGGAAAGAATAGAAGAATCAAGATTGGGGTGGTGGTTCAGTTACTATTTGGTAAAAACTAGATTGTGGTCCTTGGGAGAAAATCCTAGAACTGAGAGCTGGAAAGAACTTTAAATGTCATCTAGTCCTAAACTTTCATTTTAAAGAAACTGAAGGCCAGAGAAAAGAGTTTAACATGTAGGTAGTTAGAGCTGGTATGAAAACCAGGTTTTTTAGATTCAAATTCAGTGGTCTGCCCATTACAATAGAACAGGAGTGTCTCATACTGAGGCTATGAAGAGATCACAGAAATTTCCCATTTCTATTTTAGAGAAAGTCTAGATTTTTTTGCCTGGAAATTGAGACTCTTATCAACAGACACCCCCATACACACTGTACCTTTTTTTTTTATATTCCTCATTCTTCCTCTAATGTGTAGCCTCCATTCCAGCTAGGCTGTTCTCATTTCCCCTTCCTCACTACTTTGAGTTTTCCCACCTACAAAACTCAGTGTACCCTATTTTGCTCTGTCCAAACTGTTATCCCCTTCTTCTGGTAACTGAATGCTACCCACATATCAAGGCCAGCCAAAGTCCCCATTCTCTCTGATCAAGCCAATCTACACTGAACTTTCCCTATTCTGGATTCCTGTAGCATGTGTTCTTTAATCTAGCCAAGGAATTCTTAAACTCTAAGGTACCTCCCTGCTCTAATATTCTATGAATCTGTAGCCCTAAAATTCTCTATATTTTAAGAGCAGCATGGGAAATTAAGTTTATTCTAATAGGAAAATATTAGGGGCATTTATGTTCACCACAGAGAAGTAGGCTACATAGCTTTCTCTTTCCCTTTTCTCTACTGTATTATGGAAGAGATGTCATTCTGAAGGAGCTGAATCTTGTGAAGACTGACAGACTGGGAAAGAAAACAGTTGAGAGAAGAGATCTTTAAACTGAATCACCTAAAGCTACTATGAAAATGTACAAGGAAACCTTGACATAAAGTCATCATAAGACTGGGAACAAACCATCTTGAAGTCTTGAGCAATGTAGCAGACTCATAAAGAGATTTGGGTGAGTAAAGAAAGAATATTCACATCTAAGGGTATTGAATTGAAATCAAAGTTAGGTCATAAGATCACAAGATTTAGGTCTTATATCATAGATTTAGAACTGGATGGGACCCTAGAGGTCATCCCAGACAATTCCTTCATTTTCAAAATGAGGAACTGAGACACAGAGAGGTTGAGTGATTTGCTTAAGATCACATAAATATTAAATAGTAAAGATTTGAATTTAGGTCACCAAGCTCAAAATCTAGCTCTT
>NW_020940262.1:0-9194 GCF_900497805.2 Vombatus ursinus | reverse complement strand
CAACCTCTCTTTTGTTGACATTTGCTTTTCATCAGTTACAATCCCCAAGATGTTGGTGAACCACATAACAAGAAGCAACTCTATCTCTTATGTGGAGTGCATGATGCAGATGTATTTCTTTATTACTTTTATAAATATGGATGGGTTTCTTCTGGTAGTAATGGCTTATGACCGCTATATGGCCATTTGCCGCCCACTCCATTACATCACAGTGATGCGCCCCGGGCTTTGCATCCTTCTGGTGGCCATATCCTGGGTCATCACTAATCTGCATGCCCTCCTACATACCCTACTAATGGCTCAATTGTCCTTCTGTGCTGACAACATTATTCCCCACTTCTTCTGTGATCCATACCCAGTTCGAAAGCTCTCCTGTTCAGACACCTACATCAGTGATTTGATGGTGTTCACTGTGGGTGGGGTGCTGTTTGTTACCCCATTCACATGCATTGCCATCTCTTATGTCTTCATATTCTCCAATGTGATGAAGATCCCATCTACTCAAGGAATACAGAAAGCCCTGTCCACATGTGGCTCCCACCTCACTGTGGTTTCCCTATTCTATGGGGCCATAATGGGGATCTATCTGCGTCCCTCTTCCTCATACTCAGCTGTGGACACAGTGGCCACAGTTATCTTCACTGTGGTTACCCCCATGCTTAACCCTTTTATCTATAGCCTGAGAAATCAGGACATGAAGGTAGCTCTATGGAGACTGGTTCTTACAAAAGTGATTTTGCAAATGTCTTAGAAGCATAGAACTCAATTTAATTCAACAAATATTTAGTATCAATCAAAGTGTTTATTAAGCATTTATTCTATATCAGGTCCTGTACAAGGAGCTGGGGCAACAAAGACAAAAATAAAACTATCCTTCCCCTCAAGAAGCTTATATTCTATTGGAGAAAATAAGATATGAGTATATAAATAAACATAAAATATATACAAAGTAAATATACATTAATTTCAGGGGGCATTAGAAGTTGGTAGATTCAGAAAAAATCTCAAGTAAAAGATGGCATGAGCTGAGTTTTAAAGAAAGGCATTCCAAGGTTAGAACATAATCTTTTACAAATCTTCTGCTCTTTACCCTGAAGGTGGATTATTATATAGGATCTTACTTCTTATTAAAGTAAGTGATTCAGAAGTGAGGAAGCATGGAGGACAACTAATGCAAAGACATAAAGAAGAAAGATGGAATGATATGTATGGGGAACAGCAAGTAGGCTGGTTTGCTTACAATGTAGGGGGAAAAGAGGACTAATGGGCAATATGCCCATTGTGGAAAAACAGGTGGGAGTCAGATTACAATGGACTTTAAATACAAAACAATAAAATTTGTCCTAGAACAAGGGTTATTAAACTTTTTTGTGTGTGATGGGTGCCTTTGGCATTCTGATGAAGCCTAGGGACTCCTTTGCAGAATAATGTTAATAAATACATAAAATGCATAGGATTACAAAGGAAACTATATTGGGTAAAAGGTATCATATATATATATATATATACACACATATGCGTATACATATATGTGTGTATGTATATATATGCAAGTATGTGTGTACATATATATTTTATTGTTTACAGAACCAGGGCTCAAACATCTGTCCTAGAGGGAGTAGAGTAGCACTAGAAATTTTTGAACAAGGGAGTGCCATGATCAGAGCTGTACTTTAGGAATATCTCTTTGGCAGTTGTCTGGAAAGATGGATTGGAGACATGAGAGACTTGAGGTAGGAAGATCTTTTAGAAGGCTATTGAAATAGTTGAGATCAGTTAGGATGGTAGCAACAGGAGCAGAGAAATGGCAATGGATGCTAGAGATATTATGGAGCTAAAATCAGTAACACTTGGTAACTAATTGTATATAGAGAGGGTAAGGGAGAGTAAAGAATAAAGGATGACACCAAGTATGCAAACCTGAGTAAGTGAAGTGATGGTGATGCCTTCAAATGATGTTAGCCAGTCAATAAACATTTATTAAGTGCCTACCATATGCGAAGTATTCTGCTGAGTGTTGAGGATACAAAGAAAAATAAAAGATAGTCACTTCTCTCAAGAAGCTTACAATCTAACAGGAGACATAACATTCAAACTACTACATACAAACAAGCTATATACAGGTTAATTTAGAAATAATGAACAGAGGAAAGGCAGTACAATTAAGAGAGATAAGGAAAGGTTCCCTAAAGAAGATGAGATTTGAGTTGAGACTTGAAGGAAGCCAGAGAAGCTGGAAGGCAGAGATGTCAGAGATGGGGTGGAGGAGGAGATGGAGTTCTATTTTGGAATGTACTGTTTAAGATCCATATCTTCACATGTCTGTGTGCATGCTCCTGCCTCACATCCACCACAGTCCCCAAGGGCTCTATGCCTTAAAGACAGGACATCAGGACCCATGAAGCCTGCATGACCCTGGTCTTCTTTATTCTGATAGCAGGCACCATGGACAGCAATGGTTTAGCTATGTGTCTGTCCCAGTGAGGCTTCAGTAGGACTGAAAGGTCAAAAGGAGTTAAAATACAGAGGCACTACAATGTAAACAGGGAAGGTTTTAGTTTCAGAATAAATATTTCACACTTTAGAAAGGTTCTGAGGCTTAAATAGCTTCATCATATGAAAAGATCAACAAAGAACCAGACTGCACTCATACTTCTGTCCTTAGCTACTTATTCATCTGCACAAGACCCCAAATGTCTTTCTTGTATATTTCCAATGTCTAGGAAATATAACTGAATTTAAACTGTTCACCATAAGCCAAGGTTGAGTACCTTATTGAAAAAAAGATTATCAAATGACAGAGGCTAGAACTCTCCTGCTTCCTTCCTTGAGATAGGAAACCTCAGAGCCAAGACTCTAAAGGAGTCAGGGAGGAGAGGCTTCTGTTAATACCACATTAAAGGTGATTGCCATGGCTGAAATAGCACCATAGCACTAGCTGAAAAGAGTATCATACTTGAAGGTAGTGTAATACCATCAAGCCAGACCAGTGGCTACTATAGCTGCACATCAAAGAATCAGTCCAAGGAGTCCAATATATGAGCCTGTGCAATAGAAACATCACTCCCTGAGAAGAGCCCAGTGACAGAGCAACCTACCTGGCCCATTCCAATAGCTGCTGCCTACAGCAAAGTAACTTGCCCAATCCTGTCTGACAGCAGCTCCCTAATGTCAGAGGGGGTCTACCTAGCTGAGTCCAAAAGCAACCAATTTCAGTGAGGAGTCAGTGTAATAGCCAAATGACTTCCTTGAACCAGCCCAGAAGCAGATTGGCCCATTCAGCTGAGACTAGATGACTTCTATGAAGAGAAAGTCCAGCTGAGAAACCCATCCAGAAAGAATGCCTTGTGAGGATGCCGTCAAGCAGATCAGAAAAACTACTCAATCATCAACCTCCATATCCCACAACAAATTTTTGGAATTTTTTTTGTTTTTTCCCACTTAATAGTATTTTATTTTTAACAAATACATGTAAAGATAGTTTTCAAAATTCACTTTTATAAGATTTTGAGTTCCAAAATTTTTTATTCTTTCCTTCCTACCCTTCCCCCTCCCCAAGACAGCAAGAAATCTTATATAAGTTAACCATGTACAATTATATTAAACATATTTCTACTTTAGTCATGTTGTGAAAGAAGAATCAGAACAAAAGGGAAAAAACACAAGAAAGAAAAAATAGACAATTGTATGTATTGATCTGCATTCAGACTCCATAGTCCTTTCTCTGGGTGTGGATAGCATTTTACATCATGAGTCTTTTGGAATTGTCTTGGATTATTTCTATTGCTGAGAACAGCTCAGTCTATCAAAGTTGGTCATCACACAATGTTCTCCTGGTTCTGCTCACTTCACTCAGCATCAGTTTATGGAAGTCTTTCCTGGTTTTTCTGAAATCTACTTGCTCATCATTTTTATAGCACAATAGTATTCCATTACACTCATATACCACAACTTGTTCAACCATTTCCCAATTGATGGGCATCCCCTCAATTTCCAATTCTTTACCACCACTAAAAGAATTGCTAGAAATATTTTTGTACATATATGTCCTTTTCCCTTTTGTGTGCTCTTTTTAGGGTACAGACCAACTAGTGGTATTGCTGGATCAAAGAGCATGCACAGTTTTATAGTCCTTTGGACATAATTCCAAATTGCTCTCTAGAATGGTTGGATCAGTTCACAACTCCACCAACAATGCATTAGCATTCCAATTTTCCCACATCTTCTCCAACATTTATCATGTTCCTTTTTTGTCATATTAGCCAATCTGATAGGTATGAGGTGGCACCTTAGACCACATCAAACCTTGTGAGGACCCTTTGAAGAAAGAAAGAATAAAGAGGCCCTGAAGTTCCTGAGTTATAAGTTGCCTTAGCTATATGTATTCCCTCCATGTGTGCCTTAATACCATTATACTTTGAATTTAGATCCACTGTTTTCCTCAGTCTTAGGGCATATTTGTGAGAGAATGCACCCTTGGATTTGGGACAAATGTTTTGACAGTGTTTTTGCTGTGTCATTTGAATAAATGTCTTTGCTAAAGAATTGGGTCTACTGGATGATTTTTAAGGGAAAATACACTGGTGGGAGCTAATGAACTAGTCTGTGGAGGGTAACCACCTGCAAGGTTAACCCTAGAACCCTAAAAACAATAGCTGCCATCCCTCTGGGGTTCCAATGTGCCAGATCCAGTGCAAGTTGGGGAATCTCAAACTTGATGTCCCAAAAATATCTTAAACTCAATATGTCAAAAATTGAACTTGTTACCTGCCCCCTTAAGCCTTCCCCTCTTCCTAATTTCCCTATTACTGTTCAGAGCACTACCATCCTCCCAATCACCCAGGCTCAAAAGCTAGGTGTCATCCTTGACTCCTCCCTCTCTCTCACCCCATTCTCCTTATTCAATATATTTCCTTTTTCCCCTTGATGTATTTTAAAAATTGTATTCATTTTATTGTGAACTTATGAAACAACAAGCATTTTCATAATATATGAGAATTTTTAAGAAGATAATTTGCACATAAAACTGCAAATCTATTATGCACAACTTGCTGTTCCTTTAAAATATATAATAAAGTTATGTAACTTTCTTTTTTCCTTCACTCCCCCCTCCACCTTAGAGACAGCTAGCATTAGACACAAATACATGTGTGTGTGTGTGTGTGTGTGTGTGTGTATGTGGGGTGAAGTAATATGTATATATATGTAAAATCATTCTATATATACTTCTATTTATCAGTTCTTTCTCTGGATGCAGATAGTATCTTCCTTCATCGGTCCTTCACTGCTACTTTGTGTATCTATAATAGTCAAAATGACTTAGTCACTCAAAGTTGTTCTTACAACAATATTGCTGTTACTATATACACTGTTGCCTTGATTCTGCTCATTTTGATTTCATTATTTTGTTTAAGTCTATTCATGCTTTTCTAAGATCAATGAGCTCATCATTTCTTATAACATAGCAGTATTCCATCATGATCATATACCACAACTCGTTCAGCATCCCCCAGGTGATGGGTATCCCCACAATTTCCAGTTGTTTGTGACCACACAAAGCGAGCTGCTATAAATATTTCAGAACAAATAGATTATTTTCCTTTTTCCCTAATCATCTTTGGAAACAGACCTAATAGTGATATTGCTGGGTCAAAGGGTATAGGCATTTTAATTTGGGCATAGCTCCAGACTGCTCTCCAAAAGGGATCAGTTCTTAGTTAGATCAGTTCACAATTCCACCAACAATGAATTACTGCTCCAATTTTTCCATATCCCCTCCAACATTTGACACTTTCCCTTCAATCATTTTAGCCAGTCTCTTTGTGTAATATCCCCCTTATATCCTATGACACTGTCACCACCCTGGTACAGAGCTTCATTACCTCAAGCCTAGACTGTTCCAACAGTCTGCTGATTGGTTTTCTTGCCACATGTCTCTTCCTACTGTACTCCATCCTCCACTCAGCTGTCAAAGTGATCTTCCTAAAGCAGAAATCTGATCACTAATCTGATCACCTCCCCTAATCAATAAACTGTAGTAGATCCTCTTTGGGGTGCTCAACGCCCTTCAAACCTCCCCTACCACCTTTCCAGTCTTCTTATACCTTACACCTCACCATGTTCTCTTTGATCCAATGACACTGGCTTCCTTGCTATTCTTCATACAAGACACCCCATCTCTCAACTCCAGGCACTTTCATGGATTGTCCCCCAAGCATGGAATGCTCTCCCTTCTAATCTCTGCCTCTAGGCTTCCTTCAAGTATCAGCTCAAATCTCACCTTCCACAATAATTCTTTCCCAATATCTCTTAATTTCTAACACCCTTTCCATCTGTTAATTATTTTCTATTTATCCTGGGCATAGCTTGTTTGTACATAGTTGTTTCATATTGTCTCCTCATTAAACTATCACCTCCCTGAGGGAAGAGACTGTCTTTTATCTTTCTTTGTATCCTCAACATTTAGTACAATGACTATCCTTGAAGTTAAGTGGTATAGTGGCTAGAGTGTTGGGCTTGGAGTCAGGAAAACCCCAGCTCAAATCCCATATTTACTAGCTGTGTGACACTGGGCAAGTCACTTAACTTTTGTTTGCTTCAGTTTCCCCAACTATTAATGAGGATAATAATAGCACCAGGATTGTTGTGAGGACCAAATGAGGTAATATATGAAGAGTGTTTTGCAAAGCTTAAAGTACTATGTAAATGCTAACTGTAACAATAACAATAATTGTTATTATTTTTGTGGGAGAATAGGGGCAGAGCCTTAAGAACCTGCCTCATTATTCCCTGGAGATGCCTTTCACTATGGGGAAACAATAGAGACCACTCTAACTAGGACTTGAATACAATGAAATTCCCTCCAAACTATCCACAAGAGTCCAGAAAAAAGCTAGATGTAAGAGATGGGTCAGTTCCATTTCATGAAGCTATTGACTCTGTTTGGATGCATACCTGAGGACTACCTAATCCCTTCTGGATGCCCCATTTCTTTTCTACAAAATGTCAGTCTTCCAATGCCAGCTACTGCTGTCAAAATATTCCAAATAGCCAAGTCTCTCTATCCCAATCCCCCAACATTTATTATCTTCTAGGTCACCATCTCATTGCTCATGGTTATCCCATCCTCCTCGTGCAGACAGTATCCACTAGTTCTCTTGGCTATCCTGTTCAAACCTGACCCCTGACACATGTTGGTTGTGTAACCCTGGGAAAGTTATTTAATCTTTCATGTTTCTAGCAAGTCTCTAAGACTACTGGTTGCAAAATAGCAGCCCATTTGCTTTAGTAAGCACCAGAATCTTTTTGAGGCAATCAGGGTTAAGTGACTTGCCCAGAGTCAAACAGCTAGTAAGTATCTGTGGCCAGATTTGAACTCAGGTCCTCCTGACTTCAGAGCCAGTGCACTATCCACTGCACCATCTAATTGATCTCAGAATTTCTTTACACCAATGGAATCACAGGTTTAGATTTTTAAAACTATTATTTTTGTTGTTGTGTACCACCATTTGTTGTACCATATTATTGTTTATTTGCACCTCATCAGAATTTCCCTACACCAATAAAATCACAGGTCTGGATTTTTTTAAATATTATTTTTGTGAAAGAGGAGAAGGAGAAGAAGGAGGAGGAGAAGAAGGATAACAAGACCTGGAGGGGGAGGAGGAGGAGGACATGATAAGTATATCAAAAAAATGTAAAAATAATGCAGAAACTTTCCTTTTCAAGCACTGCTGACAGCCCTAGAGGCATGAGACCTGGACTGAATAGCCAGGATGCCTGGGTTCCCTAGCCAATATATGTAGATTTATTTCCCCAAGATGACTGATGGTTGGCTCACTTTCCCTCCATGAATACTTCTTCCCCGTAATCTGAAACAAATGGCTTTAGATCATATGTGTTCCCCAGGGCCTGCCTACACAGGAACTCATGCTCTCTTGGTTGTGTCAAGGAGGTGGAAACACAGGGGACCCAGCTCATGACAGCAGCCAAGAAACTTCCCATGAGATGAGAAAACAATGAGGAAATCTTGTATAGCAGACTTCTCTAGCACAAAGCTCCATTTTGTCTTTATCTAAAATCTATCCAGAGGGAACAAAGAAGACAGCAATATCTAACGGGCAGAAGGGAGGAGGGGAAGAGATGCTTCCCAAAGGAACAAGTAGTCTAAGAACAACTGGTTTCACTAAACTTTTCTGATCCTCTAGACTCACTATAAGATATCCTTGTACTTCATTCATGATGCCTCCTAGATGCCTTTTATCTCTGAGTCTGACTTGTAATTTAAAGATATTACTTCCTTCTCCAGTCAGTTCTGCTGACCAAAAGAGAGATGTGTTTATAGAAGAAGTGGTTGATCCAACCCTGCCTATGGCCCCAAATTAATGACTCCATCTCTTCTGCTTCACAAAGAACTCAAGCATCTACAACTCCCATTTCCTATCCAGGACTCCCATAGCCAACCCCAAGCTATTTTCATCATTTCTGGTGGAGAGGGTCCCTGGATTCTCAACCATCTCCTCACCATGAACTACCCACTATGGAAGAGGTAGCAGAACCAGGTAGCTTGGTAACTTTAGGAGATCAGAACATACTGACAAGGTAAGAGACTAGGGAGTGGGAATTGGAAAATCCTCCTCTGATGCAGGTAGGGACACACTTAGATATTCTGAAATAAACTCACAGGCACACACAAGGATACAGAGACACATGTAAGGATGCAGAAACACACAAATACAGAAACAGGTATACACAGAAACAGACAAGCATGCTTAGAGACAGACACAGACACAAGGACACAGACACAGAAATGTCCAAGTCTTTCTCTTTCTCTCAGCACAATTTGAGATTACTGTGTGGCAGCATCTCTCAGCTGATCATGTCCCAAACTCCCTGGGATGTTGCAAAGACCTAAAGACCTATATACCAAATAGAGACTCATGGTCTGACTAACAATAATGTCAACTCAGGTGAGAAGCTAGATGAAATAGCCATGTTAGGCACTTGGTAAAGAATTTCTGGAGAAGTCCATTATACTATTGAATCAAATTGTTACCACATGTGTTGTCAGTTTACCATTTCCTTGCATTCAATAACATTTATTAAGTGTCCAAATAGTGCTTCATTCTAGACCCTACCAAGGTATATTCCTTATTCCTTAATTGTTCCTTACTCTCAAAAAGTTAACAGCCCCC
>NW_020940261.1:0-4022 GCF_900497805.2 Vombatus ursinus | reverse complement strand
GTTTTTGTCAAAGAGTGAGTTTTTATCCCAGAAGCTGGGGTCTTTGGATTTATCGAATAGTAGATAGTCATTGACTACTGTGTCTTTGCACATTTAACCTATTCCGCTGATCCACTACTCTATTTCTTAACTAGTACGAAGTAGTTTTGATGATTGCTGCTTTATAATACAATTTAAAATCTGGTTCGGCTAGGCTACCTTCCCCTGCATTTCTTCTCATTAGTTCCCTTGATATTCTGGATCTTTTCAATGTGGGTTTCTTAAAGTGTAAGTCTGACCATGTCACCTCCTCCTCACTCCCACTAAATACACTCCAATGGCTCCCTATTATCTCCAGGGGAAAAAAAATCTAAATCATCTGCTTGGCATTTCAAATCCTTCACAATGTAGCTCCTTTCTACTTTTCCAGTTTTCTCATACTTTAATTCCCTCAGCATACGCTAGTATCTACTTAGTTTTTTCCTTGCTTATTCTATCTTCCAATTCAATACCTTTTAACTTGCTGTCCCCCATGCTAGCAAAGCTCACTTTCCTCACTTTTACCTACTAGTTTCCTTAGATTCCTTCAAGATTCAGCTCAAATCCCACCTTTTGCAGAATGCCTAACCCTTCTCCATTTCACCTCCATTGACAGTGTCTTTCCTTGGAGGTTACCAGAGCTCTAGGGTCTGCTGAGATTCCTGGCGAGATTGTCCTTTTCTTGGTGAAGAAAATACTTTTTCACTTGGTGAAATTATTTTTCACTCCCAAATTGAAAAGCTTGTTGTTCTGGTAACCTCTCCCACCTTCCTAAGACATAGCTATCAGGCTTAGTTGGAATACTCGGAAGAAGAAAGAATGTGAAACTTCCTCTTGGTGAATGGTAGGAAATATCAAAAGCCTTTAGAGATCATCTAATTATAATGTATAAATGTCTACTATACAATGTATAGTGTACAGTAGATAAATGTCTACTATATAATGACTGGCCTACATGTTAGTCGGTCAGTCTATAAACATTTACCAGATATGCCAGACACCATACTAAAGGCTGTGGGATACAAAGAAATGCAAAAGTACCTTGTAATTGAATTGAGGAGACAGCATACAAATAGCAGCAACCTTAAAACTTTAACTTTTATAGAAAATTGAAAGAGCAGAAAGGACTTTGTAGGATCTAGGAAGGTCCTTAAAGATTAATGTGTGACTGGAACGTGTGTGTGTGTGGGGGGGTGAGCATTATTGATATGCATGTGAATGCACAGAAAATTAGGCCACTTGCTGGACATCCCTTCCAGCCTTGATTCATAGAATCCTACATTTAGAGGTGAAAAGGACCTTAAAGAGTATATAGTCCAACCTTCTCATTTTACAGGTGAAAAAATTGAGGTCCAGAGAACTGACTTGCTCACAATTTTGTTGTTGCTATTGAATTGTTTTTCAGTTATGTCCAACTTGTTGTGATCCCATTTGGGGTTTTATTGGCAATGATATTGGAGTGGTTTGCCATTTCCTTTTCCAGTTCATTTTACAGATGAGGAAACTGAGGCAAACAGTGTTAAATGACTTGCCCAGGGTCACACAGATAGTAAGCATCTGGAGCCAGATTTGAACTCAGAAAGATGAGTCTTCTTGACTCCAGACCTGGCAATTTATCCACTGTACCATCTAGCTGCCCAGAGTTACTCAGATAGTAAATGATAAAGTAAGAATTAGAACTTTGGTTCTTACGCTCCAAATTCAATGCTCTTTCAAGTTTACTTTTATAAAACTGAAACATGTTGGCATTAGCAGTTGCTAAGAAAACTGTTATTCTTGACATAGGCCTCTAGGGCATTGCATTTCAAAGTCACCATTTAGTTTAGTGTTTCACATGGGAGGAGTCCATTTGTTTCTTGGTGGTCCACAGGGTGATTCTAATGCCAGACTAGCAACCAAACAATTCACTATCTCATCATCTGTTCCCATGGTTACAGGAGTCAAGTAACATTTCTTCAATCACCTCTCCAGTCCCCACCAACTCCTATCTAGACTACATTAAGAGAAGCATAATGTTCAGCAAGAAGGAAGTGGGGGGTGGTCTTGCTGCATTTTGTACTGTTCAGACAAAAGCTGGAATGCTGAATTCCATCCTAGGCACAGAGGAAGACATTTTAAGAAGGACATTGATAAGCTGTGTCTAGCCAAAGGACAGGACCTAGGATGCTGAGCCTTTGGAGGCCAAGCCAATCTGGAGGTTTGATTTAAGGCCCTAGGGATGTTTGGCATGGAGAGAGGAGACATGGGTTGGGAGCAAGGGGTGGGAATGAGGGCTGTGTTCAGACACTTAGAAAGTTGTACATGAAAGAGGGATTAGACAATCATGAGAAGGCAGAAATTATATTTCAACTCAAGATAAGGAAAAACTTTCTTTTTTAAAATAAGTTTCAATTTATATTTTGTTTCATCACCATGGTTATCCCAAATATTCTTTCTCCTTCCAAAGAACCATTTTATGTGACAACTAGCATTTTTTGAAAGGAAAAAAAAATCAGTTACCACTGGTAGAGACATTGGGAAAAGTCCAAAAACATGTGCAATGTGTAACACCTATTTTCATCCCACCTCTGTGAAGGGGTAGGTTGGGGGTATCTTCTCATATGAAAAAAATATTTATCTTAAATAATATTTTATTTTCCCCAATTACATGTTAAAACAATTTTTGACATTTTTTTTAAAGTTTTCAGTTCCAAATTCTGTCCCTCTTTCCCTTCTTCCTTCTCCTACCCGCTTCTGAGATGGTAAGTAATCTGATACAGGTTATGCCCATGTCATCATGTTAAACATTTCCTTTTTTTTTTTTTTTTGGTGAGGCAATTGGGGTTAAGTGACTTGCCCAGAGTCACACAGCTAGTGAGTGTTATGTGTCTGAGGCTGGATTTGAACTCAGGTCCTCCTGACTGCAAGGCAGGAGTTCTGTCCACTGCACCACCTAGCTGCCCAAAATATTTCCTTTTTAGTCATTTTGTACCAGATAACTCATAAAAAAGGTAGAAAGATAGAAAGAGAAAGAAAGGAAGAAAGAGAAAGGAAATAAAGAAGAGAAATAGTATGCTTCAGTCTATATTCAGACAATATCAGATTTTTCTCTGGAGGTGGATAGCATGTTTTATCATGAGTTCTTTGGGATTGTCTTTGATCATTGTATTTCTGAGAATAGCTAAGTTACTCACAGTTCTTCATTGTTCAATGTTGTTGTTACTGTGTACAATGTTCTCCTGGTTCTGCTTACTTCACTTAAAGACTTACATGAACTGAAAGTCTTTCCAGGCTGTTCTGAAATCATCTTACTTGATGATATGATGATATACTTAGAGAAACCTAGAGAATCAAGTACAAAACCACTTGAAAAAATAAACAACTTTAGCAAAGTTGCAGGCTATAAAATAAATCCACATAAATCATTGGCATTTCTATATACTACCAATAAAACCCTAAAGCAAGAGATAGAAAGAGAATTCCACTTAAAGTTACTGTAGACATTATAAACTATTTAGGAGTCTACCTCTTGAAACAACGCCAGGAACTATATGAACACAATTACAAAACACTTTTCACACAAATAAAGTCAGATTTAAATAATTGGAAAAACATCAGCTGCTCACAGGTAGGCTGACCTAATACAATAAAAATGACAATTCTACCTAAGTTAATTTACTTATTCAGTGCCATACCAATCAAACTACCAAAAAATTATTTTATAGGGTTAGAAAAAATAATAAAAAGATTCATTTGGAAGAATAAAAGGTCCAGAATATCAAGGGAACTAATGAAAAGAAAAGCAGGGGAAAGTGGCCTAGCCATTCCAAATCTTAAATTATATTATAAAGCAGCAATCATCAAAACTACTTGGTACTAAGAAATAGAGTGGTGGATCAGTGGAATAGGCTAAGTGTGCAAGACACAGTAGATAATCTACTGTAGTGGATTATTGTAGTAATCTATTATTTGATAAACCCAAAGACCCCAGCTTCTGGGATAAAAACTCACTCTTTGACAAAAAC
>NW_020940260.1:22057-29446 GCF_900497805.2 Vombatus ursinus | reverse complement strand
GAGTTAGGGGCCCCTGAATGGGCTGATTGAGCTCCTTATTGATAGCAATGTAGGCAGTGTGAGAGGAGACAACTCCTGACTGAAGGCTAACATCCACCACTTTGTTCTTCACTTCTGCAGCATCCTGTAAGTTCCCATCAAGGTTCTGGATCAAGGACTTGGCAGCCAGGCGATGAATAGTAAGTCTGGAAAGAGACAATCATCTGCGCTACCTATGGGCACCTGGGAAGGTGGTCCTAACCTCCAATTCCTAAGGATTCCCAATAACCAGGGAAAGGTAGTGGGGAATAAAAGGAATAGATGTATGGGTCCATAGGAGAGAAGTTAATGAGAAAGAGAGGAAGAGAACAAGAGGCAGGTGAAAAAGGAAGGAGGAATCACCAAGGATTCTTACTTGTCATCTGCTTTGGCATTCAGGGAGAATGGCACTGTGCTCCTGAAACCTTCACCTTGGAGCTGGTATTGAAGACATACCTCACCTGCTGCCTCTTTGGACTGGAAGAGGATAAGCAGAGAGGTCAGGCAGTAAGTAGCTCATTAAGGGGAGTGTTGGGGTCTAAATCACAAGCATAAGATCACAGCTCTAGAGCTTTCAGTGATCTCAGAGCACTTTCAGTCTGACCCCTTCATTTTACACAGCTGGGAAAAGAGGCTCAAAGGAGCTCAGTGACTTGTCCCAGATCATAAGTCATAAGCATCTGAGGGGAGATTTGAACCCAGATCCTTGGACCACAGAACCATTACTCTGTCCTACATACCACACTAGATCAGAATGGAGTAATGTTCAGGAAAAAGACATTATCAAGGTCCAGGTACACAAGAAGGAAAGGAAATTAGAGCACTTGTTCCTCCCTTCCACATGCCATCCTCTGGATAAGCCCACATACCCACCCACTGACAGAAAAGGAAAAGCCCAGGACAGTGTTTGGACATCAGCTACCACAACCATGGGACCCAAAAGGAGGAATGAGGACTTACTGCATTTGTCCCTTTCAACTGGGCATAGACGATTAACCTCTGACCCCTAAAGATGACAGTAGGAGGAGGAGAGAACAAGGTAGTCTCCAGCCCAGGGGGCAGAGTCCAGGTCAGGGAGACAGCCTGCACCACTGGCTGCAGGGCCCGCTTGAGGGACCGGAGGGCCTGGGGGAACAGAATGGAAGCTGCTGAGCTTGAGGTGGAAGGAAAGGGACTTGAGGGGAGAGGATAATTTAGTGGAGAGAAGATATTTTCTCCTCCTTGGTCATGTGAGAAACTACTCTTCCAAATTCCTGAATATATCACAGCAGCCTGTTCCCCTAATCCTTTTCGTCACTGACAGGAAAATAGGGATAGTGGGATGTTGACAGTCAACCATGAAGGTAAATCCAAGTTGTAGAACCAAAATCTCCAGGGAAGCAAGGAAAAGTCCTGGTCTCTGAGGCCAGCTCCAGTCTTTATACCTTTATATTTTTATACCTTTCATCTGCTTCATGTTCATGTCCCTTAAAACTCTGTCTATCAGGACAGCTAGGTGGCACAGTGCATAGAGCGCCGGCCCTGGATTCAGGAGTACCTGAGTTCAAATCAGGCCTCAGACCAAACACTTGACACTCACTAACTGTTGTTACCCTGGGCAAGTCACTTATTGCCTAGCAAAAAAAAAATATTCTCTCATGACCACACACTTTCCCAGGGAACATCCTGGACCCCTTTCAACACACAGTGAGGTCATGCCTGCTCCACACTCAAGAGCTCTCAGATCTACGGTTGTAAAGTCCCAAGGCCCAGAAAGGGAAAGGTCCCACTTCACCCACCCAGGCACATTTCCCAAGCACCTCAACTCACAAAATGCTACAGGACAGGATATGGGGACAAAGACGTATCTGTGCTCGGGAAGCTATTGTGGTGCCTCAGCCTGGAAGAGATGCTTTTGAGAAAAAGAAAATCATGCCACCTTGGGCTGCATTCTGTCACTGCCTGTGATGAATTCTGCAGTGCCTCCAGCTGCCCGAGCAATGCCTTTAATAAGGCTGGTGGAAGCCCCTTCTCCAATTCCAAAAGAGAAACACCTGTAATGAGAAGACAGCAGGCTGGCCAGAGGAAGTTTTAGGAAAGGGTTCCTGACTCCTACTTCGGTGGGGAATTAGAGGACAAATGCCTTAGGGGGTGGAGGCCTGTTAGGGATCAGAGTCCTTCTTTAGGTACCCAGCCTTCTGCAGATGATCACCACAGAATCACAGATGGAGAGCAGGAAGAAACCTCTAAGGCTATGTAAGTAAGGTGAATTTAAGTGTGTGTAAAGTGGATTTTTGGTTATTCTTTCTTAGAGTTTTCTTCCCAGGATCCATGGCCATAAGAATCTCTACTTCCCAGGTGTTAGATATGAGTTCTCACGATCTTCATTCAAAATAGTTTCTACTGTGCAGTCGAGGTAGACATGGGGATGAAGTGATATAAAATTGTGAGGCCATTGCTGGCAATGTGCCTCTCTGTCTGTTGCCCTATAAAAGTAAGTGGGCACTAGTCAGTGAGTGGGGACCCCCATGGGGTGAATGTGCAAGCTGAATGCTGTGTGTGCCTTTATCAGCCCCCATCAAGGCTTGGGAAGGGGAATCTGTGTGTATACCTCAACTGGCCCTTATTGAGGCTTGAGGAGATTTAGGGGAGAACACAAGTTGTGCTGATCTCGACTGACCCCATTGAGTCGAGGAGTAGTTGTCCCCCCTCTTCACGCTGGAAGGGTTGTTAGGGAATGCTGTAGGAGTTAGTACTCCCATTATCAGCAAACTCCCTTTGAGAAGACTAGACTAGAATAAAGAAAGCTTATTTAACCCCTTATGATGACTCCATTCCTGTATTACTGTCTGACCGAATCAAAAGCAAACCTGCTAGTAAGAGAGGTGCTAGAAGCCCTCCTGTGTCTCCTTCCTAAGAAATGGGGTAGTCTGTGTGTTTACTTGTTCAACAGGCTGTCTGACCCAAATCACTCATATTACAAATGAAGAAATTGAGGCCCAGAAACATGTTGAGTATGTACGTGTCAGGGGCTGACTCCTGAAAACCATACCTGTGATTCTGATTGTGGCATTGAACTTCAGCAATGACCCTCCTTGTATCATCAACTTCTCCATCTGTGAAGACGAAGAGCTGCAGAGGGAGACAAGCAGCCACAGATCCTGTCAAAGCCACGTCAGGTTCCTCAGCCCAAGGTTCTCCTGACCCACACTAAAGCATGTGTCCCAACATAAAGCAGGCTACCTCACTATTCAGTTCTATATTACTGTGGGTCTATAAGGAGAGACTTGATGAAATTAGAGCTGGCATATGGGACTGTGGCAGGGAGAAGGCAATAAGCATTTATGAAGCACCTACTATGTGCCAGACACTGTGCTAAGCATTTAAAACTATCTCCACAACTATGACATAGGTGGTTCATTCAGGGCAGCTGGGAGGTTTTAGAGTTTCTAAACTGTTGAGTCAGGGGCCTTTGTGAGTGGGACCTTTCACCGGAACCCTGCAAAGATTTGTGGAAGCAGTGGGTGTAATAGAAAGATGAACTTATGTGTCAGTAAATACCTGGGTTCAAAGCCATCTCTATCACTTAACTAGTTCTGTGGCCATGAGCAAGTCACTCAACCCAAAATCTTAGTTTGCCTAGCTGTAAAGTGGAGATAACATCTGTAGGACCAACTTGACAATGCTGTTGTAAGAATGAAACAATATAATTACATCATTATCATGTATATGACTTCTCATTTATGTGATTTGTATAATAAATTCCTTTATGAATTTTCTGTTATTTTATTGTCAATAGGTCTCATTACTAGTGAAAGGGAGGAGACTATTTTTATGTGAGGAGAGTCTATTAGACCGCCCCAGTCTGTTCTTACTATTACCATTAGGCAGCTAGATGGTGCAATGGACAGAGCACCAGCCCCAGAGTCAGGAGGACCTGAGTTCCAATCCAGCCTCACTCACCTACTAGCTGGTTCACTCTGGACAAGTCACTTGACTCCAGCTGCCTCCAAAAAACCTGATCACTGCTGCCTTCAGACAGGATTAATGCCCCATCAACAAAACAAGACTTGGGTCTCCCTTTCCCCCAGTCCCAGTTCCTCACCTGCCGAGGGTGGTCTGGCCTGCAGGATTTGCTATAAATGTCCTTCAGTGGCTCTAAGATTTCAGTCCCTCCCAGGTCAGCTTCTAGAGCCTTTACTCGCTGCACAGCCGCCTCCATGGACTGCTGTGTGTACTCCACACTCTCTCTGAGACATATACACACACAGACACACATGAGAGTTCCATGAGAGACATTTTCCAACAGTGTCAAGCACTTAAGTCTCCTGCCCCTCTCATAAGCCCCAGCTCCAAAGACAGGTCTTATGCTACCTCTTCACAAATTCTGTAACTATATCATTTGTAATAGGTTCCTTAACACTTCCCCTTTTAACCTCCGTCCTTCTCTATGACTCTAGCCAGAGACTCACGGAAAGAAGGATTCAAAGGAGGATCCAAATCCATAGATATTGAAAAAACAGCCAAGGGGCAAACTCTTCAGCAGCAGGACCAAAGTTTCCTGAGTGAGAAGAAAGGTAGAGAAGACATTTTAAAAAAAAATAAAGTCTGCCATTTATCATCCTCGTGGTGACACTCAGGTCTCACCCTGTTCCCCCCTTCATGACACCAGTCCCAGTGAGTTACCTTAAAGTGGTCACATTCAAATTCAGCCCACCATAAAGAAATAGTCAGTGCCTTACAAGATTAATTTAAGCCCATAAGTTCCATTTTCACTTCTGAAAAAAAAAGGACATGCAAAAGGGGCATAAAAGAGAAAAGAAACTGGTACCTTGGCACTCTCTATGCGCTTCTGGGCACCTTCTTTGCTATTTATCTGGGAGGACATGCTCCCTGAGCGGTCCATGAGGAAGATAAATTCACCAGTGTTCTCTCCCTGACACTCAGGGATGCTAGGGTAGAAACTCACCATCACAGCTGGATCTCCCATCAGGGAACCTACCCAGAGGCAAAAAACAAAAACAAAAAAACATAAAAACTCCACAAAATTTATGCCACAGGCCACCAGTAAGCAAAGTGATGTGGAAAAGGAGCTGAGTGAGGGTAGAGGGTTTAATTATTACACCTTGAACTTTTATTTTTGGTTTACACTTTCCTTGTTGCAAAAGGACTTAAGACAACTTACAAAATTGCCTATGAAAAACTGTATAGGACCAGAAGCCATCAGACGCAGGCTATACCTCTAAATCCCCTGACCTCTAAATTATGTGAAGTACATGAGAGAGATGTATATTGGACTAAAACAACTGGGCTGGTCACACATCACAAGAGAGACTTCCAAAACATCTCATCCAGCTAGAACCATGTGCAGAATCAAATCACCTTAAATGGAAAATGGATAAAATGCAAGGTCCTACCAACAAAACCAACTGTGCAAGCATATGGCAGGGATGCAATAGTTATGCAACAGCTTCTACAAAAAGATCCTGCATTAGGAGGATGATAGAGGGAAGGGGGTAATCAGAAGCAAACAATTCTAGAGAGGGACAGGGTCAAAAGAGAGAATAGAATAAATGGGGAGCAGGATAGGATTAAGGGAAATATACTTAGTTTTTCACAACATGACTACTATGGAAGTATTTTGCATGACTACACATGTATAACCTGCATCAAGTTGCTTGCCTTCTCAATGAGGGTGGGTGGGGAGGGAGGAAAGAAGAAAATTTGGAATCCAAAATTTTAAAAACAAAAGATTGAAAAAAATTGTTTTCACATGAAACTGGGAAATAAGATATACAGGAAATAGGGTATAGAAATCTATCCTGCCCTACAGGAAAATAGAAGGGGAAGGGGATAAGAGAAGGGGGGAGAAATAGAAAGGAGGGCAGATTAGGAGTATTCAGAATGCATGCCATTTTGGGGTGGGGGAAGGGAGGAGATGGGGAGAAAATCTGGAACTCAAAATCTTGAGGAAGTGAATGTTGAAAACTAAAAATAAATAAATTAATAAAATAAAAAAATATATCCTGCATTAGATAATAATGTCTTTGCTATCTCTTCCAGTTCTGAGATTCTGGGTCTGTCACATTATGATTTTAAATTAGGTCAATAGTACTTTGTATTATTATTCAACAGTCAGAACACTAACGTTGTTCTTTAAGCCTTAGCATTTCTACATTTGGTATGATAATGAAATCTTTCCTTGTTCACTTTCAGTGAGGTAATAAATGTCCCTCTTTGGATTCCTGAGACCACCACTGAATACCATAGTGACAACCATCCTACAACTATTTCAATATTTCTCTGTCAAGTGTCAGCATGCTTGGGAGGTATATCCTCAGCAAGTGAGCAAGCTCCTAAGATTGGCTTACCTGGCTTGGCATCAGCCTGGGCCAGCTCCACAGAGACACTGGGTGTGTTCACCTCCCTGTAGTAAACCAGGATCTCAACATCCCGATCAAACTGATGCCCTTCAGCCAAGGAAACCTGGATGAAGATGGGGCAGAGCAGAGCAATGCTAAGACAAGAAGGATATCCCAGGAGCTTCTTCTGGATTGCCAGGTGACAACAAGGGGCTGGAAAGTTAACTTCCCATTTGGTGAGTGATGTTCTGGGACGGAGTTGGTATGAAAAGAGAAAAGTCTAGGTCTGTAAGGAGCTGGAGAGGGTACAATATGACCATCTTATGGGTGAGTTCAGGACATTGGACAGTACCAGGAAACCAAAAGGAGGGGTTTGATGGATGGAAGTGGGCAGGGGCAAGAAGGCAATGGTGCTTTCTGCCTAGCTAGTTACCTGGGCAACCTTCTTGTCATCTTCCAAGTACTGCAGGGGACTCAGAGGACAGTTGGACTGGACCTTCTCAATGCCACGGGGAGAGTAGACATTGGCACTGACACTAAACGTGTAGGGCAGCTCCTTGCCAGGAACCCGAGGGACTTGAGAGGTGATGTTTTCTGCCTCAGCTGACTCTGCAATGAGCCACCCACTGATGATCCCAGAAGGAACTAAGGGCCCTTTTCTCCCCTAGGCCACAGGATCCAGGTAGAACCAGATGCCCCCATTGTTCTTCCATCCACAATCCCCCAGCCCTTGCTACTGGAGGAGGCCAGGCTCCTCACCTTGCAGGACATAGCGTGGATTCAAGATGGCTGGCAGGACAAAGCGAACAGCCCCATCTGCCTCCAGGGACAGCTCCTGAACATAGCTCAGAGTGACAGCAGCCTTCTGGCCAGGGGGCAAATTTCCTATACTGCAGCTGAAGATGTCACCAGAGCTGCTATCCTGCTCCAGAAGGAAGGCTTGCTGGCCTTGGGAGATGGCATTCTCATAATTCTCCTGGGCCTGAGGGGCAAGAGGAAGAGCAGGAACAAGGAAATCTTAGCAACAAGT
>NW_020940260.1:0-22047 GCF_900497805.2 Vombatus ursinus | reverse complement strand
TTCTGAATCTTGATTCCAAGTGCGGAGTGCTTTCCAATGCACAACCCTTCCTCTCAAGCTAAAGAGGAAAGTAATAGACTGGTGAGGGGAGAAAGCTGGTTTTCAAAGACAGTAAACAGCAGACTAGTCTAAGCCCTCAAACCAAAGTCCAGATTTAGAGACTTTCTCCTTTCTTCTCAGTGCCACACCCTCCCTACTTAGCATAAGGAATCCTTCCTGGTCTGAATCAGCCAGTGCCCAGTAGTGCTGATGCCAATTCTTAAAGGGAGACTCCCATGGCGACAGGAGTAATCCCAGACTCTGGGGGACCTCGCATGCAGGACCTGGACAGGCCAGATGCTATTTAAATGACTCCTGCAGATGAGCCTCCGGGAAGGCCAGACTTCAAGAGCTGCAAGAAACTCTGAGCAGGAGGAATGACGCTACACCCCTTCTGTCCCAGAGCTGATGGGGGTGTCGAGGGCATGGCATACATGGCAGTGAGCCATCAGGAAGAGAAGGAAATATACGGCCCCATACCCAGTCTGCTGCGGTCTTCCTGAAGGGACAGAGACACATCTGAGCCCTAGAGCCTGAACTAGAACAGCGGGACTTGCTTGGAGGGTTCGGTGGGGGCTGGGGATGAGCGTGGGAGGGCTGGAGGGAAACCCAAGCACACCATTAGCAAAGGCACTATATCCTGGGAAAGGGGCTAAAATCCCAGGTTCTGGGGAGGAGGCGTCCGTTACCTACTTGCTCAGTAGTTTCTCCTTGCTAGTTTCACAGCAAAGTGAAAGAAGCATCAGTTTAGGTTTCCCTGAGAGCCCCGCCCTCCCCTAGGCACTGAACACAAACTACGTAATTGACATTCAAGGGATTGTCTGCAATTTCATTACTCCACATTCAAACGTTCACCATGGGGCTCTTAAGGGTTCACCAAAAGCCCTTAAGTCAGGAAATCTCAAAGTGTGGTCTGCCTACTTCTGCGGTTTTCTAAATTCTTTTCAGAGGGTCCTCAGGGTTGCTCTTTTCGTGATACTAAGACGTTATTTGCCCATTAAAATACTCCTCCCTTGTCCAACTACAGAAACTTCTTGAAGCCAGGTTTTCTTCATAAATTTCAACCAAAACAAATTGTAATAGATTGAATGCAGACAGTACCGGCAAGATTGGGGAGTCAGCAGGGAACAAGCTGCCATTGCCCACTGCTTCCCCAGTTGCAAGCCAGCAGAAAGCCGAAATAACAAAGCTCTTTTAAAGAAAAAGAAGAAATTCCTTTACTCAATTCTTGGCAGAATGAGGTGCACTCCTTCCCAAAAAGGATGCACACTAGCACAAAAGCGAGAGAGAGCGAGCTTTATACTGTTAGTCTGGTCCGCTTACCCCTCCCTCCAAGACTCGGATTGGTCCGAGTTACAATCAAAAGTTTCACAATTGGTTAGGTTCACAATTCCATATTCTAATTAGAGAAACCTCAATCTGAGTTACAATTGGTGGAAAATCCTGATCCTTTAGAGTACGGATGAGGTTCACTAAGCCTGAGTAGTAGCAGATTCTTGTTCTGGGACATTGACTCCCCAACAAGCTTGGACTGGTTTGGGCCTTGGGCTATAAGGAGAGGTACCCTGCTGTCTTAACTGGCCTGAGGAATGTTACTCTCCCCTTAATTAGTTAGCCAATCAGCACCTTTCCTGCTTTTTTGCAACTTATGTGGGAACCTAATAATTCAACATTTCTCACAGCTTGTTATTGTTAGTATTTTTATGAATTAATTTTTTTTTAAATTTATAAACTTCAAGTTCCAACTAAAATCCCACCTTCTGGATGCCTTGGCAAACCCCACTTAAGAAGGCTGTGCTTTCACTGTTTTAATTCTTTCCTATTTATCCAGTATATAGTTGTCTATATACATATTTTTTCCTAGTCCTTTCCTTCTATTAGATTGCAAGCTCCTTGAGGGCAGGGACTATCTTTTGCCTCTTTTTTGTCCTATAAGGGCTTAGCATAACACCTGTACAACTTAGCAGTCTGTAGGGGCCAACATTAAAATAGACTAAACTTCTTCTGGACGCAGATAGGTTTTTATCGGTTCACTTTCCAAGTAAAGGTATGATCAATGATTAAACTATTTCTCAAAAATTCTTTTTTTATTGTGACATGATCTAGAAACTACAATCAGCAAATACTTCTTTATGGAGTCATCATCAGTAAAAGACTTCCCAGCTGCAGTGATTTCTTTAGAAATCTAAAAACTGACCTTGGTAGCTGTCTCATTTTCTGACTTTACTTTCTCGAAAAACTGTTGTTTCCCACTGAGGTTTTTCAACATTTTGGACTCTTTAATTTGTTTTTCATTGGTGTCCAATTTTCTTAAGCCAGGATATTTTGATTCCAAATGGCGATGAAGAGAGTATTTCTTCGGAACCCCTATTACTTCTTGACAAACAAGGCACAATATTTTGTCTCTCATGTAAGTAGACAAGTATCTATTTGTCCACTCCAAATTAAACACTCTATATTCTAATTTGATCTTCCGTTTCTTTTTGTCACCCATCCTACAAAATCACCAAAAAAACTTTAATGTTAGAACCCAAAAATCTCCACGGCAACTGCTCACCTACAAAGAAATACTGAACTGAGTGTCTGACCTTGGAGAGAAGGCCAGTAGTCACGTAACTTGGAGGGCTGTCTCGCAGCAAGGGAGGGGAAAAAGCCCTGGCCTTGTGGATGCTCATTGCATAGTGGGCATCATCTGCATTGGCATATGGCTGCACTCACTTTGTGCCTATTCAGCACTGAAAACACAACAAAGTGAGATACAACTCTCACTCTTCTCAGACTAGACACAGATGGATGATGGTTGGTTGCCACAGTAGAGTGCGCAGTAGAACCCATCTGCCAAGTTGAATGAAGGCCACAATAGTGACTAATGGAAGGTGGGAAAGCGAGGCACGGACAAAGCCCTCATTACATCTTTACTTTCTTTACATCCTCTACATTTTCCTTGGACCATTCCAAATCCTTTGGCAGGCCATGGCAAGTAGCCGCTTGTTCAGGCCTGGTTTAGCACAATGCTTTGCATATAAGTAGGAGCTTAATAAATGTGATGACTGAACAATGAATTTCTAATAGTCCATAAACATTTATTAAGCACCTACTATATGATGACCACTTTTCTTAGAGCTGGGGATGCAAACAGGAAAAAGAAAGATTGTCCCTGCCCTCAAGGGGTTTATAATCTATTGGGGGGCATTTAAAAAAAGGGAAGCTGGAAAGGGAGGAAGGAAGGAGAGGAGAAAGTATAGCAGCTAGGTGGGGAAGTCCATCATGGGCAAATTTAGAGTTGGTTGGCCTGGGTGCCCTCTTTAAAAGGAGGTTTGGGGAGGAAACCTTTGCTCTCTAATCAGAGAGGCTGATGCTCTCTTTCAGGGTGATGAGGCTCCTGATCATGAGGTTTCTGGGACTGTGATGGGGAAGTCCAAAGGAATGAGCAGATATTGATAGCTATCACCTACAAAAACAATTATCTTGGGGGTCTTCAGTCTTTTTTTTTTTTTAAGTGTAAAGGAGTGCTGAGACTCTCAAGTTTGAAAATGCCTTAGGCAAACCTTGGATCAAGAAGGAAGATGAACAGCAAAGCAGCAAATTAGGGAGTTGAGCTGGAGAACAAAATCTGTAAAAGTGATAGCTCTGGTTTGTTTGTCCTTTCTCAAGACCCTCTTGGTCACCTATTTTGACCTCTACCCCTGTGATTTACATTCTCTGGTCTCTTGGGGTATGAAAGGAGAGAAGGGGAGAGCAGGGAAGGAGCTTGGCTCCTTAGGACAGGGAAAATTTGCATTACCAGGAATGTCCAAATTGCACAACATAGCAGAGCTTATCCCATGACTCTAGCATGTGTTTCCTCTGTAAAAAATCACAGGGTGTGTCTTGTCAACCATACACAGAGTTTGCTCCAAGAAAAACAAACATAATTAGGTTGTCTGAGTATATTGTTTATTTCTGTCAAAGCTGGCAGCACACATGCATGGGAGCCAGTCTAGAATTGGGCTGATTTTGGGGTTCTAGGGCATAGTTTATATACCCTTTCAACAGGGACTGATGTCACACCATCATCATCTTACCTCTGTAAAGAGGAAATACCTCTTTTATCAGACCACCCCCAGGATTTGGGCTATGTAGATAAAATCTGTAGATATCCTAGCCTGAACAGAATACAGTGAGTTCCCTACCTTAGATTAAATAACTTGAGAACTAGGTTGGGGGCTGACAAAGTTAAGGAGAGTCAATGAAATCTTGTTATCAGTAATGTCCTTCTGAAGAAAAACTAGACTTAATGTCAGGGCTTTGGAAGAAGGGGGCTGGAGGAAGCTCAAAATTTCCAAGATAATGATTATTAAAAATCATTTTTCACAGCCTCCTCACATGCACGGATAAAGTGTCACAAGTCTCATGACTAACAAAATTTCTGGTCTGGGGTTTCCTTGATATGGGAACAGCTCAGGTACTATAAGGAACTGCTTCTGCATCCTTCAATACAGGCCTTTTAGATCAGGCAGTCAGGCAATAAACATTTATTACAATCTTACATGTTCCAGACACTAAGGTTAAGTGCTGGATCATACGGTTAATGAGTAACAACAATTTTGTATTTAAGAACAGGATTAGTACCCTTAGGACCCTTCCATTTCCAGAGATGCTTGTCTTGATTACTGTTTTCTGTACTATTGTTTTCTCATTTATAAATCCCCACCAAGGTTGAAATCTAATTAATTGGTCCCTCTGCTCAGTGGGCTCCCTATGCCTGGGGGCATGTCAGGGGATGACAACCCAGAGGGAGACCAAGACCATGTAAGCCTTTGGCAGTATGGAAAACAATGCAGCTCCTCTTGCTTGGTGGTGGGAACTTGCTGCTGTGGATGGGGGAACAAACCTCAACATTATTGTCACCCTATCCCTGGACGATGATGAGAAAAAAAGAACATTTGGAGTCCCTGGCTAGGGCCCAGGCCTTGTCCCATGGAACTTAAATGAGTTCAAGGACTAAGCTGAAGGGGTACATCTACCCTTGAAGAGAAACATTTTTCAGCCTGGTCAGTCATCCTTTTTGACCAAGTAAGTGCCCTGGACTTTCCTTAATTCTTTTGGTCCTCACTTCTTAGACCCATTAGGGAAGAAGAAATTGTGTTCAGATGACCTAGGAGAGGAGAGAGTGCACTTTGGGGATCACCCCAAGGCCATTACTAAAATGCCATAGACAAGAAAGGAACACAGTAGGGACTGTGAGCTGCTATGGTAGGTCATCCTCTTGGATCTGATGGGGTGCTTGGATGCTTGTGTTTGGGTGCTTGTACTTGGACCCCAATTTCTCCCTAGCCTCAGAAACATTGTCTCTGGCAATTTCTCCCCAGCCCAAGGACACTGCCTAGCAATTACTCATGAGTGGGCCCTAGCAAGACCCTTATCTCTTATCTCAGTTATGAACAGCACCAGAAGGAATTATTAGTTTGAACTGGCTTTGCATTGGGTCATAAAGATATTCTTACCCACTGGACTATCTATACTACTGCCCTACCTCATTATCTACATCCTGGACTCCTCATTATCTATATTCTAGACCTAAGACATATGAATACTGCCTACAACTATCTTGTCAAACAAGACATTGACTGGTGGCAGACTGGACAACTCTCAGTTACCCCTGAACTCTAGTTAACTTAGTGAGGTAGCAGGCCTAAAACCACACCTCCATGTGGCCCCCCACAAGGGGGGCCAGTGAACTCTGGGTAAAAAGCCTTCGCAGTAGGTACAAGAAGTGCATGTTCCTTTAAGAACTGAGCACTCCTTAACTACTTACTAATCCCACCCTGAATCACCTAGTTAGCATATTTGACACTGTTTTATTATATTTTATCCTATATAAACTTAGCTGTACCCCTCTAAGGTTGCAGGTTCCTTAAGAATCCTTGCCCGCTGAAAAGCGTAACAATAAATCTTTGCCACCTTGATTTTAAGAATGCTTGAGTCTGTGAATTCATTCCAGACGACCCCATCCTGTACTTCAGTCTTTGAGGGGTCTCAGCCTCATAGACCACAATAGATCAGGGCTTTCAATAGCTTGATCCTGCTGGTCAAACTTAACGTTTAAATAGAGTACAAGTGCTTGGCTTTGCTTTCTTAAATCATTCCCTACTTAACCATTTCCACTGCAAACACATTTACTTCTTTCCAGGAAAAAATCTCTTTAAAAATCTCCCTGTCTCCTGTTACTCTCACCTTACCCTAGCCCCATCCTACAAAGATTAACCTATCTGAAGTATTTTGTTGTAGTTGTTATTAAGTCCTGTCCAATTCTTCTCAATTCTATTTGTGGTTTTCTTGGCAGTATTGGAGTGATTTGCCATTCCCTTCTCCAGCTCATTTTACAGGTGAGGAACTGATGCAAACAGGATTAAGTGACTTGCCCAGGGTCATATAGCACTAAGTGTCTGAGGCTGGATTTGAATTCAGGAAGATTCATCTTCCTTATTCTAAGAGCACTGCTCAGTCTACTGACCCACCTGGTTGCCCTTCATGAGATATAGCTCTGATCAAACCATTTTCAAAACAGTTTAATTTCTCTGAATGGTGCAAAAACTCAATCTGGCCTAAAAGTCCTTTTGTAGTCTAGTGCTACTCTCTTTATCCAGCCCTATCTACTATTTCCCTTCACATACCCTACATTCCAACCAAAAGGGATTACTCCACATTCCCCAAACATAGTCAATAAGACAGTGCTGAAAGAAATTTCATACCTTTCATTATACAAATGAAGAAAACTCCATGGCTTGTTTTCATCATCTTCATCTCAAAGTCCTTCCTTACCTCTGTATAAATTCTAGCCCTCCTTCAAGTCTCAGATCAGAAGCCATCTCCTCCAAAAAGCTTTCTTAGCTTCCTGATGCTGGAGGTTCCTTTCAATGAGCTCTTATAAAGCTTTCTTTCTTTAATGGGATTGCAAAACTAGAGTTGAAATCGATCTCAGTCTATCTAGAAAGGCCCTCTCATTTTACTCATGAGAAAATTGAAACCCAGGAGCTTAAGAGACTTGCCCAAGGTAAAAAATTAGTAAGTATCAGAAGTAAAATTTGAACCCAGATTCTCTGATTGCTGTCTATACCCTTACCTCACTTTTATTTTATTTATTTTTATCTTTTTTGGTTTTTCTGTCGAGGCAGTCAGGGTTAAGTAACTTGCCCAGGGTCACACAGCTAGTGAGTATCATGTATCTGAGGCCGGATTTGAACTCAGGTCCTCCTGACTCCAGGGCCAATGCTCTATCCACTTCACCACCTAGCTGCCCCTCTTACCTCACTTTTACTTAAATTTTTATGGTGATTCTCTATGCATAAGTCCTATCTCCTCTAGTGGATCATAAGCACTTTTAGATTAGGTACCATGTCTTTTTTCATTTTTTTGTTAATATCCTACTGTACTCAACCCAGTACATTACACAAAGTAATTAAACAATCAATAAACATTTAAGTGACTACTGCGTGTCAGGCACTGTGTTATGTGCTAGGATACTTAAGAGATACAAAAAGAGGCAAAAAGAGAGTCCCTACCCTCAAGGATTTTACAATCTAATGGGGAGGCAACATGCAAATACATACAAAGCAAGCAATCTGCAGGATGAATGGGAAATAATTAATAGACGGAAAGCACTGGAAGAAAGTGGGGATGAAGATTTCCAGTAAAAGAAGGATTTTAGTTGAGACTTAAAGAAGGCTAGAGAGGTCCATAGGTAGAAAAAGAGTAGGGAGAGCGTTCCAGGCACAGAGGACAGCCAGAGAAAATGCTCATAACTAAAAGATGAGAACTTCTTGTTCCTATGATAGCTAGGAGGCCAGTACCGCTAGATAGAAGAGTCCATGTTTAGGAGTAAGGTATGAAAAGACTTGGAAGGGTAGGAGGATGCTGGTTTATGAAGAGCTTTGAGTGCCAAATATAGCATTTTGTATTTGATCCTGGAGGCTATAAGATGTAAGAATGGTGGAAAAGTAAGAGAGGGGCTAGGAGATATCTATCTATCTATCTATCTATCTATCTATCTATCTATCTATCTATCTACCTATATAGATATAGATATATACACATATACACATATACACACATAGACACACACACACACACACACACACACACACACACACACCAAATAAAGCATTTGCTATTTGGTCCTGGAGGCAATAGGGAGCCACTGGAATTTATTGAGTAGGGTCAGACCTCAGTTTTTAAGAAAATCACTTTAGTAGCTGAATGGAAAATGGAGTAGAGTGAGAAGATAATTCTGGTGACAGCCTCATCAGTAGGTTATTGCAACAAACTTCAGGGGTGGGGAACCTGCTGCTTTGAGGCCACATGTGGCCCTCTAGGCCTCAAATGTGGCCCTTTGATTGAATCCAAACTTCATAGAACAAATCCCCTTAAAAAGATTTTTTCTGTAAAGCCTGGACTCAGTCAAAAGGCTGCACCCAAGGACCTAGAAGGATACCTAGAATCTAGTTATAAGGTGATGAGTACCTGTATCAGAGTAGATGCAGTGTCAGAGAACAGGAGGCATATTTTTGAGATGTTGCAAAGGGAAAGTTGATAAGCCTTGGCCACAGATTCTATATGGGGAGTGAGAGATAGTGAGGAGTTGAGGAGGACTCCTAGGTTCTGAGCCTGAGGGAATGGGAGGATTGTGTTGCCCTCTACAGTAATATGGAAGGTGAGGGGCAGGGGAGAGGAAAGGTTATGAGTTTGGTTTTGCACATGTGTTTAAGATGACTACTGGACATATAGTTTAAGATGTCTGAAAGGCAAGTTGTAGAAATGAGCTTGGAGGTGAGCAAAGAGGTTTGAGGAAAGGCTAGGTGGATTTGAGAATCATCAGCAGAGAGAGAGCAAGTAAATCCATGGAAGCTGATGAGATCACCATGTGAAAGAATATAGAGGGAAAAGAGAAAAGACTATACTTAAATCCTCCTAGGCTACAGAGAATCTCTGTCTTACATGTTGACTCTGCTTGGGTAAGAAAGTCCCATAGCTCAGGAAGTCCTGTATAAAGCATCTCTGCAAAGTCTGCCTTTGTTAAAGCTGCTGCTGCTCTATTTCAATAGCTGATTATTAGGTCCTTTGTATTGATTGCTCTTTATGGAGTCTCTAATGCAGGACTGGTCAAAACTCAAAACCATTGAAGAAAATCTTCCAAAATCCAGATACCAAGTCTCTGCCTACTTCTGTGTGATCCCTGACCCCAGCTGTAAGTCACCCTTCTAAGTTTGCTTGTTCTAATAAGTGCTTCAGATATGTAGCTTCCAAGTTATTTAATTCCTCTTGGATCACCACCTTAGATGATTTTATCTCTTGAAATATCCCTGCTTCTTTAAATTTCTTGCTGGAATTACTTGAAAACTTGCACAAATAAATCATTTTGGTGGTGATGGTGCTGATGCCAGGACAGGCCTCCAGACGAAGGTGGATATTTGTTGGTTTCTTTTAGATCCCATTTCAGGCAAGCATATCACTCTCAGAGAGTGACTTTGTATCTAACATCCAGCAGAGTTTATTCCCACCTATCCTAGACTTTCTCAGTGTACCCTAAGCTCTGGTCTCATATAAAGAGCCAAGTACAGTACCAGGAACATAGTAGGTGCTTAATAAATACTTATTTCTTCCCCCACCCATAATAACACCCACTATTAGAGCCCTCCTTAATTATGCATCCCTTAAATCTTCATATGACCTGTCCATGATTGACTCCCAAATGAATTTTTCATTCCTGTGACACTTGAGATCATTCTTATTTACTTGCTGATAATGCAGTTGTGAAACATTTTGAGCCCCCCATCATCTGAAAAAGGCCTAAAACCTGGATTGCCTATTCAGGATAAAGAGTTTTGACCTTGAGTTTAACCTACCGTAATGCTTTGCATGCTCTGGCATAACTGACATGCCCTGCTTTGCTCTCTGCGTGAACCCAAAATGCCCCTTCCTGTGTCAGCAACTACAAGGCCAGATGAAGCTAACCAGGAACATTCTTCTATTTATGACTAAGGACAAGGCACCTTGAATGGGACACTATCTTTAATAATGGGACTTTTCTTATGTTTTCTTGTCATGTTAATGATAGAAGAAACACAGACATCCCAGATCTACAATTTCAATTGACACTTTGAGACTTGTCATAATGTATTTACAATCTATCCTATTAAGAAATTCCTTTCTCATGTTATGGTTAACACATATGGAGACTATAATTTTGGTTGACACAGGCATCCTGAGTTGGGATTGCTCTAAGGGTATAAAGGGTCTCCTTCAGCTTGTTTACTTCTGAGTTCAGGATTATTTTCTGACTCCCATGCAATACATGATTCTCTGGCTTAATGAGAATAAATAAGAGCATTTTAGCACATGTACAGCCTGATTCTGTTTGTTCCTTGGTCAAACCTTTGGTATGGTAAAAACTATTCTGTTTGTTCTTCAGTAAACCTTTGATAAGGGGGAACCCCATTCCATTTGTTCTTTGGACAAACCTTTGGTTAAGGAGGAAACTGATTCTATTTGTTTCTTTGGACTAAAACTTTGGTAAATGGTTGACACAGTCTTTAGCTCTTTTCTCTGTCCTTAGCCATTTTTCTTCTCCCTTTACAATCTCCATTAGCAATCTCATTCATTCCCAATCTTTCAACTGTCAAACTTCACAAATATCTCCTGGGATGTTCAATGCTCCTTTCGTGGACTATTGTGTTTTATAGATGTCTAGGGTAATGTCTTATCTCCTACTAAACTATAAATACCTTTAGAGGAGATTCTATGACTTATGTAAATGTTATATCCTAGTATAATACCTGGTACACAGTAGGTGTTTGATAAATTCTTGTCAATTTGTCAACTGTAGGTTGCTCTGTTAATTTTGAGAGAAAATTATTATCAACATATCATTTGCAAGTGTCCACTTGACCTCTTAATTCCTTTTAAATATGTTGTCTTCCAGAAAATTTAGCAAGTTAACAATTCCTTTTACATTCACTGGAGGAAGGGGATAAAGAAAAAGGCACCTAGACTTGTCAGCAAAGGGCCTGAGTTTGTGCCAGCTCTGCCTCTAACCAGCTGGGTGAACTCAGCAAAGTGATGTCAACTCTGAGCCTTAACTTCCTCATCTGTAAAACAAGGAGAGCAATATACACACTACTTAGCTCTAAATATCATTATGAGAAAAGTGTTTTGTAAACTCTAACCTATAAGATAAATGTGAGCTGATGAAACAGCTGAGGGTGGTCTTTCTTAATGGGAGAGGGAAGGTTTGCTTTCCTAGCCTATTGGTGTCTTGACAGAATCATAAATTATGAGATTAACCAAAAACATAAATTATTGGCCTCACATCTATTTGTGTCCTGCTCATCAAACTCATCCTCTGTCTCTGACTTCTTTACTCACACTTTGTGGTTTGGCATCTTCTTCCAGCACTGACTTTCCTGTGAAGATGAAGAACCACACAGAGCTGACTGACTTTATCTTGCTAGGAATCCCTCACAGGGAGGGTCTGGAGACTGTGCTCTTTGTCATCTTCTTCTTCATCTACCTCTTTACCCTGGTAGGGAACTCAACTCATTTTGGTGACCATCTTATCCTCCTCTTGCCTTCACACCCCCATTTATTTCTTCTTGGAACTTTTTTCCATTTTTGACAGTGATCTCTCCTAAAATGATATTGTACCTCTCAGAACAAAGCCAAGCTATCTCTTATCAGGACTGTGCCTCCCAGCTCTTCTACCATTTCTTTGGGCATACTGAGGGTTGTCAGCCTGCAGAATTTCATCTAAGAAAGACAGGATTAGATTGTATCTATGTTTATTTCTCTGAAAGCAGGTAGCATGTATGCACCCACGTATGGGAGCTGCAGTTTGGAACTGAGCTCATTTTGGGGTTAGGGTATACTGTTTATATCCCCTTTCAACAGGGACTGTCACCCCATCACCATTTCACCTCTGGACAGAGGAAATCTCTCTTTTATTGAACCACTCCCAGATTTGGGCTATCTAGACAAAAGAATCTGTCTCTACCCAAGCCTGAGCAGAACACAATGGGCTTTTCTACCTTAGATAAAAGTATTAGTCTTATGACAGTTGTTAGTGTACGGAAAATTTTGATATCCCTACTTGATTTAATCAGTTCATTGTGATTTAATGGGTATGTTACTGTTAATGAATTAAGCAGAATGGGATGAAGTTTGAGTTAATTAATGGTATTAAGATGAGTTTTCATTAATTAAGCATGTATTGGTTATACTAATTGCATTTGATTTATAAGATCATCCATGCTGTATTAGCTAGGCCTCTTCTAAGAACATATATTAACTTGTGTTAAGGATTCCTTTTTGCAATATCCCCTCACCCCTAGAAATCACTACTGCCACTCCTAAGTGACCTTGGCTTTCAAACCACAACTTCCTTGGACCCCTGGATACTGCTGACAAATCACAAACGTTTGATGGACTGTGGGAAAGCCCCGGCTGAGATAAGCTATAGCTGATGACCTGTAAAAGGCCTGTTGACAAAAGTGTTTGTGGTTGACTTGGACATTGTCCTTAGAGAAATCCCCACTACATATACACACACTTCTGAAGATTAGCCTGTTATTATATTAGGAACCTCCAAACTTCTGAAGGAACTTCCCAGGGACTCCCCAAGGATCTATAAAATCCCTCAGCCCCTGAGCATCAAGGTCCTTGGCCTGGAGGAAGGTCTTGGATCTAATTGCTGAGAACCCTCTGGTCTCCCTAAAAAATTGCTAAGTGAATAAGAAGGGTGAGAACAGCTGGAGTCAAGATTGTGCATCTTCCACTAAACAGATTGAGAATGTTTTCCCAATACCAGATAACTAGGCAGATTTTTTAAGGCTGTTAGATCATTCCATTGCTCTTTCTCCTCCACCAATGCCATGAATTACAGGCTTATCAAGACATTCCTGGGAAATTCTGCCCTGGGTATCCCCAACCCAAGGGAATGGGGACTAGAGGCTGAATTATGGGGTCCTACTTATGAGATGGAACAGTTGGATATATGTGAAGAAAAAGAGCAGAAGGGGTACTGTTTGTCATCTGGGAAAAGCAGGCAATCAGAACAGCAGCTTAAGGGGGTAAGGACCAAGATACTGTGACTAGGTAGAATAAAATACCAGATAAAACAAAGATAACTAAAAGTAAGTCCTTTTATTCTTGGTAGTTGAATATTGGCAGGCAATAACAGGTTTCTGAAAAGCTTAAGTACACATGACAAAGCAAGTGAGGATACAAGACTGTAACATACAGAGAAGGCCTTTTCCTTCATCTCAGAGACAGAGATATTTATTTCTAATCCACATCTCTCCACTACTATTGTTGTTGAGCAGAGAATAGAGCCTAAAAGCCAAGGGCTCATGGCCAATAGTCATAGAATTCCACCTCCATGACCAAAGATTAGTCTCTATGTCTCCAACAGCTGCCATAGGTGGCATGAGGAGCTCATCATGCTTATAGAACTGGAGGATATAACGGCCACACAGACAGAATCAGAATGGTCCAGTGCAGTTTAGGTATCTCTTTCCAAGCCCATCCTCCAGGCATAGAGTTAGGTTAAACCTCATGCTTGCCTTCCACCTCGAGTGGGAATCCCTTTCTTTGTTGGAGTCCTTACCTGCTCACCAGCTTTGGCCAGGTAGTGTGCAAGATAAAGTGCTACAAGAATTTTTTTTAAGTCACCTAACAATAATAAATCTAGTTCTGTTATACAATAACATATGTCATGAAAGATGCATGTCCTACCATTATCTAAATTTTAGCTCTCCTCAAAAGTGAAATCCCTACCTGCACACAGACAAAAAGACACTTCAAACTAGGCACTTCCCTCCCTCTGTTTACTCATTAATAAAACAGGGGGAATCATTCTTCATTCATATGCCTTGAGATAGTCTAAAGGAGGGAAGGGAAAAAGCTAGAGTAATATCTGCCTTCCCCAGCCCTGCACTTCATGGATTTTATGCAGTGACAGAGATTCTGGTAACCACAAAGAATGATCTAGTATAAAAGTGTTTGTGGAACTGAAAGGAAGAGTTCTTTCTTGATTCTTCCTCCTTTCTACCCTCCCCCCAAAATTATTTTTATTTATTTTGTGCATATTTTGGAATTTACTAATTTGTGTACTTGCTGCTTTCCCCTGAGTATCATTTTTGTCTTCTTTGCATTAGCTCCTAGCACATGCCCAACACATAGTAGAGCCCTTAAAAATTACTTGAACTGATCCACATGGAATCTGACTGACCAGTCCCTATGGGGAATGAGCATAACCAGGAAGGAAGGCACAGCAACAGGTTTTAGCAGCACAGAGGGTAAGGAGCGGCAGCCAGAGATAAACACTTCCATTTCTTCTCTCACAGGCCAAAGACAGCAGGATCCACAGATGATTTCAGGAGAGCATTGGCAGCTTTGATGCATTCACCCAGGGAAGGATCTGTAAACATAAGAAGATGGATAACATGATAAATGCCAGGAAAAGCAGAGAAGCAGGTTCACTTCACCAGTCTGCATCCTATTCCCTTTCATCTCCCTTTCCTTTATTCCTTCTTTGTCCCCCTTTTTGTTGCAGTTGTATCATTTCAGTAGTGTCTCACTCTTTGTGACTCTATTCGGGTTTTGTTGGCAATGATATTGGAGTAGTTTGCCATTTCCTTCTCCAGATCACTTTACAGATGAGGATCTGAGGCAAACAGGGTTAAGTAACTTTCTAAGGGTCATACAGCTAGCAAGCACCTGAGGCCAGATTTGAACTTAGATCCTCCTGACTCCAGGGCCAGAGCTCTATCCACTGTACTATCTAGCTATCCCTATTCCCATTCTGTCCTCCCCCAACCATTTCTAGCTCCAGCAAACATTCATTAAACATTTATTATGTTTAACAGAAGGCACTGCTATATTCCCACCAAGAGTTATGTTCTTTCTCTTTTCTCATCCCTTAAATTCCCCTTTCACTTTTTCTGGACCCACAAACACTTCTGAGGGACAATATTCTTGAAACCAGAGGAGTGAATAGCTGTTAGATGAGTCTCCGGGCATCTATGGTAGGAGTGATGCTGGCAGCCTGGCAGAAGGAATGTGAAGAGGGCCAAGACCACTCTGTAGAGAGTTCTTCATCTCCCACCAGCCTTTCCCATAGGCATTTCCAACCTTCTTCTTGTGTCTCCTCTATGTCCCTCACTATCTATGAGTCTATCCTCTGGGTTGAAACACCAAAAAAGTGGAACAGAAAGGAATCAGTCCATCAATCTCTCCATCTTTCATCCTAGTCAGGTTAATAAAGCTGTATCCTGAGGAAATAGCAAGTCTCCTGATGTATATGGAAAAAGGTCCTCAAGGCAGTATCCTTACCAGATCGAGCCTGTATCCATGCCACAGCCTTCCTTTCCAGGAGTTCCCATTCTTCTCTCTGGTCACAACTGGAGCTGTGCATCCACAGCACAGCTAAGATGGTGGCCCACCTTGGGACATCTTTACTCTAGAGAATATACAGAACCCAAGGCACCAGGGTCAGGGTACCCCAGAAAGGGGCAGACAAACCATGGGATGGTTCCTAGCCCTTCCAGGACCATAGAAAGAACTGATCCCAGATTCATTAACTATTTCTTTCAGTTCCCTGCCCTTATTGTTCTCCTCAATGAATAAATGTTTACTGAGCACTGATACATGAAGAACTATCTAGCTTTAAGGGCTAGAAAGTATTTCCATCAACCTCTCTCAGTCACAGATCACACCTAATGAGCAATGGCTCCCATCATTTTGTCCAAAGGTGGATTGCTCTCCCTTACTCTCTCTCTCTTGCTCTTCCCCCTAATACATACCCCACCCTATGCCTTCCTCTCTCTGGATCCTTACCTGATCAGGCAATGCAGCCAATGCACTCTGAACACTCATCCCCAGGACTGAGGCCAGAGCTTCATCCAGTTCCCAGGAACCATCTGCCTTCTGCAGCGAAACCAGCTGCAAAAGTGGAGACTCTGATGGGGATGTGTCTAGGGGAATAAACAGTAAATTTCAGCATCACTCACACCCCAATGGCAGTTGACTGAAAATGTCATTCTGTAAAGTCCTACTAGACACAAAGCAGGATGCGTTAGAAGGGTAAAATGGAGAGGGCTCCTAGCAGTAACGCTGGTTTGAGAGTCCCTAGGTTTCATATCAATGGAGCCTCCGACAGCAACTCCCCCAACAATTTCCCCAAGGCTCTGCTGAGCCCCAGGGCAATCCACCTGGTAGGCCTTGCTCCAGTGCAAGCCAGGATTTCCAGTTCAAAAGAGCAGCAAGGACTGGTCCCTAGTACAGGTCATCAGCTGGTCCTGACCCCATTCCTGACCACCATTGATGCCCCACCTCACTAGCCAACCAGCAGCAAGACCCTGCTCACAGTACAAGGCAGCACCTAGGCCCTGACGCCCAGTGAAAGCCAGTAGCAAGGCCCCAGAGCCTGGAGACAAGAGGCATAGGACAGTGTAGGAGCAGAGCCCAACACTCATAGATAAGCATAAAGTCACAAAATAGGCAGAAAAATATGAGCAAATCCCTCCAACCCCCTCAAAAAAGAACTTGATTATATAAAGTTACTATGGTGACAGAGAGGATTCAAGGCACAAACTTGAATGAGAACAACAGTGTCAAAATGATTACATGTGAAGCCTCAAAGAGAAATGCAAATTGGTCTCAGCCCCAAAGAGAACTCATGGAAGAGCTTAAAGAAGATTTTTATTTATTTTCCCCCCAATGATAATATTTTAAACAATATTTTATTTTTTTCTCAATTGTACATCAAGACATTTTTAGCATTTATTTTTTATAAGATTTAGAGGCTTTTTTGGAAAAGAAATGAATACAAGGCAAGATAATCATGAAAAAAGAGTCAACTGCTTGGAAAAAGAAACACAAAAAATGGAAAAAAAGATATACAAAAATTCACCAAAGAAAACAGCTCCTTTAAAAAATAGAATTGGCCAAATTTGAGGGGGGAAAAAAGTACAATAGCTCACTGAAGAAAATAATTCCTTAAAAATTAGAATTGGGCATGAGGAAGCCAAAGATTCCATAAGACATCAAGATATGATAAAACATAATTAAAAGGTTAAAAAAGATAGAAAATGTGAAATTTTTCATTGGTTAAAAAAAAATTGACCTAGGAGAGATAATTTAAGAATTATTGAACTGCAAGAACACCATGATCAAAAAAGTGCTTACACATCATATTTCAAGTGCTCATCAAGGAAAGCTGCCCTGATATATTGGAACCAGAGGACAAAACAACAATGGGAAGAATCCACCAATCACCACCTGAAAGAGATCTCAAAAAGAAAACTCCAAGGAATATCATAGCCAAATTCCAGAGCTCCCAGTTCAAGGAGAAAATACTTCAAGCAGACGAAAAGAAACAATTCAAATATTGTAGAGGCACAGTCAGGATTACATAGGATTTAGCAGCTTCTACATAAAAGAACTAAAAGGCTTGGCATAAGATATTCTGGAAGGCAAAGGAGATAAGAGTACAACCAAGAATAACTTAGCCAGCAAAACTGAGTATACCCCTTCAGGGGAAAAATGGTCATTTAATGAAACAGGACTTTCAAGCATTCCTAATTAAAAGACCAGAGCTGAATAAAAAAATTGATCTTCAAATACAAGACTCAAGAGAAACATAAAAAGGTAAAACAAAAGCAAGAAAGAGAAAACATAAGAGATTCAATGAGGTTAAACTGTTTATTTTCATACACGGTAAGGTGATATTTGTAACTCTTAGAACTTTAACACTATAAGGGCAATTAGGAGTATTCATAGACGTAGGATGATGGTGTGAGATGACTTGATGGAACGATATCCAAAAAAAAATTCCAAAAATTGAGGAGTAAGAAAGAAGATTGTACTGGAAGAAGAGGGAAAGGAGAGATAGAATGGGGTAAATCATCTTAGTAAAAGAGGTATGAAAGAGCTTTTAGAATGAAGAAGAAGATGGGGGAGGTGGCAGGCAAAGTTTAATCTTACTTTCATCAGTATCGGTTCAAAGAGGGAATAACATACTCAGTTGGAAATAGAAATCAGTCTTACCTTATAGGAAAGCAAATAGTGATGAGGATAAGAGAAGAGGAAGCGGGGCTGAGAGAAGGAGTGGGGCTTGGAGGAGGCAGTGATCAGAAGTAAAACTTTTGTAAGGACAGACAGGGTGAAAGGGAAGAGAGGAAGAAATATAAACAAGACCAAAACAAGGTGGAAGGAAATACACAGTTATTTATTATTATTATACATATGAATAGAATGAACTCATACATAAAATAAAAACAGATAGTAGTATAGATTAAAAGCCAGAATCCTACAATATGTTATTTACAAGAAACATATCTGAAACAGAGACATACAGAGTAAAAGTAAGGGGCTGGAGCAGAATCTATTATACTTCAGATGAAGTTAAAATAGTAATCATGATCTGGGAGAAAGCAAAAGCAAAAATAGACCTAATTAAGAGAAATAAGGAAGGAAACCAAGAGGTGTGAAAAGATACCACAGACAATGAAGTATTATCAATACTAAACAGATATGCACCAAATGGTACAGCATCTAAATTTTTGAAGAAGTTGGATGAGTCACAGAAGGAAAGAGAAAGTAAAACTGTACTAGGGGGAACCTCAAGTTGGCAAGTTGGCAAGTTCAATGTAGAGAAGGAAGTGAAGAGGCAGAACATGTGGAGCTAAGAAATAAGCCTGACAGGCTTCCCACAGAGGTGATGCTGGGAGCTAAGTCTTTTCAGTAAAGCACATTTTTGGCCTTCAGAAGAACAATGAAGTAGATTCACTGGGGAAAACATTTGTTAAACAGCCAGAGAAGAATGAGGCAAAAATGAATGGTTGATGACTTCTTGACTAACACAGCCTCTACAGAGAAACACAATTATTTCAGAATTTTAAGGAACCACAGTAGGCCTCTGGTCAAATTCCATACAACCCCACAGGAAGCCCCACTACAACATCGCACCAGCCTTTGCTTAAAGACCTCCTGTAAAGGGGTACCCACTAACTCGAGGCTGCCCATTTTTCGTTTGCAAGCTCTAGTTTATAAGGTGCTTTTTTCTTATATCAAACTTTCATTTGTGATTTTCCAACTTCTAACTACAGCTTCTAGTTTTGTTCTCTAGAACCACTTGTACACATATCATAACAATAGAAAGCTCTCTTGAGTTCATAAGACATAAAGTTATTCAAGTACATGACAGGAAAACCTCCTGAGATGACCTCACCTGAAAACCACCATCCACTCCTCCCGATCCTATGGGGGCACAGGATGTCTCCAGAAGAAACCCACGATGCAATCCCGAAGATCATGAAGAACTGAGCAAAAACCTAAAGACCTGACGACCAGTTTTATTTTGAAATTGCTGCTACATGCTGAATGCAGGAGGAAAAAGTAGAGATGGGAAGTAAAGAACAGATTGAGATGGAGACCAAGATTGGGATTTCCAGGTGATTGCCAGGAAATATGAAGAAAAAACTATTTACAATCTCTGCCTCTACTTCCTCGATTAGCTCACCTCTCAACATCTTTCTTGCTTTCTGATCTTATTACTAAATTAAAACTATTCTCTCCAAAATTACCAATGGCCTCTTAACTTCCAAATCAGATAGACTTTTCTCAATCCTAATCCTTCTCGACCTATCTGCAGCAATTAACGCTGGAGGCATCCTTAGCTTCTTGGATAGTCATTCTTCTATGTAACTGTCCTTTAAGGGATACAGGAATAAAATGGCTATAATTTTAGCAATTTTTTGACACTGCTCTCCAACTAGCCAACCCTTCTTAGTCTCCCTTCCGGAGCCATCATCTATACAAGGATACCTAACTGGTTATACTCAAAGGTTCTTCCTCAGGACTTCTATTGTTCCTTATTCTGAATAATTGACATAACTAGCTCCCATAGATTTAATTTTGTCCATGGAGATCATGCCCACATCTATATTTCTAGCCCTCATCTCTCAACAAGGGCTATAATCTCACATAATAAAATACCTATTTGACATTTTAAACTCTATATCTTGTAGGCATCTCAATGTCAACAAGTCCACAAAAGAACTCATTATCTTCCTCCCAAATACATCTTTCTTCATATTTTATTTCCTTTTTTTTTTTTTTGGCTAGGTAATGAGGCCAAGTGACTTGCCTAGGGTCACACAGCTAGCAAGTGTGTGTCTGAGGCTGGATTTGAACTTAGGTCCTCTTGAATCCAGGGCTGGTGCTATATCCACTGAGCCACCTAGCTGCCCCCTATATTTTATTTCTGTTAAGGGAATAGCCATCCTTTCATTCAACAGATTTATGATCTTGGAATCATCCTTAATTCCTCTTATTCACCCCACACAGCCAGATCAGTTGCCAAATCTGATCACGTCTACCTCCCATAGCACTCTCTTCCCTTTCTATCCACCTACATGGTCATCAACCTAATTCACTGTCCCTGGGATTGTTGCATTGCATCCTTACTGGTCTCTCTGCCTTAAGTCTCTGTCACTCCAATCAACCCTCCAGACATCTGCAAAATTGATTTTCCTAAAACATAGGCCTGACCATGTGACTTCCCTTCTTAATAAACTGCAGGGACTTCTCATAAACCCACAGTTTCCACATTAAGGTGCACTCCCCACATGTGTGATAGCAGATCTTAGAAAAGGATGGGGCTGTTTGGTGCCAAACTCCATAAAAAAATTTCCTCTTCTTTTATTGGGAGTTATAAAGTCTGGTGAAGTTTGGAGCAGAGAAGAGAGGAGAAGAAAGAGTTGATACTTAGCCACCAGGAAGAGTACATCTTGGTGAGAAATGATATAAGGGACCAGGGGACAAGGCAGCCAAGCAAGGCCCACAGTGGCAATATGGAGACAAATCAACTTCCTTCCCTTGCCTAATACTTTTCAGAGGTAAAGCCTCAAAGAAATAATCATTTGGAACAAGAGGTTTGCAGCACACAAAGGGCTAATGACACAAAGCAGAGTCCAGAATCCCCCTCACCTCTAGCCATGCAATCCTCTGTGAACTTGATGCTTGAGCTACCATGGAGTGATGCCATTTTAAAAGAAAGCTGTTCCAAATTTGGAAACATGGCAGTCTTCTGTTTTTTGAAGAGGGGGCGGACACTTTAAAAAAAAAATCCTACAGGTAGAATAGACCAAAATGCAAAATAAAACAAAAAATGGAATCTTACCTCTGGCAGACATCACTGTGAAACAGTCTGAGTCATAGGCACATCTATCATCACAGTCCTCAGGCTCAAATAAATAACTACTCATTGCTATCATGTATGGTGAAGATGAATCATGTAAACACAGTTGGAAAGGAGATAACATCATATCTGAAACCAAGTAGGAAAGGAGTTAAGATTAGAACGGCTTAGATAGAAAGTCCAGAAGAAGGAAGATTATTCTTCAAGGTGTGTGGCCCCAACCACATTCTCTATCTCTAGCTATAAGGTCCTTTCTTCAGGAGCGTCTGTCTCTGTAGATGTCAAAGTGGTCCCCTACAACAGCTGTTCAGTGTGTCCCCAATATCTTCTTGGTAGGTAATATCCATCTACTGAACATTATGCAGCCATCTACATAACTGTAGCTTAAGGGATACAAGAATAAACTGGCAATAATTTTAGCAAGTATGGCTTTCTTACCCTCTAAGATATATGCTTCTTAATATTTCTTCCCCTCCCCTTTATTTCTGTCTTCTCTATAGTTTTCCATCTCCCCCAAGATACAGCCCCCCACCAGCTATTGCAGCAGGAAAACTACTCTAATAAAGCATCTCAAAACAACAGGCAGGACATTCAAAAATCAAAAGGACAGAAAATAACAATATGATTTCTTTATCTCTAGAATATGGGTCAAGGGGCTGAAATCCACCTTACGTGCTCTTCCTAGAGGCGCATTCATATTGATAGAAGCCAATGGAATATCCCTCTGAGTTAGGGGCCCCTGAATGGGCTGATTGAGCTCCTTATTGATAGCA
>NW_020940259.1:278224-402416 GCF_900497805.2 Vombatus ursinus | reverse complement strand
GAGGTGATGACAGAAGTGATAGCCACTTCTGGGGCATTGTCATTCACATCCAGAACTGTGACATAAATTTTACTTCTGCTCTTGAGACCTAGGCCATCCTCAGCCTCTACTTCCATCATGTGCAATTCTGCAACTTCATAATCCAGATTTTGTAAGGTTGATAATTCTCCAGTCACAGAACTCAGTTGGAAGATTTGGGAGATCTTTCCAGGCATTTTCACTTGAAAATATCTTACCTGAGAATTGATTCCTCCATCTGCATCAGTGGCATTTACTGTGAGCAGCAGTGTCCCCTGGGGTACATTCTCAGGAACATTGACAGTATACATGGACTGGGTAAACACTGGGGCATTGTCATTGGCATCCAGGACAATCACTCGGATTCTGGCAGTGCCAGAACGGACAGGTTCTCCTCCATCCCATGCTGTGAGCACGAGGTGGAGATCCGGTTCCTTTTCCCGGTCTAGAGCCTGCTCCAGCATCAGCTCTGGTTACTTCACCCCATCGTCTGTGCTTTGCACTCTCAGAGAAAAGTGATGGTTGGGGCTCAGCTCATAACCCTGTAGAGAATTCACTCCCACATCCGGGTCATATGCACTTTCCAAGAGATGCTGGGTTCCCAGAGCTGTGAATTCACTGATTTTTAGTTCTAGGTCCTCTGCTAAAAAGTAAGGAGCGTTATCATTAATGTCTATTATTTCCACATCCACTGAATAGATTTTCAGTTTATCCTCGACGAGAACATTAAAATACAGCAGGCACTGGGCACTCTGGGTGCAGATTTCTTCTCTGTCTATTCTGTCCCCGATGACTAAGCTACCGGTTCTGACATTGAGAGCGAAATGCTGCTTCTCACCTTTGGAAACGATGCGAGCCCCTCGCTCTGACAATTCCGTTGGCTGCAGTCCCAAGTCCTTGGCGATGTTGCCCACAAAAGATCCCTTTTCCATCTCTTCGGGAATCGAGTACAGGATCTGGGCAGCGCTGATCTCCCACAGAGTCCCCAGGAGATAATAAAGCAGGAATTGCCTCATGCAGCCTCTGTGGTTTTGCTCAGCGACTATTGTTTCGTTTAAAAATGTTCTCCTTATTCTGCAGACGAATCTGAATTAGTTCGTGGGCTCCCCGAATGGAAGTAGATTTGATTGGTAGTCAGTTTCCGGAATCTAAACCCAGAGTTTGCGGGGTTGGAGGGCAGAATTTATGTGCATACTGGTCCTTGTGTGTTTGATTTTCCGGAGCCTTGTCTCTCTCAAGACTTGGGAGGATTAGACTGGCTCTCTCCTCGCTATTTTCTTCCCTACTGGTGAACAGCGGTGCCCAGAGTCTACATCAATTATTACACTCGTCCTGAGACACTAATGGTATATTGGCTTGTATACTTTGTGAGATGTTTTAAAGAAAGCTATTTTTCTTTTGGATTTGGAGGGACCTTAAGGAGATCATTTATTCCAAAAACAGCACTTTATTTATGTTTCTGTCAATCTTTATAAATTTTTTTATATTAATTGTGACTATTACCTTCTCGACCTATTAGGTAACCTAACTTTAAATTTACTCTTCTCTCTACCATAGAAATATTTTGTGTAACTTTGTTATCAGGTGTCTTTGTTGTAATTTTTACCTCTCATATCATAATAACGACACAATTTTTACATTCAATCTTAATATCTATAGTTTATATTTGCATTTGTAACTGCATATTAATCTTTTACCTAAATCTGTATATCCATATCTTTATATATCTGTCTTTTCTTTCAGTGCTTCAAGAAACACTTTGGCATGGCATTAATTTCATCTTTGTAAGAAGTAATCCCCATTTCAGTTGTGAATAAAATTTCACAATCTTGTTATTAATTAACTTGAAGTACAAGATAGCACAACTGAATCTCTTTACTATCCTATATTTTGTTTCACCAAAGAGAATGGTACAAAAGCATAACTCCATCCATGTTAGATTAGTAAGTGGTTATACTCTACTGCAATAAGCATGATAAAATATATGAGAGAAATTCTAGGAACCTTATGGTAAAGTAGAAAGAAAAATGGATCTGGGTCAGAGATCTTGGGTTTGATTGTAGGATTGTCTGCTTACAATATATGTGTCATTTGGTCAGTCTCCCAACTTCTCTGGATCTGTTTACACTCATAAAAAATGAATGTCTTAGACTATATAAACCCAAGTCCTTTAAATTGTATATTTATGGCTCTCTAAGCCTTTGCTAAGTTCTTCAGCGTAAAACTGATGAATTGAAAGGGTACTGTTATAGAAATAAGAAAGACATCCAAGGAAATGCTGAGTAACAAAACGTCTGCATGTAAGAGAACATATCAGTACTTTAAGTATCTGTGTGGTTCAAGGTATAGTCGACCTCTCCTCTAACATATTACCAAACCATCCTACCACTTCATTGGTGGTCTTTGTGATCAACATTTTTGATTACTTTACTGCCACTTTAATGATTAGTGTCTTACAATTTAGCTGGATTAATCTTTCATCCACTGATACATGGATTATATGAAGACCCCATTGGAGAGTGTAAGTCATTACAAGATATCAATACTTTATTATTTTAAACAATCAATTCCTGGTAAAAGAGACAGCAACTTTGCCATTGCCTCCAGGAGACAATGATGATAATGTTAAAATGTAGTGATTCACTGTCATGTCAGTTGCAGAAAGGGAATTTGAGAACTGCACATCTCTTTGTTTCATGGTTAATAGAGTCATCATTTATAAATCAAGAAGGAGAATTCATGAGGTGGTGTGATCTAGTGGATAAAGTTTGTATAGAACTCAAGGAGAATTAGATTCAATCCTGGCTCCAACAAGCACTCTCCATGTGACCTCAGGGTCATTTAATCTCTCTGTGCCTCAGGCAAAATTACAGATTCAAAGTAAGTGAAGCTCTTCATCAATATATGGATTTCCCTCATTTGGAGTGCCCCATACTAATGAAATTCCAAATCTGGTCCAATAAAATAAAAGAGAAGAATGTATCACTAATAAAAATAAGAAAGAATAACAACAAAAGAAATAAAAGAATCATATAGTGAAAGTCTACTTCCTTTCTTGTGGTAATCTAAAACTACAGAGATCAAAGTGCAGCAAGAATTTAAGGAAGTGTAATAGAACCAAACAATCCCCTCATTTAAACTTTTCTAAAAGAAGAAGTCAACACAACTCAGGTCATTTTGTCAGCACTGTATTTCCAGATTTTTTGATTTGAAGATAAATCACAGTTAGAATATCATTCACATATTCAGTAAAAGGGATGCCTGACTATTTCTGTTTGTAGCAACAGACATTAAATCTTATCTTAAATCAATGTCCCAGGTACCATAGTATTGGGTCAGTCCTCTTAGGGAAGTTAGCATAGCCTCTTGAGCAACCTTGGCCAAGCCACTGAAACTCTCTAGCTATCAGTTCCCATATCTCAAAAAAAAAAAATAAGACTTTGGATAACCTCCAAGATATTGTCCGGTTCTAAGTCTTATGACCTTACTTACTAGCACTTTTACTAGATTCAGATCATCATTAGAAAAAATTGTGTTTGTTGGCAGAATAACTGTAACATGCTACTAAAGTCTAGCAAACAGTAGAGAAACAAATACAGTCATGAATTTCAAAATAACTTGTAATTCAATTCTGCAGAATTTTATTTTACCTGAAAAATGTTTGTTCATCTTTAACTTCAAATAAAGACTGGACACATAATGTTGATTTCTTGTAGCTTTGCTAACTTAGAAAGGTGTCTGCATAGTTGGACTGGGGAAAGATAAACTGACTTTTCCAAGAGTCAGTAGTAAAAGCAACTTCAAGTGAATGTATTTGGAGAAAAGCTTGAACTCCATTAGTGTCCACAAATTGGGATGCAGGGACACCCAAGAAATAGGTATCAGATGAACCTAAGAGCTGTGATCTCCTCCATTGATGTAACTTGACTGTCAGTAAGACAATGAGGAAGGCAAAAAAGAGACAAGATACTGCAGCTATTGCTATAACCAAGTAGAGTGTGATGTTAGAGTCCTCTTGAATCCCAGGAGCTGCCTGGCTGCTGCGATCTGAGAGGATCTCAGGGATGTTGTCAGCCACTGCCTCAGTGACACTGACAGTGGCAGAGAGAGGGGGTTCCCCATTGTCTGTCACTGCCACCATGAGATTCTGCTTGAGGGTATCTTTGTCCAGGAATGTCCAGACAGTCCTGATCTCCTCTGGGTGCAGGCCCATGGAGAAAAGCCCAGGCTCTGTGGCCTTGAGTAGGCAGTAGGACAGCCAGGCAGAATGACCAGAGTCTGCATTCACTGCCACCACCTTGGTCACCAGGTAGCCTGGCTCTGCAGAGCATGGGGCCAGCTCCACTCCACTGGAGCCATCCATGGGGAAAGTGGGGTACAGGATTTCTGGGGCATTGTCATTCTGATGCAGGATGAACAGAGTCAGGGACATGTTGGTGCTGAGAGGAGGGTCCCCAGAGTCCCTGGCTATCACTCTCAGCTGTAGCTCCCTAAACTGTTCATAGTTGAAGGAGAACAGAGCATGAAGTATGCCTGTCTCAGAATTAATGGAGACACAGAAAGAGAGAGATGTCTCCTGGAAAGTGTCTTCTGCAATGGAGTAAATGACTTGAGCATTATCCTCCAGGTTGAGATCCAAGGCAGTCACTGAATAAATAGAGACTCCTCTAGGATTATTGTCTTGGATGTAGGCAAGGTAAAATGACTGACTGAAAGTGGGTGAGTTGTCATTGATGTCAGCTATACTCAGTGAAAGGTAATATAAGTCTATAGTGGCAGAGTCCCTGTCTATAACTGTCACTGTAAAGTTGTACACAGAAACCTGCTCCCTGTCCAAAACCCTGTCTGTCTGCAAACTGTCATAATTATCAACTATTTTTTCTAATTTAAAGGGCAGATCCACTGGAATGGAACATGTGACATGACCATTCTCTCCAGAATCTGGGTCATGCATATTAGAAGGGGAAATCACAGTCCCTGGGAGAGAATTTTCTGGAACTGAACCGATGAACGAAGTGATGGTCACTTCTGGGGCATTGTCATTTATGTCCAGAACTGTGATCAAGAACTTAACACCGATCATTAAACCAGCTCCATCTTGTGCTTGAATTTCCATTTCATAAAACTCTAATTCTTCAAAATTCAAGGATATTTGATTCCTTATTTCCCCTTTATGAGAGTCCAAGTGGAAGGTTTGGGCTGCTTTACTTTCGATGTTCCTAAAAGAATAGATCACTTCCCCATTGACTCCCTCTTCTGGGTCAGTGACATTCACTGTAAGCATCCACGTTTCCACAGACACTCTCAGGAACACTCACACTGTACATGGGCTGAGTAAAAACTGGCACGTTGTCATTGAAATCAAGTACAGTCACACGAATGTGTACGGTACCAGAGTGGACCGGGTCTCTCCCATCCAAGGCTGTGAGGGTGAGGTGATGAATAGGCTCCTCCTCCCCATCCAGCGCCTGCTCCAGTACCAGTTCTGGGTACTTGGCCTCATCTGTTCCTCTCTGCACATGCAGAAAGAAGTGATGGTTCGGGCTCATCTGGTAGCTCTGGACTGAATTCACACCCACATCTGGGTCCTGTGCAGAAGGCAGAGGGTATCTAGTTCCTGGAGTGATTTTTTCATTAATTTTGAAATCCAAGTCTTCTGACCCAAAGCAAGGAACATTGTTATTAATGTCTAATATTTCTACTTCTATAGGGTAAAGTTTGAACTTATCCTCAATCAGAATATTGAAATTCAGTAGACACTGGGAACTCTGAGCACAAAGCTCCTCCCTGCCTATTCTGTCCAAGGTCACTAAGCTATGGCTTCTTAGGTTCAGAGCGAAATACTGCTTCTTACCTCTGGAGACGATTCAAGGTCTGAGCTCCGACAGTTTCTGAGGCTCTACCTCCAGATCTTTGGCAATGTCGCCCATGAAAGAGCCCTTCTCCATCTCCTCGGGTACCGAGTAGCAGATCTTGGCAGCCCCGTCCTTACACAGAATCCCCAGGAGAAAGCAAAGCAAGGCTGATTGCCTGCAAGCCCACTGCCTTGTGCTCAGCAGTCATTGCTGTCTCTCTGCCAAATGATTTGTATTTCTTTTCCTACTACTTGTGTCTGAATTCAGCTCTTGGTTCGTCCATGTCCAGTGGAGTATCCGCAGTCAAATTCAGAGTGCTCATATGCTGAATCTTTGTGTATTTCATCTGAAGGCTCTTTGTGAGGCAGAATTGAAAAGACTGACTCTCCTCTAATTTCTCTCCCAGGTTGGTGAACAGCGACACCCAGAGTCCCAAGCAACTACTCCAGGATTTTTGAGAAGATGAAATATGTTTTCTCTATACACCATTTTCCTTCCTAATAATTTCCTAGGTCTTCTTTTCACATTCTATCATTCTCTGTGAGAATCACAGATGAACCAAAATAATAATTTCATTGTTTCAAGTCATAACAATTATGGCGTTCTCAAAAAGGTTGATAAAAACGAAAAAAAAATCCTATCTACTTGGAATGTGAGGTTTTATTTATTTATTTTTTTGTCCCAAAGTCCAGATATCTGACTTTGTCACTCCTCCTTTCTAGAAGATTGTCACTTAGAAAGCACTCCCAAGGGGCAGCCTCCTGATACACTGGAGAGTCTACTGGTGGGGAGTTATTAGATGTGAGTTGGAATGTCTAAGCTCTCCTGCTCCCTACCTGTGTGACCTTGGCCAAGGTTTTCAACCTTTCTGGGCCTTCAGTTTATGGTCTGTAAAGTGACAGATAGCTTCTGACATCCCTTCAATTATAAATCTATAAATCTATCAATTCTAAACCTTTTTTTTTGCTAGGCAATGGGGTTAAGTGACTTGCCCAGGGTCACACAGCTAGTAAGTGTCAAGTGTCTGAGGTCAGATTTGAACTCAGGTCCTCCTGACTCCAGGGCCAGTGCTCTATCCAATGTGCCACCTAGCTGCCCTCTAAAACTTTTTTTAAAAAGACTTTTTGTCCATGTCCTTCATTTTACAGATAAGGAACCTGAAGCCCAGGAAAGTTGAGTGAATTTCCTAAGGTTGCATAGATAGCAACTGATAAAAACAAGTCTATGTGCATTATGTGATAAAAACAAGTCAATGTGCATTATGTGATAAAAACAAGTCAATATTACTCAGCATTTGCTCAATCTTGCCGCTGTTTGATTTTCTTTATGTAGTTTAAGTAAAAATGTATCTTTCTCTTTCTCTTGTGCTTTTTCACTTCATTTGTCTTCCCATATGTCTTTGCATTCCTATTTGCCATTTCATACATCTCATTTCTTTTTAAAGTAACTTTTCAAGATGTTCTTTTTAGTAGTTTGATAAAGCAAATAAAGAGTAGTAAATATTTCTCTACTGAAAACTCTTTGCCCTAATATTAATTTTTCTTTTTGTTGTCTTTGCCTCTTTGTTGAGTGTGATATGGAGTCTCAGAGTTGCTTTAATTTTCATTCTCAATTCATAGTGATTTGGAACATTTTTTGGTATAGCCATAAATATCTTGGGTTTCTTCCAGCTGTTCATATCCATAGCCCGTTCATCAATTGGAGAATGTTTCTTTTTCTCATAAGTTTGAATCAATTCCTGAGATATCTTGGAAATGAGATTTTCATCACAGATATTTAATGCAAAGATTTTTTCCCCTATTAATTGCTTCCCTTTTAATCTTTGCTTTATTAGGTTTGTTTGTGCAAAAACTTTTTAATTTTATGTAATCAAAATTATCCATTTTATCCTCTATGATCTTCTCTATTCCTTGTTTGATCATGAACTTTTCTCCTATCTATAGATCTGATGATAAAGTATGCTATCCATTATAGAGAAGTGGTGTGTTTAGGCTTCAGAATGAAACACATACATATACATGTACACACACACACATATTGAGGGAATTTGTTATATTTCTTTTTCTTTCTTTTTTTTCCCATTGTGGTGAGGGGTGAGAGAGAAAGAAAATAGATTTTTTTTAAATTAGGGAAGTGTTAAAATATGAAATGCTGCTTGTGCTTTCAAATGAAGCTACTGTATTGTTAGTTTTATTTATTTGTTTTATTTTGGTACAAGAGACCTGTCTGGAGGTGAGAGTAATCTGTAAATACTTGTAATGTAAAAACATCAATGATGCTGGGATAAAACCTTCCCAGTCTATTACCTAGTGACATGATATAAAATAAACTAATTCTTGCATTACTTTCATGCCCAAGAAAATCCAGAGTTGCAATACTTTGTGCATTTGTAGCTTCCCAAGACACCAAGAGAGGGTAAAAAATAAAAAGGCAACCATAGAAATGCCTTAGGGTAAAGGTAATTGGTATCTAAGTCTATGTATCTACAGGGGGATAAATGCCCTGAAGACAAGTTTTAAAAATATCTTCAATCAGTATTTCTTTGGAGAAAAAAAAATTACTCTAAAAAGACACAATATGAGTTAATGTTTCCAGAAGTGCCAACAATTTCTCATAGCCCAAATTTAACCTTAGAGTTCTGGAGTATTTGATTCATCTCACCATTATTTTACTGAAGTGAGCTACTTTGTCTGCTAAGACATTTTACAGAAGATGGAGACCGTTTACATCCCTGGAAGGAAGAACCTATTAATCAAAAGGAGGCCATAGAGTTGGAGATAAATTGTACTCTCATAATTTTTTTTCTTGCTTTTTGGAGAGGCAATCAGGGTTAAGTGACTTGCCCAGGGTCACACAGCTAGTAATTGTCAAGTGTCGGAGGCTGAGATTTGAACTCAGGTCCTCCTGACTCCAAGACTGGAGCTCTATCCACTGTGCCACCTAGCTGCCCCAAATTGTACTCTTACAGAAAGAATTTGCTCATTCACTGATTACTGTGTGCTTATAATTATGTTAGGTGTTGGAAGAGATGTAAAGATAAACAATCTGGTTTCAAACAACTATAAGAGGCCATTTCAGTTTCCTTATCTGTAAAATGAAAGAGTTTGACCAGATGTAATTTAATCTGGGTTCAGAATAGGAGCAGTTAATTTTCTAAACAACTTATCTAAACAAATTCTCTGACATACCCTCATGGATACATACTTCTTTGTTATTAATTTTTTTTGAGCTTTATAAAGTAATAGTTTTTTTGCAACTTGATTGTTATGAGACTGAATATATAAATTAATTTAGATAGAATTGTCATTTTAATTATATTGGCTCAGCCTACACATGAGCAATTGATATTTTTTCAATCACTTAGATCTAACATATGGATACATACTTCAATGTATATTTAAAAACTGCCTTCCTTTGTCAAAAGTCTCGTTATGAATGTCTCCCTTTTCAAGCTTGTCCTTTCCTGTCACTGAGCATAATAGCTTATCCTGGAGCTGAATGAGTAATGATTACCAATCGTTACCAATTCAAGGGAAATAGTCTTTACCAATCAGGGGAAATAGAAATTTGTGACAGTGATAGAAAGAAGGTATGGTATCTGAGTAAAACATTTCAGAGGCTTTTGATACCAATTTGACCTAAAGTCTTGCAACATGCTTAGGAATCTGACTGTAAGATTTAAGATGAGTTGAAAGTTGTTCTACTAATTGTAGGGACAAAAAGGAGGTTAGATTAGTGACCAGGAAATGAGAAATGATGAAAGTAATTTTTCAAAGATACCTGGAAAGACTTGTATGAATTGATACAGAGTGAATTGAGCAGAACCAAAAGAACACTTTAAACAATAACAACAATTTTGTAAATACAATCAACTTTGAAAAACTTAAGGAATCTGATAAACCATATTTCTAGACTCTTCCCACCTCCTGACAAAGAGATGATGACTTGGGGTGCAGAATAAGACATTTTTAAGACATGGGTGTAGAGGAAATTTATTTAGCTTGATTATGCATATTTATTGCGAACATTTGGCTTTTTTAGTGAGAAGAGTGGGAAAAAGAAAAAATAAATTTTTGTTATTTTAAATAATTTAAATTAAACATATAAAATGATGAACAGCAACAGGTAAGGGTCAATCAAAAGATGCTACATTATAAAGAGAGAAAAAAGAAATATATCTAGTTTTTTGCATTGGTGGATGAACTATTAAATGTTTTGAAAAATTCAAAACTAGATAGATTAATAATCCACTATTAGTTATAACCACAGAAACCATAAAAGACCAGTACTACTAGGACAATGAGTGAAGAGAGTAGACTTTTGGAAAAGCTGAATTCTAACCTTCTCCTGCAGAATCCTAATGCTTGAAACGGGCTTTATCCAGAACACACCTATGGGTCTTATCCTAAATGCATTTATAGTGAATAAATAGATGATATCTGGATAAGTTAGAAAAGAATCTTAGAAGCTATATAGGTATGTATCCCAACACTACTTTGAGACAAGGATGTTGAGGAAGTAAGAAAAGTTTTTTTTTTAAAGATTAAAGCAGATAGGTGCAAAGCCAATCTAAATCAGAAAACACATCTGTGGCAGTATTCCTGAAACCTTTTGCCTGGGAATTCTGATTAGTAGGTGATCCTAAGGGGCCTCCATTTGCTGTTCTTTTAAGAGAGTTAAATTTGACCTCAAATGCATCTGAGGGAACTCAGAAATTTTAGAAATAAGGCAGAGTTTCCTTACTATGGTTTTTTTTAGGATGCCAGGTCCAACCCTACAGCTTCCAGAAGCAGCCCAACAACTTGGCATTAGAAGCTCTCCAAAAATTGAGGCCAAAATCTATTGTCACTATGATGAGAAACAACATAGAAATTAGGCCTGGAATCACAAGTGGCTAAAACCATACCTCAGATGGAACAAAGAAGAGATGGTTGAGTCTTTTCATTAATCTTTGGCAGTGCCTTCTGAAGCCTGTATGAAAGGTTACACAAGCCTGAAGTATCGACTCAAATGTCAAGTGATAAAGCCTCTGGAGGGGTTGTTTTCTTGGATATTGGCAATGTAAGAAGGTTGGAGGACAATGGAGGCATTGTCATTGTCACAACAATATACAGAACAATATCTGCTGTTGCATGGTGGTTTGTTGGGGAAAGGGAAGATGTCCCTTATTTGTGACTGTAATATTGATGTATTACTGTGGGATCTGTTCAATCTGAGGCTCCTCATTTTAGCAATTTGTAGTAATTCCCAGGTAAGGATTCTACTCCATAGGGCACATAGCCCTCTTTGAGAACCATTCCATTCATGCCTGAACCTTGCTCCCTGATCAGGCAGGTCACTGACTAGGTAATGGGTCTTCTGGGAAAGGACTGAACTGTATTTAGATAATTTAAAGCACATTGTCATCATCATGTAGGATTTCAATATGAATGTCATAGTGTGCTAGCTATATGACATCCTACTTCCTCTGCTTGTACATCCATCATATCTATACTTACACCTATATGTATCTTCAAAATTCAATGTTCCTTAAGTTACTATTTCCCTATCAATCATAGGATTTAATTCAGTTTAATCAAAAAATACTTATTAAGTACCCACTAAATGCAAGTGTGTTATGGACTGTGAGTAATAGAACTCTATAGTCTCTGAAGACTTGAAATTGAAAATCACTCAAAGAGCAATGCAGATGTGCAAAAGTGGATATGAGCAGGTTGCAACACATTTCAACCAAAGAATTAGGAAGGTGAAGGATATGAGACATGTCATCTACAAGTGAAATCTATGAGTAAAAAAGATTGGCAGGTCACATAAAGAGGTGAAGGAGTCAGTTAGGATGGACAGATTTCCTGTGTTTTCCTAGTTGGTTCCCTCTGAATGTCAAGAGAAAGTAAGGAAGACCTCTGGCATGTTGGGCAAACCCTCTAGTGGTCTAGTGTAGAATCACATAGGGTAAGCAAGCATGGAAAGGTTAGAATCTACATCACTGTAATGAATATGAAATCCATAAAATCAAAGGGTATGGTCAGGATTCTGATGGAGAAAATTTGAATTCAAATTTTCCAAAATTCTACTCTCTTCACCCATTCTCTTAGTAGTACTAGGCTATTTTTAAAATTTCTGTGGATATAACTAATAGTAGATTATTAATCTATTCAGTTTTAAGCTATTCATGAGCTATTCATTACAGCTTGAAGATAAACTGAATGTTTTCTGGGACATCTCTGAGGCATAAAATGATTTGCATATTGAAGTCTTGGTCCCAGTCCCTGGCTGATAACCACAGTACTGAAGATTGATCTTGTAGAGATCCTGGATGAAGGTAGGCTGATAATTTTTGACACCTGTGATAGATCTTGGTCCAAGTAGTGTCGTTTTGTACTGCATCCACATAGTTCACAGCAGTCAGGACCAAGTAGTGGGAGCTTTGTTATTCCAGGTTGGGAAGTTTCTTGAATGCTAATCCAATATACTTACTGTCATCCAAATATTCCTTAGGAGAAATGGTCTGAAGTGGTTGTCTTGCAGAGAATTAACCCCAGAATTTGCATGTACTGATGGAGTTAGTATAAGTATTTTTCTCATGTCAGTTCTAATTTTAAGGTGACAATCCTTTGAAATCCCTGATACATGGCATATTATTGTTTACATTCTGAATTTGCATGTTTATATGGAAAGCATTTAAGGGACTCTTTACAAGTGTCCAACTTAAACTTGGAGTGAATTTGCCTTTCCTATCTACTCTTTCTCTATTCTGTTATTGGCTAGTAAGTATCTTCTTTCAGTGTTCACCATAACATATCTCCCCTCACCATTAACCTGCAGTTTCAGATCTGAGAAATCTCAGGCATCCAGGTCCAGATTCTTCCTAGATTTACCACTTCAGGCTCTTTTTACCATTTCCTCAGTAATCAGAAAGTTAATCCTCTCAGAAAGCTCTAATCAGAATAAAATATTCAAGAAGAGAAAGAATATTTGTTACTCCAGTGTCCAGCTCTTCCTCTGTTTGGCAATCCTTTTCATTACTGGGTAGATGTGTTTCCATTTTCCAAGGCATCAAATTTCAGATCATTAGTGAATTAAAGTTTTCCCAAAGAAAAAAAAGGTCAATGTCAAGGCTCTTAGAGCCTTTGAATCTTTTCTTTTTTAAATTCAGACAGTCCCCCAGAATGTGTGCTAGTGGACTTTAGGATGGGAGTCATATACAGGAAAATCATTCAATGAAGCTCATTATCTGCTAAAGCTCTACTTTGGGGTTGACAGCTGCTCCCGGAGGCTGATTCTGGAGCTGCAGTTTTGTGGTATCATTAATTTTAACTCCTGATAAATACATTTGACTTAGAAATGGATGCCAATATTACTTAGAGAACACTTTGTGGAAATTTCAGGAAAAATGTGATATTATCCACATAAGACTTTCTAAATGTTAAACTTATTTTTTCTCTCAAAATAATTTTTATTAGCAGCTTTTTTTTAAGGCAATTGGGGTTAAATGACTTGCCCAGGGTCACACAGCTAGTAAGTGTCAAGTGTTTGATCTGAGGCCAGATTTGAACTCAGGTCTTCCTGACTTCAGAGCTGGTGCTCTATCCACTGTGCCACCTAACTGCCCCTATTAGCAGCTCTTAAAAACAGCACAGCCATTTTTTATTTTAGCACCATGTTCTCCTCTGCCTCCATCAACACCTCCTTATAAAAAGTTCATTTTTCATTTTTTGAAGAAGAACAATAACATTATGGGATGATGTCTTGACTTGAGCCATGAATTGGATTCAAATAAGGGAGAGGCACAAAGTTGTCAGTATCACTTTCTCTTCCAGAGTCATCGAAGTCCAGTGGCAAGACAAAAGTCAAGATTAATAGCAATGGCCCTGGATGCAGTGGATAACCTTGGCATCTTCAATACCTGACCAAGCTTTAAGTGCTCCACAGTGCCTTCATGGTCTTTGGAACAGATTGTTTTCATCCACCCATTCTGCTGAGTAAAGTCTTTACATGCTTGGGGTAGACACACTCCTAACTCACCTACAGGTTTGAGGCCTGTTGGTTACCCTCAACCTGGTTTAACCTATCTGCTGAGATGGTTTTACCAGGGTGTGGCCAATGCACAAGTGACAGTTTATTGAAGCCACGTTAACATAAACACTGACTTTGTAAGTATAGGCAACTTTAAGCATATGTAGCCACCCTGTTCAGTACTCAAAGGAGGTACTCATCTTGTCTTCCATAATTAAACTTATTTTCATTTAGAGATACATTTTAAAAAGAACAATGACAAGAAGAAGCAATGATTCTACATTATCTTCCTTTCTTTTTTATTTATTTATTTTTGGTGAGGCAATTGAGGTTAAGTGAGTTGCCCAGGGTCACACAGCTAGTAAGTGTCAAGTGTCTGGTCTGAGACCAGATTTGAACTCAGGTCCTCCTGGCTCCAGAGCCAGTGCTCTATCCACTGTGCCACCTAGCTGCCCCCTCTGCCTTTCTTTCTGAGTCAGATTACACAAGTCATTTCTGGAAGCATTGCAGGATACTTTGCCCCAAAACCTTCATTGCTTTACCTCTGTCACTAAGATAATTTATTCTATATAAATTTTAGTCTTTTACACACTATTTGGCATTTCTGCACCCTTTAAAAATCTCCTTTTATATGATGAAAATAAGAACAAAAATTTCTTATGTTGTGAAGCCTAGATCTATTACTGTTTATGAATGTGAAACTCAAATATGGAAAGCTTCCAGGAAGTTTTGCTTGACAGTAAGACTTTCTTCACCATTGGCATATTTATTATTACTGTGATTTTACACAACTGTGTAACTATGATATTACAATTAAAGCTGAATGAGATGGAAATTTTCAATGCACTCTGTGTTCCCAAAAAAGAGTTTGGAGTAAAATAGAAAAATAGAGCAACAGTGGAAATACTGTCAGGGAAGAATTCATGAGAGTGAATAGAAGTGGGACATAATAAAAATACATTAGAAAATGTTGATTAGAAAAAATTTCATAGAATGTGACTGATTTCAAATTTTTAAAAATTTAAAATCCTAAATCTTTTACTTATACAGAATTAGGACTGATCAGTTCAAATATATCAGAAAAAGATGGCCCTTAAATTATGTTTCTTATCACAATAAAGTTTCCCATTTTGTTTATCAAAAACACTTATCTATACTATTGTGCTATATGAAATGATGAACAGGCAGACTTCAGAAAAACCTGGAAAGACTTGTGTGGTCTGATGCTGAGTGAAGTGAGCAAAATCAAGAGAATGTTTTGCACAGTAACAGCCACATTGTTCGATGACTGATATTGATAGACTTAGCCCTTCTCAGCAACTCAAGGATCTAAGACATCTCCAAAGGCCTCATGATGAAAAATTCTATCCACATCCAAAGAAAAAAAACTATGGAGTTTGAATGAAGATCAAAGCACACTATTTGCTATTTTTTTCTTCTGTTATGTTTTGTTTCCTTTTTCTGATGGTTTCTCCTATTGGTTCTAATTCTTACTTACAACATCATTAATGTGAAAATTTGTTTCATAGGAATGTATATGTGCAGCCTATATCATATTATGCACCGTCTTGGGGAGGGAGGGGGAGAAAAATTTTAAACTCAAAAGCTTATGGAAGTGATTGTTGATAAATCAAAATAAATTAATAAAAAAAACAAGGCCAGAAGATAAATAAATAAATAAACACTTATCTACTCAAAGACAACAAAATATTCGAGTGCACTTTTACAGGCTCATATACTGATGGGGGGTACTACAACAAAGAATGATGAAATTATCAATCTCATAAACTATGCAAGTAAGGAAATGTAGTAAATGCAGAAGGGATCTTACCTGGAGAATATTAAAATCCTCATTACCTTCAAGTAAATTCTGAGAATTTTCTGACATGTTAAAATATCTGTGTAAGATTGTTGGGGAAAGAATAGCTGGCTCTTCTGAGAGCCCATAGTGAGAGTAACCTCTTGAGTATGTGTCTGGAGAAAAGCTGGGACTCCATCAATGCCAACAAATTCTGAGGCAGGGACACTGGCAAAATGGTGAGTGCCTGACCTCAGCAGCTGTGAAGCCCTCCACTTGCAAAACCTGAATGCTAGTAAGACAATGATGAAGCCAAAGGACAGGCAGGATACAGCAGCAATAGCCAGGACAAGATAGAAAGTGAGATTGGATTCCCTGGGGACTTCAGGGACAGCCAGGCGGTTGAGATCTGAGAGGACCTCAGGGATGGTGTCAGCCACAGCCACTGTGACACTAACAGTGGCAGAGAAGGGAGGCTCTCCATTATCTGTGACTGATATGACCAGATTCTATTTTAAGGTGTCTTTGCTTAGAAAGGCTCTGGCAGTCCTGATCTCTCCCATGTGTAGGCCCACAGAAAAGAGGCCTGGTTCTGTGGCCTTGAGTAGATGGTAAGACAGCCAGGCATTTTGGCCTGTGTCTCCATCCACTGCCACCACCTTTGTCATCAGGTAGCCTGGCTCTGCAGATCGAGGAGCCAACTCCACTCTGGTGGAGCCATCTGTGGGAAATGTGGGGTATAGGATTTCTGGGGCATTGTCGTTCTGATCCAGGATGAACAGAGTTAGAGACACATTGCTACTAAGAGGTGGGTCACCAGCATCTTCAGCAATCACAAGCAGTTGAATGTCAAGTAATTGTTCATAATCGAAAGAGCACAGAGAATAGAGGATGCCAGAGTCAGAGTTGATGGAGATGTAGGAGGAGAGAGGTGCCTCCTGGAGAATGTCTTCTGCAATGGAATAAGTGACACGGCCATTCTCTTCGCTGTCTGGGTCTCGGGCTATCACAGAATAGATAGAGGCACCTCTGAGATTGTTTTCTCGGATGTACACAGAGTAGGATGTCTGACCGAAGGTGGGAGGGTTGTCATTAATGTCTACCACATGCAGGGGGATGTAAGTGTCCATGGACAGGGGTGGGGTCCCGAAGTCCGTAGCTGTCACAGTGATATTGTACAGGGAAACCTTCTCTCTGTCTAGGGCTCCCACTGTTATCAATTTGTGATAATTTCCATAAGATTTGATAAGTTTAAAAGACAGATTCTCAGGTATGGAGCACATTACACGTCCATTCTCCCCAGAGTCCCCGTAATGCACATTTAAAAGGGCAATTACAGTCCCTGAGAGAGAATCTTCAGAGACTGACTTCGTGAGGGATGTTATACTTACTTCGGGAATGCTGTCATTTACATCCTAGACTGAAACAAGGATCTTAGCTTTCCCCAGGAGCCCAGGACCATCCCCTGCTTGTACTTCCATCTCATATAAGGCAGATTCTTCATAATCTAGGTTTTTCGTCGTTGATATTTGTCCTGTAACAGCATTCATTTGCAAGGTCTTTGAGGTTCTTTCAGCTATTTTCCTGAAAGAGTACCTTACTTCCCCATTGACTCCTTCATCTGGGTCTGTGGCTGTAACGGTGAGTAGTAATGTTCTCACAGGCACACTCTCAGGAACATTCACGCTGTACGTGGGCTCAGTAAATACTGGTGCGTTGTCATTGAAATCAACGACAGTCACTCGGACTTGTTCGGTGCCTGAGAGGACAGGATCTCCCCCGCCCGAGGCCCTGAGGATGAAATGGTGAACTGGCTCTTCCTCACGGTCCAGGGCCCGCTCTAACACCAGCTCCGGGTACTTGGCCCCGTCTATTCCGCTTTGCACATGCAGACAGAAATGATGGTTCGGGCTCAGCTGATAGCTCTGGACTGAGTTCACACCCATATCTGAATCAAATCCTTCTGGGAGAGGGAATCACGTTTCGGGCGCTGCGATTTCACTGACTTTTACTTCCACTTCTTCAGCTCGGAAATAGGGCTTGCTATCGTTGATATCAGTTATCTCCACATCCACTCCATAAATATTCGCTTTGTCTTCCAGAAGGATGTCCAAATTCAAAAAACACTTTGGGGCCCCGGGACAAAGCTCTTCCCTATCTATTCTATCCGCAGTGACTAAGCTGCCGCTTCTGGAATTCAGAACAAAATGCTGCATCTTACCTCTGGAGACGATTCGGGCTCCGCGTTCCGAAAGCTCGCGGGGCTTCAGCTCCAAGTCCTTGGCTATGTCACCCACAAAAGAGCCCTTCTCCATCTCCTCGGGCACAGAGTAGCGGATCTGCGCGGCACAAGATTCCAAAAGTATACTCAGCACAAAACAAAGCAGGATCTGCCCTCTGCAGTCATTGAACCTCTGCACAGCAGCCATTTGTATCTCACCGCCACAAACTAGTCCCGGTTCCACCGGAGTGTCTGAATCAATTCTTGCCTCCTCTGAGCCGGAAGCAATAGGTATTCATCAGAAAATCTGCATAGCAGAGAGTTCTGGCTGTTAGTGCAGTCCGAGTGTTTGCCGTTCTGATCTGGCAGTATTTTTGGGCTTAAGGAGCTGTGAGAGCTGGTTGGCTATGTTCTGGAATTGGTGTCGGTTATTAGTGAACAGCGACATCTAGAGGCCTGTGCAGTGACTGCAAACTACCCCCTCGAATTTTTCCCCCCAAATTGTATCTAGATTTAAATTTATTGTTCAAATTAGGGAGGGTATACAACATGTTTATTCACTTAGAATATAGTAAAAGTTAAGTAAATATGGAATTGAAGTGCACACCTTTCTGTATGCTCCGGCGGATACTTAATTTCATCAGTGTGGATACTTTCCCCCCTTAAGTTGTTCTTCCTGGATCTACTATCTTGTTGGAGACCTTTCTCTTCTTTCTGTATCTAGGAGTACCACTATAGATCTGAGATCCCGTTTTTTCCTAGTTCTTATTACATGACTAGTTCATTTTCTTTTCAGCTGTAAGCATTTCACATGTCAACACTAAATAATAAATCAAACTGTCCCTTAGGACAGAAGAAAATGGTTGATTTTCATGAGCTAAACACAATGGCTCTTTTCAAATGCTACATATATATATATATATATAATATATATATATATAATACACACACACACACATATACTGTTGCCAAATTCATGACCAACCTTACATCCATTTTTATTAATATAGGTTATAGACCCTTTATTTGGAAGAGATCAGAGAGACAGAGATGAGGAGGAGAGGGGGAGAGAGAGGGAGGCAGTGTAGGCATGGAATAAGAAAAGAAACTTCTATTCAATTTCACTTTCAAGGGTTACTAGCTGTGTGATCTTAGACAAGCCATTCAACCTCTATCAGCCTCAGGCAACTCTCCAAGATTCTCTAACAAACCAAGGATGAGTTGGAATTTACTCTGTCAGGAGTGAACTCACCAGAATTTCCTCTCATGCTGCTATAGTTCCAGATTCTTTGCTTATTTGCAACAGAATTGATTAAGTAACTGTCAAGTGGGGGAAAGGAAAACATGTAAAGAAACTGAGTTTCCTGAGCTAATGGGGTAGATCTATGGTTACTGAAGTAACGTACAGATGGAAAATTTATTGATGTTGTTGTTCATGTGTTTCAGTTGTGTCCAACTCATGGCCTCTTCATGACCTCATTTGGAGTTTTCTTGGCAAAGATACTGGAGTGGCTTACCATTTCCTTCTCCAGCTCATTTTTACAGATAAGGAAACTGAGGCAAACAGGATTAGTGATCTAAAATGTCTATTTCACAATTCCTCAAGTAATTGGAAGCCCATAGGTCCAACAGTCCAGCTTGTAGACCTCTGCATATAGAGAATGAAGGGCGCTATGGGTCCAGCTCTTTCATAAGGATCAACATTAAGAAGAAGGAATAGTTCAGAGTAGAAACCGGGAGCTCTGATATGTTCTGACTTACCTCCTAAGCAAAACAACTACTAGGTGTAATTTAAATCAGAAAATCACCCCTAATAGAATAACATGATTGGAGATATAGAACGAGCGCCTATCAAAAGTTTTTGAAATGTTAATACTTGCCTCAAAGAGATAGTTCACAATGTTCTATAGTAGCCAGGGCTTTCTTTGAAAATATTTAAGATGTTTGTATTTTCACGAATTAGTAAATGAATCCAAGTTAAACATTTGGATTCATTTACTAATTCTGAAAATCCAAACAGAAAAGCTATAGCAATAACTTCACTAATTCTTAAAGAAAAAGATCCAGAGCTCACCTTCTGAATGGTGTACGTGCCATGGAGTGTTATTGTTCTGCACAAATAGTGGGTGTGGCTTCTCAATATAAAAGAGATTGTCAACTTCTTGGCTCCAACCTTTTGATTTTAATAAGTTAAATTCTGTCTTTCCAAGACCTGAGGCCATATTTAGATTGTAGGAATAAGTAAAGTCCCTTCACTGAGGTTTGGAGGAACTCTGGATGCAGCCCTGAAGCAAAGATGTCCAGGGAAACAGCTCATCACATAGGAGTTAGACAGGCTCTCTGAAAGTGCTGGGCTATAGCCATTGTCTCAGTGATTAGAAACAATGAAGAGATTAGGGCCAGTGCCACAACTAGGTAAAACTACAGCTCAGAATGAGGGTCCAAGGCAGTTGAAGGCTCACCTCTCATCTCAGGCGGCGCCTCCTGCAAGCTGTCGGCAAAAACCAAGTGCAGACACACTGTAGTGGACAAACAGGGTTGGCCTCTATCCTGCACAGAGACCAGAAGGCGGTGCCCAGCTGCATCTCGGTCAGTCAAAGCCCTGGAGATACTGACCTCGCCTTTTCGCAGCTCTAGGCTGAAGATTCCCGGATCTACGTCTTGCTGCTCGCTGTAGGCCAGTCTGAGTCCACTGCCCGACGGATCTTGTCTAAGAGGGCAGAATCATCAAGCCTCAGGGGCGGATAGAGGGGCGTTGTCACCGCGGTACACAATGAAATCTCGCGCAGTAACATTGGCGCTGAGAAAAGGGGAGTCTGCATCATGGCCTGTAGAGTCACGAAGGTTCGGACCTGTTTGTTCATAGTTGGAGAGCTGTAAAAAGATGCCCTCACTGTGGCCATTGACAGATGCACAAGAAGACAGTTGCAGCTGGACCAGGTCGCTGCTGAAGATAGAATGGGACATTCCACTTCCAGGTCTAGGTCAGAGGATGAGATACTCTCGATTGCAGACTCCAGAGGGATTGTTCTCAGGGACGTAAGCAACATGGTAAGGTTGGAGAAAAACAGGGAGATTGTCGTTACTTCATCGATGTACAGGGCGAGAGTCTTGCTGGAGGAGAGAGGAGACTTTTTCGTTATTTGTGGCAGTCATGTTGATCTTATAACCTGGGATCTCTTCTCGATTTAAGGTACTCTCTGTTATGAGTAGGTGTTAGTGAATGGAACAATTTTCACTGGAAAATGTCCCTGTAAATAATAAACCACTTGGCCTTTTTTTTTTTTTTTTTTTGAATTCTCTTCATGAGCACTGATGAAAGATATAACTGTTATAGGTCACAGAACATGATTGGTGATTTGGGGTTCATTGTTACTTTACAGTGAGCCACCTGACCTCTATCACCTTTACTTTGTATATTAAACCCAGAGGTTTAATAGGTCTCTTTGAAATATAATCTTCCTTTTAGTAACATTTCTTCAGTAATAATATGGAGAGTAAAAATGGGTTGTGAAGTCTCTTGAACACTTTTAGAGTGGTATGAAATTCTTCCATGGACTCCCTCGTCCAGGTCCATAGCCATCAGGCCCAGCACTGAGGATCCCAGGGGTAGGTTCTCCTGCAGACTGACTCTGTAGACGTCCTGGCTGAAGACAAGGGGATTATCATTGGCGTCCACGACTGTGATCCTGATCTAAGCAGTACGGTTTAGGGCTGGGTCTCCCCCGGACACCACAGTAATGGATATTCTATTTTTCCCTGTCCAAAGGCTTCTCGAGAACTAATATTGATTGTTTACTGCCATCTGGACCTCCCTGCAGGTTTAAGGAGGATCAAGACTGTAACTTTAGACTGAATTGACATTAAAATCTAGATCTTCAGCTGATTCTAGAGGAAATCTTCCAAATGGAACTACAGATTTTATTTCCATATTTTTGTCATTTTGGTTCAAAAAGGCAAAGTAATCATTGGTATCTTGTATTTCCATATTCATGTGGAAAACATAAAAATGGTTTTCGACCAGTTTCTAAATTTAAGAAGCAAGATGATGTTTTTCCGCATATCTCCTCTCCGTCTAATCTCTCCTTTACATAAAGGCCGCCATTCTCTACATTCACAGTAAAATACTCCTTTTCGGCTCCGGAGAGTAGCCTGGTTTTCAGAGCCGGCAAGTCCCGGGCCTCCAGCCCCTGATCTTTGACGAGGTTCCCCACCACCAAGTCTTTCCCCCTCTCCTCGGGAATCGAGTAACTGAAGTGTTAGGAAAGCGCTTGGCAGAACAAAGAATCCTAGAAAGGAAACAGTTACCCGAGGCCTCATTGTCTCTTCTCTCTGCCCAGCGCTGCTGTCCCCACCCCTCTTCCGTTTCAGCCGAGGTTTCGGAAGTTCCCAGATGCTGCGTTACAAATCTTTACTTGAGTGTGAGCTTACGGGTCAAAGAAGAGAGGCCCCTTTCTTCAGGAAATGGCGAATCCTTGGGTTCTGGGGCCGAATGGGAGAAGGCGGCAAGCCGAATGTATGAGTCCCAGCTTTCCTCTATTATGTGTTCGTTGAGACTGCGCAGTAAATCGTCCAGATGGAACACAGTGGCTCTTCGCTCCGACCCAAGTCTGGCTGGGCACGAGCAAAGAGCGGCGCCCAGAGGCGCAGACTCAGAAAGTATACAGCGCTGGGGAAGGAATAAACATCTAGCAATCCAGTAAGGCTTGGATAATTTAAGAGGAACACCCACAATTCGGTGAAAAACGATTCTGAGGAATTTCAGTGACTGTAAATTCTTTTGGGCTCGGTGGAGGGAAAGGGTGATTATGCATTATATATATTTGTCATTAAAGGAATTTTTTTCCCCTTTTTTGGTGAGGCTATCGGGGTTAAGTGACTTGCCTAGGGTCACACAGCCAGCAAGCGTCAAGTGTCTGAGGTCAGATTTGAACTCAGGTCCTCCTGACTCCAAGGCTAGAACTCTCTATCCACTACGCCACCTAGCCACCCCATTAAAGGAAATTTTAAAACATTTTATGGCTTTTACAAAATCCTCTCAATCAGACATAGTAAACGAAACGGACACATTTCCCACAAAATCAGTTTTCATCCATGATCAAAATGAGTTTTAATAATAACAATCCCATTTGTGCCATCTGGAATGCACTCCTTCTCTAGAATGCTCTTCCTCTTCACCTCACTTGCATCTTAGAATTTCTAGCTTCCTTTCCAGGCAACTCAGGTGCCATTCTCTATATTAGGCTTCTAGTGCTCTATAACTTATGCAACAGCTTTGTAATCTCCGTACATACCGTGTATGTACAGCATACATATTTCATCCTCCAGCAGTTCTATGAGTTCCTTTCGTAAAGAGACTATTTAGTTCTTGTTTTGCTTACCCCTCACTTAGCCAGTGCCTTAAGCACAACAGGCATTCAATTAAGGTTGGCTGAATTCAAATAGACAACAGGAAAGCATGCTCTTTTCTTTCTCTGAGAATAAGAAGGGCAGCAATAATAAATTGAGGCCCTTCATATTCTGCTAACTCAATGGAGCTGAGTATTTCTCTATATTTAGCATGAAATACTTTGTTTCATTCATGGTATTTATTTATTTCACTGCTTTTTCTTGCATCTGCCAGGCTATAGATTGTTCAACATTTTATTAATTATAAAGTTATAGAATTCAGAAGCTTGAAAATTTCCTCAAGAAGTCATACATTCCAGACTTTTGCCTAGAACCTTTCCCTAAGAAGATGCAACATCTGAGAAAATCAAACTATCTCTTCTCCACATTTGGATCCATGTGAATATAAGTACATGGGTTAGAAAAATAAGGAGGAAGTAATAACAAAAGGGTTACGTATAGCCTGTGGAATATGGGAACAGAGAGGACAGTCAATGAGCTTGTAATATTAGGACACTCTTCTACCACCTACCTTCTTTACCTCCCTGGGTCACTACTAATCCTTAGGTCCTCCCCTTGTGGGACCCTGAAAGCTATCCTAGAGATAGATGAATGGAATGTTACCTAAACCATGGTAGATGGTAAGGTTAATATACTATTACAGTGTTAATAATTAATCCCAAAGCAGGAAACTGGGGAAAATTTTACAGCAATTTTCTTTGACAAAGGTCTCATTTCTCAACTATATAGGGAATTGAATCAAATTTGTAAAAATAAGAGCTATTCCCCAATAGATAAATGGTCAAAGGATATGAACAGGTAGTTTTCAGAAGAAGAAATCCAAATTATAAGCAACCACATGAAAGAATGCTCCAAATCACTAATAATTAGAGAAATGCATATTAAAGCAACTCTGAGATACCTTTTGCACATCCATCAGATTGGCTAACATGACAGAGAAGGAAAATGACAAATGTTGAAGGGGTGTAGAAAAATAGATACACATGCCCTGTTGTTGGACCATTCTGGAGAATAATTTGGAACTATGCCCAAAGAACTATAAAGTTGTGCATACCCTTTGATCCAGCATTGCTGCTACTATACCCAAAAGAGCTCAAAGAAAAAAGAAAAGGATCCATATGTACATAAATATTTATAGTATTTCTTTTTATGGTAGCAAAGAATTGGAAACTGAAAGTATGCCAATCAATTGCAGAATGATTTCAGAGGTTGTGGCATAAGATTGTGATGGAATAAAATTATGCTGTTAGAAATGATAAAGGGGAGGGTTTCAGAAAAACCTGAGAAGACTTATATGAACTGATGCCAAGTGAAGTGAGCAGAACCAGGAGAATAATTTACATAGTAACAGCAATATTATAAATATAACCAACTGTGAAAGACTTAGCTACTCTATGATCCACGACAATAAAAAGGACTCATGATGAAAAAATTGCTATCCACTTACAGATAGAGAAATGATGGACTCATATTGCAAACTGAAGCAATTTACTTCATTTATATCACTTGCTATTCCCCTCTGTCTCTTCTCTTCCCAAACATGGCTAATGTTTTGAATGATTTCATATGTATAATGGGTATCATATTTCTTATGTTCTCAATGAGTCAAGAAGAAATTGGATGGAGGAAGAAAATATGGAACTGAAAATAAATTTTAAAAACTTAAAATAAAAATAAAACAAAGTATTCCCTTGACAATTTGATTGACATGGCATTACATTAAAAGTATAAATTAACTTTGGTAGTATTGTCACTTTTACTATATTGGCACAGTCTAGCCATGAGCACTGCATATTTCACCTACTATTTAAATTGTTTATTTTTTTTTAAGGACTACGTTGCAATTTCATCTATATGTCTTTTGTTTTTGTACTTTGCTAGGTCAATTCCCAGATATTTTATGCATATTGTAATGCATTATTGATGATAGTAAGCTATAGTTTTCCTTCTGTGTTTTGTTTTTCTCTGGTTTAGTTATTAGGATTATATCTGTCTCATAAAAGGATACTTGTAGAGTACTTTCTAAATTTTTGAGAATAATTTGTGAAGTATGGATAATAAAATAAAACACAAGTTTTATAGAATTCTACTGTCAATCTATCAGGACCAAGACTTGGCTCTTTTTCTTTACCTACTGACTTTGTAGTTGCATTTCAGATTTCACTAAGTACTACCCTTTAACATTTTTTCTTTAATAACTTTTTTCTGTTAGATATACAGTGCAAACCTGAACATAATGAATGCTTTGGAAAAGCTCATGAGGATTTCTAAACAGTGAATGAAATGAGGTCTTCAGAGTTCCTGGTTGTCATTCTTAACCTCAATTCCCTGAATTGTCCATAATTAAAAGAAGGTAGAACATACAAGACATTAATCTCTGAGTTGATGAGACATATAAAGAGAGAGGGACATCTAGGGGGTAGATTGTCAATTATAATGGAGTTTATGATGCAGACATTTTATTCCCATTCAGGATCTGTTGCTTTCACAGAACAAAAATGGCTATTCCCTGTGGATTATTTTCAGGGACTTTGGCCACATAAAACTTCTCCAGAAATATAGGTGCATTATCACTTTTATGAACAATTATGAAGTATATTATACTTGCTGCTGAGAGACTGGGTTTCCCCTGATCTATAGCTGTTATGGTTATATTGTACTCTTAGATTAGTTCTTTGTCCAAAACACTGTCAGTAATTAAACTGTAATAATTGTCAAAGGACTTCTGAAGTTGGATTTGAAAGTGACTGGGGATGGAACAGGCAACTTAAACATTGCTGCCTGAATATTTATTCTCTACATTAAGGAGAGAGATTACCGTCCTAATGACTTCTGGGACTGAGAGGAACAGGAAGCCATTTTAATATCATTAATGTTATCATTTTTATCTAAGATTTCTAGAAGGAGCTGAACTTGGAAGAGAATTCTCTGTAGTCAATCAACTGAATGGCAAATGAATAGATTTGAGATTCTTCAAAGTCAATTTTTCCAGTCACTTTTATCCTCCTAGTTTGAGAATCCAATGTAAAATAATTTTAAAATGTTTGTGTCTTCTATGAGGGAATTATTTCTGCATATGAACATTCATCATCAACTTCAGTAGCTTTCATGGTCAACACTGCAGAAATGGGTGTCAACTTTTCCATAATTTAGACTTCATAAAGTTTGGTTACAAACAAGAGCTTTGTCACCAGAATCCAGAACAGAAACATGGATTTTCTCAGTATTAAACCTCTGGGGTTTACTTCCACCCTTTGCAGTAAAGATCAGATGATATATAATCTTGTTCCTTATCCAAAGACTTGTCCAGGAGAAGCTCTGCATTTTACCCTCCTCATGGCAATGCATGTATTTCCAGTGAGAATAAGACTACTGAGTGATAATTTAAGGAGATGAATGGGGAGGAATCAATTTCTACATTTGGAACTCATGCCACACCCAGACAAAACTGGGATCCTGGTTATGTTGTCTCACTGGACTCTTTGGGCACTGCTCCTGATTCTTCAGACCTCTGTCTACACAATGCCTAGGTAAATTTCTCAACCTGTAAAATTCTTCTGCTCCTGTGGGTTTTTCTTCTGATTGGCCAGTTCCTCTCAGAACTTCCATTTTAAAGAAGGGTCCAGGATAGCCATATGCACTTCTTAACTCTTCTCCAGGCTCCACTCCTGACTCTTGTTTGTGTGCCTTTTTTCTCCATTCCCATCCCGCACTTTTCAGTTTCATATGTTGTCTTTAGTCATTAGAATGTAAACTCCTTGAACGCAGGGCCTTTCTCAATAATATGTTCATTCTGTGGAACCTGGGAGCATTATCATTAGGTTCAGAATATCCACCTCTGCTTGGCAAAACTTCATTGAATTTTAGTCATAATTTGCAAATTCAAAAGACAGTGTGGGTTATCTGCATGTATCTGGCCTCCAGCAATCTTTTCATTCATAACTAAAATACCATTTTTAGCATTAAGAGTGAAATACTGGATCCTACATTGGGATGCAATGTGTGTTCCATGTTCCACCAGCATAAGGGGCTCCAGATCCAGACCCTGGTAATATCATCCATAACAGAGTCCTCCCCATCTCCTTGAGCACTGAATAGCAGACTTGCATGATTCTGGTCTCTCAGTGTACCCAGGAGAAATCAAAGCAGGACTCATGCCCTTCAGTCCTGTTGCTTTTGTGTAGTCTCCATTTTAAATATTATGAGAGTTTTGCTGATTAATACTCCAAAGGACTTGAAAAGAATGGATAACTAAACCAAGGCAACTGCAGATCTTTCTAATAGCTCAGTCAGTGAGCTGGCAACATGTCCTCTTTCCTATCTTACTAGGCAGCTAAGTGGCACAGTGGATAGAGTGTTAGGTCTGGAGTCAGGAAGATCTAAGTTCAGTTCTGGCCTCAGAAACTTATAAGCTTTGTGATTATGGGTAAGTCATTTAACTTCTGTTTGCCTCAGTTTCCTCATCTGTAAAATTGCAATAAAAATAGCAATTACTTCCTAGGGCTGTAGTGAGGATTAAATGTGATAATATTTGTAAAGTGCTTAGCACAGTGCCTGGCACACTGTAAGTGTTATGTGAATGTTAGCTATTATTATCCATGGTGCCATAAAAGGAGTGCTCTGCAGGATTCCTGTTATTTTTCTCGTGATTGAACAATATCAATGATAAGAAAGTCAACTGAAGATTGTCATGTATGATGCTGGTGTAATTTTTGGATTGAGAGCTTAGCTGATATACTAAATATTTTCACAACATTGTATTATATCTATAATTGTATTAAAATTATCATTTTAGTGTTCAATGTTTATAAAATGTGTTCACAAGTTTAAAAGTAAGCTATTTATTATAATTTTGACTAAATAATTCATCCCTTTGAAAACTAGCAATGACTGAAAAAGAATGAGAGTTAGAAGGCCTATTCGTTTTTTTTAAACACTGGATACATATTTATATATATTTGTATATGGCAGTTTCTTTCGGAAAGGCCTGATTCTGCCAAGGAAGAGACTTTTTCTTTTCAAGACACACACGCACATATATACGTGTATGTATGTACATACACATACATATATGTACAGAAAAAAAATACACATATACTCATATAAGCATTATGTATAGACATACATGTAGTTGTTACATGTGCATATAATATATATAATGCTTATGTGTGCATGTATGTTGCCTTAAAAGGCTTCTTTGTCATCATACATATTTAATGCTTATATATACATACATATATACATGTGTATATACTATACAGGTGGGTCAATAGAAGTTGCATTACTAGTGCTAAAGTTAGTGATTTGAGGATACTAAAGTAAATATTAGTAATGCTTCAAATTTGTTAGAACCCACAAAGCTGTTTATTTTAGTTTTAGTCCCGATGGGATTCTCCTATTGTCCTGCTTGCCAAGTGGGAGCCTCTTCATCCTAGACCCAGAGGGAGACAGTAAGAGACAGAGAAACAGAGATAAAAAGTGGAAGCAACTTAAAGGAAGAACAGAGAAAAATGCCAACTATGGACTCAAGAGAGAATTAATCCTGGCAATTGAGAGTGGAGTTTCAGAGACAAGTGGGTTTAGTGAATCTGTCAGAGCAACTAGCCCAACAGAGATGCTCTATCCAGTGGGGAGCAACGTAAGTATGTCATATGAAGAGAAGAGATATCAGGAGCCTACAGAGTTGAAGGTGTGAGTTGCCATGACCACTTCTGTTCCCACCCTGTCTCCCTGCAATTGTATTCTGTTTGTTCTCACTCTTTTCACTTATACTATGTGTATTTGTGGGAGAGTGTGGCACAGGTTTGTGGGTGAAATGTTTGTAGTTTCAATGCTACCTTAGTACATGCCTTTGTTTTAAGTTATTGTATCTGCTGGCTGACTATTAAAAGTAAGCACTGGGGCAGCTAGATGGCACAATGGATAGAGCACTGGTCCTAGAGTCAGGAGCACCTGAGTTCAAATTTGGCCTCTGACACTCACTAGTTGTGTGACCCTGAGTAAGTCACTTAATCCTGATTGCCAAAAAAAAAAGTTGGCACATTGGTAGCATCTCTTGGACTATGTAGTTGTAGGAGTAAAGACCCAAATGGTATCTTTGAAACTAAGTAGGAATTGCCTCCAGGGACTTTGTATTCAAGTATCAAGTTGAGGAGAAAGTCCTAGATGGTGTACTACACAAATGAAAACATCTGATACTCCTAGTACCCCTAACTTTCTACTGAGAGGAAGGAAGTGTGTTTTGTTATCTGTCCTCTAGAAGGAATATTTATTATCTCTAATCACATGGCCACAACCCTAGTTAAGGCCCACATCACTTGGAGTGTTGAAAAGGCTTCCTAATTTTTCTCCTTAGTTCAAGTCGCTCCTCTTTCCAATCCATCTTCCACAAAGATGCCAAAGTAATAGTCCCAAAGCACAGATCTCACATATTACTCCCATGCTTGACAAGTTCCAGGATCAAATACAAAACAAACAAACAAACAAACAAACCTCTTTTGGCTATTATAACCCTTCCAACCTGAATCCAACCCTCTTTTTCAGATTATTAAATATTACTCCCCTCCCATTTTAGGATCCAGGCAAACCAGCCTTATTCCCCTTCTCCAGATCACATTCCATCTCTGATGTCATGGCTATGCCCTTCCCTCTTACTTGGAATGTATATGTTCCTTCCTCACATCTCTTCTTTGAATCTGTAGCTTTCTTCAAATTTTAGCTCAAGGCCCACTTCCTACATAAGGCCTTTCTTGATCCCCCAGCTGCTAATGCCCCTCTCTAATTACTTTGTATTTACTTTGAATATATTTTGTATTCATATCTGTGTGTACATATTTTTCTCTTGAGAAATACAAGCTCCTGGATGACAGGGACTGTTTCCTTTTCTCTTTGCATCTGCAGGACTCAGCATCTGATACATTGTAGGCACTAAATAAATACTTGTTGATTTATCTACTTTAAAATATCAGGCCTTTATGTAATCATCCCTATGTCACATGACTAAATTATTCATGAATTTGTTGTTATTGTCTTTTAATCATTTTCATTCATACTCTTCATGACCCCATTTAAGGTTTTCTTGGCAGATATACTGGAGAAGGTTGCCATTTCTTTCTCCAGCTCATTTTACAAATGAGGAAACTGAGGCAAACAGGGTTAAGTGACTTGCCTAGGGTCACATAGCTAGTAAGTGTCTGAGGCAAGATTTGAACTCAGGAAGATCAGTCTTCTTGATTCCAGGCCTGGCACTCTATCAACTTTGCCACCTAGCAGCCCCATTCATGGTTAAATTATTTATTGCTTACATTTTTAAACTGGTTCAACATCCTGAATTAGCAAATTCCATGGGTTCATTAAATTATCCTTTGTGTGAGATAACACTTCTTAAAATTAAAGAATATTAGAGCTAGAAGGGATCTTAATAATTTTCTAATCTAATTTATTTAACAGGAAAATGAGGAAAAAAGGAAAATGAGACTCAGACAATAAATGACTTGCTTCATGTCACATAGATATTTAGAATTAGAACCAATTAAAATGAAACTGCTCTCTCTCAAGTTACCAATTAGAGTAAATTATTAGATTTGACTATTTTCTCAATCCTCATCCTGCTTGACCTATCTGTAACCTTTGACACAGTTGATCACCCTCTTCTTCTAAATACATCTCTCCCTCTAGACTTTTGTGTTACTACTTACTCCTAGTTTTCCTCCTACTTGTCTTGCTGACTATTCCTTCTCAGATTTTTTTTTTCTGGATCTTTGTCCAAATCAAGCTCACTAACCCTGGGCATCCCCCAAGGCTCTGTGCTGGGCCCTCTTCTCTTCTCTATTTATATTATCTTGTTTGATCTCCTCAGTTCCCATGGATTCACTGATCATCTTTATGAAGATGATGCCCACAACTCTATGTCAAGGCCCATTTTTTCTCTTGAATTTCCACCCTATATCACTAGTTGTGCTTTTAAAATCTTGAGATTTTCATAAACATTTTAAAGTCAAAATATCCAACACAAAATTTATTATCCTTCCCCCAAACCCTCCCATCTGGTATCAAGGATAACACTATCTTCCCAGTCACTCACACTCACATCTTCAGTTCCACTCATGAAGTTCACGAGGCCATTCTTTAGTCCTTATTCAAGTTCAACCCATATATACAATTTGTTGTCAACTCTTATGTCTATTTTCACAAGGTTCCTTTCTTCCCACTCACATAGCAGCCACATTGGTGCAGGCCTCAGAAATTCATTCAAGGACTATTGTTATAGCCTTCTGCTTGTCATCTCTGCCTCAAACCTCTTTCCCACTTCAATCCAGTTGCCAGAAGGATTTTCCTACAATTCAGATCATATCATATCTCTTTAAAAAACATCACTGGCCCCATATTATCCACATGATCAAATGTAAAATACCATATTTAGCATTTAAAGCCCTTTGCAACCTTCTCCCTTTACACCTCCACATAATCTACGAACTAGCTATATTGACTTCCTTGCTGTACATTCCAAGACTTTTAATGGAATGTCACCCATGCCTGGAAATGCCCTCTTTCCTCACCTCAAACTCCTGGCTTCCTTGAGCATTCAAGAATTAGCCCAAATGCCATCTTCTCCAGGAGCCCTTTCATAGTATTCCCTCCCCTCACAGCCCCTCCCCTCTAGTGTCTTCTCACAGAGATTACCTTTTATTTACGTTGTGTATATCTCTTAAGTGCATAGTTATCTGAATTTCCTCTCTTCATTAGCATGTAAGCTCCTTGAGGGCAGGGAATTTTTTTTTTTTGCCTTTCTTCAAATGCTCAAAACTTATTATAATGCCTTGAATACAGTAAGGGCTTAATAAAATTTGGTCAACTTACTATATTCTTCAATGTGGTAACCGAGCTCATATTTTTCTTGTTTGTATCCCTCATGGATTTAAAATTTTATGTATCTTCTCTCTGTATTGTCTTTGTATCTTTTTTCAGCCTTCATTGCCCTAGGCTCCAGGCATTATTTTACAATGCTACTGCCATAAATACTTTCATATTTCATTATCTAATAGATCTCATTGGTTAAACACAAAGGCAAATCTCATAGAAAGCAGTAGTATAATTTATTATATAAGGATTGCCCTTATCTAAATCATAAAAACAACTCCAGCCCCTCCCAGATCTCAGTGATGAATGAACATGTGACCATTAACCAACTAGATTTCTGAGATCAAGGAAAGGTAGCTTCAATTAGAGGATATAGTTTGAGTATTTTAGTCAATAAGACCAGAGTCCAAATCTGTCTATGTGGCTCTGGACAAGTCATTTAACCTCTATATGTCCTTAGGCAAATACCTAAGAATAATCCAGTGAATTATAAAGTGGATGTAATTTCCATGGGTGGAGGAAGTTCCAACACTGAGAGTTTTCTCTGTTAATAAAATAATATATTCAATCAGGCTGCTGAGATGGGCAAGACCCCAGGGAATTTTGTTGGCAATGACAGATGATGATGGCAAAAAGAGCTTTCCTTTGTCTAGGGAAAACTCTGCTTCAGGGTATCCTTGCTCTTACAACCTAACCTCTTTGCAGATCTACCAAGAAGAATTCTAGTTCAATGGCCTTGAGTAGATAGTGGGACAGTTAAGCATTCTGACTAGTTGTGTTCTAGGGTCACCATATTTGCTACCAGGCAACCTAGCTTTGAAATTCATGAGACTGGCTCAATCTATAGGGAAAGGAAGGGGCAGAACTTCCAAGTACTGTAATTTTTATTACAGGTGGAACAGACTCATTGATACTCAGAGAAATGTCCTTAGGCTTTGAGACTTTTACTCACCATTTCAAGGCCTAGAACTTTTAGTAATGGAAGAAACTCAGAAAGTAAAGGACTTAGAACTGAAGCTTGATGGAAAAATAGGAGAGGTGCTTCCTTCTGTCACCCCCACTGGAGTAAGTGATTTGAGCATTTTTATCATCATTAGCATTATTGCTCTTCAATGAAATTGTAGATACTTCAGAAATAAAATGGATGGGTTATTTTTTTCATCTGAAAGAAATATACCCAGTCCTCCACCACCACCACCTTTTTGCTGTATTTTTTCTTTAAATGTTTTACAGACATATTCTTCCCTCACTTTTATTTAGCAATATAACCCTTCTCTTCTTTTCTCAGAGGGGAAAAATTCTATATCACAAAGAATGAAGAAGGAGAAAGAAAAAAACAGCTCAGTAAAACTACCATCAACAGAATTCAATAATATATTCAGGTTTGTCCCCATCTCTTCAAAGAATGAGGGGAGTTTCATTCTTATACTGCTTCTTCAGGGCTGAGCTTGGTCATTATAATTACACAGAATTTTGATTTTATTTTTTCTATCATGTACATGGTTGTAGTCATTTTGTATATTGTTTTCTTTGTTCTGTTTGACAAATTTTGCATCAGTTTATATATGTATTCAGTCTTTCTTTAATCTTCATATTTGTTATTTCTTATGGGACAACACTATTTTGTTATTAATGTGCCACAATTTATTTATCTATTTACCAATTGATGAGTATCTAATTTGTTTTCAGTTCTTTGCTACTACAAGAAAGACATTATAAATATTTTGTTTTATGTGGGACATTCTTTTTTTATATTTGATCTCCTTGGGGCATAAGAGCAACAGTAGGGTCTCTGGGTCAATAATTTTGAATATTTTACTCACTTTTTTAATAATAATTCAAAATTGCTTTTCATACTGTTTAAACAAATTTCATAGCTCTACTAACAGTGTATCAGTGTGCCTATATTTCCATAACCTCTCCACCACTTATTCATGTATTTATTATATTTGCTTAGTGTGAGATCAAACCTCAAAATTGTTTTGAATTATATTTTACTCTCTTCTTTGCAGAGCTGGAAAGGATGTATGTGTCTTATATTTGTGTAATCTTCTATATCCTGTTAGACTCGGTTGATCTCTGTCTCTCTCATTATTATTTATTACAAGTGATTGATTGATGGGTAGAGGAGAGTCAAGGAATATATTAATAAATATAAATAATGCAAAAACAAATTAAAAAAATAAAAACATGCCGAGTTTTGGTGGAAGATTGTGTGAGAGATCTGAAATGCCAGGCAGAAATGATGTGGTTATACTAAAATTGTGTCTCCTGGTCAAACATCTGTTGATTTACTTTAGTACTTAGCATATCCATGATCTCACTGATGTAGTAGATTTAAAGGCATAAATGCATTCTAATCCTGTTTGTTTAATCTAGTAAAGGGTCTTCAGATGATCCATCCACCACACTAAGGGCCTTCTTCTCATTGCTTGATATTATGTGGAACCCAATCCTATATGATGACTGTGCATATATTATCTTTAACTCTTCTATTTGAACAATTTATCTCCTTTCTTGACATTACATATTTTTGACGGCCTCTTTCATAATACTTTATGAATACAACTCATCATTCAAAATATGCTTTAGCTTATTTATAATGTCTCTATTCATTAACCATTTGGTAACCTGAAATTTTAACTACTCCACGATTTGCAGTTAAATAGTATCACTGGAAGAATATTGAGATTAAAAAGATGAAATTTTATTCAGAGATGGAATTTTATTCACTGGGGTTTCTCAGATGCACTCCAACTTGCTTCCTTTCTCCAATTTAATTCAAGGTTCAGTCATTGTCTATCAAATATGATAACATACATAAATTATTTTTGCAAACTTTGGAACACTATGTCAGTGTAAGGTAATGTTTTAATTATTATTACCCAAGATATACATTATGTTAAACTAGTTCCATGGGCTGTTCATCCAATTCATCCAACTGAATATTATCATCTGAACAATGGGAATTTTTCATCCTTTAAGTTTTCCCTGTATGAATAGTTTGGCCAATTTTTTAATAATTTGAATTAAAAATAATAATTTTGGATTTTATTTGGGAGATCACTCAATACATCAGTGTTTGATTCAGTTGACACAATGCCATATGGAAATAATTGCTCCTGAATTACCTAATCATCATTAGGAAATAATTTTTCCAGCTGGGTTCTGGACACCTTCTCTGACAATAGCAAATGTCTCTGTTAAGCTTACGCCTTGCTGTTCCATGACCAAAAAAATCATTAAACAAAGTTATTTCTGATGTTTCTTCTATCTAGCAATATTGCATGATCTTATCATATGCATGGGAAATATTTGAAGTTGTTGTGTTTGTCTTTTGTTCTTGAAGAGGACTATGACATCAGGGAGATGATGACATGACTTGTGATTGACTTTCATTTGAGTGAGGGAGGGCTGTGCAAGGTCACCAGCCTCACTTTCTCCTCTAGAGCCATCTGGGTCCAGTGGCCAGATATTCATTAGGATGGCCGGAGATGGCCCAGGTTGCAATGGGAGACCCTGGACCTTTTAAGCTAAGGTCTTTTCAGGTTCTCACTGATGTAATGCCCATTTGGTGAATAGGCCTCTTTAAGAAGTAAGTCAAGGGATGGCCCCTTTAAAAAAAAATCAAATTGGGAGGGAAAGACTGTCAGGGTTACTGGCCAAAAGATAAACAGTTACTATTTACATTCACTCTGAGCCAGGAGGTCCCAAAAAATAAGCATTAAGTGGTGCTTGGGCAGGGACCCCAATCCAAGAAATTCAGAGTGAAATGGGTTTAAAGCTTGGTCTTTGAGAAAGAAATCTTTAAGGATGCATTTTACTCTATCAAATCAAATTATGTCAATAAATGTTAAATAAATGTTATGATCATCTTTTAGGAAATTGTATGACTTGTAAAAATGCAGTCTATTGTGGAAATATCATTTGAAAAAGTTTACTTATTCACCCTAAAAGGCAAAAGATTTTAGGTCAAATACAATGATCAATGCTGGATTCCTTGTTATAATGCACTTTCTTCATTCATATTAAGACATTGTAGACTATAAGAGTAGAAAGTGATTATTATAAGTGATTATTGTGCCCAAAGAAAAAAATTTATCAATAAAATATAATAATTAACATATACATATTTAATGTATAATATATATTGTGCAACACATATTGATAGGGACTGGGCCTGAGATTTCACTGATATAGGTAAATCCCAAGAGAAGGAATTTTCTCTAACTTTGTAGGTTGGCACTTTCTTTTCTTACAGAGCTGCCTGGAACACTGAGGTTAAATGATTTGCTCAGGCCCACACAACCAGCATGTCTCTGAGACTGGTTCTCTATCTACTATGCCAAGATATCCTCCATGGATATATACATATATCCACATTTTTATATATGTCTATTTACATGTATATACGTAGGTGTAGATATCTGAGTCAGTAGAGAGTGATGGCCTTTAGACCAATTCTTATTCTTTTTTTTTTTTAGGCAATGGGTTGTGACTTTCCCAGGGTCACACAGCTAGTAAATGTTAAGCATCTGAGGCTGGATTTGAACTCAGGTCCTCCTGATTCCAAGGCCAGAGTTCTCTATTCACTGGGCCATCTAGCTGTCCCTAGAGCAATTATTCTTGATGATCATAAAAACAATATCATTTTCTAGTAGTTCAGTATCTTCACATATGTGTGTGTGCATTTATATGTATATGTTTGTGTGTGGACATACACATATAGGTTTCTGGGTCAGTAGAATCTGATATCTTTTAGACTATTTTCAGTAGTCATAATATAAGTGATTTTTTCCCAATTGTTTGGTGTGTTCTACTCTTCTAGATACATTGAAACAGATCTCCACTGTGATTGCTTCTTCTAGCCCAGATGTTCTGCCAATTATTTTCTGTAGTGCCATTTTGACTTTTTCATATGGTGATGCCCAAATGTGGTGGTTCCATTGTCATTGATGTAAAAAATAATTTGTTACATACAAATATTAACAGATCCCTTTCAGTCTTTAAATGATCATTGTACTCCAAGTTTCAACCTTAAATTCTCTCTAGATCCTGTTTAATGGGCTGCATACCAAGTTTTACATAAACTAATTTATCTTTCACAATTTCTCTCTTTTTCTTATCAGTCGCTTATTTTAAAATTATTTTTGTTATTCTGAATTTGACAAATACCAGCAAATGCCAGAAAATGAGTGAAGATTTCTACACACTAAGAACAGAAAAAAGAAGATGGCATATGAAACTAAGACTTTCTCATTGCTTATTTAAGAAAGTCAGACTTCGACAACAACTCACTGATGTTTTTAGCTTGGACTTGTAATACTTATAATTCATCTTCAAATCTAAGCTGCTTTCACATTAACTTTCCCACTTTGAAGATCTATTTTAAAATCTGAATCGTTATGTAATTAACGAGATGGAGGGAGAACAGCTCTCTTACCATGATTCTTCTGTTTTCCATTTGTTATATATTCCTGACTGAGAGGAGACACAGGTAAATTATTTCTTCTGACCATTTCTGTCTCATTCCTGGCATACAGAAAACACTTAATAAGTGACTTTAGATTTACTTAATTTAATTCCTTGGGAACTGTTCTGCCTTTTATTTGATGCCATCTTAGTGAAGAAAGTTGATTTTGGTCTTGATTCATTCTTCTTCCTCATCAGTAAACAGCAAAACCCAGAGTGTATAGCCATAATTTCATCCATTTCTGAAAACATTTCACATATAACAATTTGTTCTGCATGTTAGAAATTGTGAGATTCTTAATAAATAATAGGCATAAAATCATCCACCTTAATCTTTAAGATGCTTTATTCTTTTTAAAGTTTTATTCTACTCCACCAACATAGTGTAGAGAAAGATGATCTTGGGCTTCTTAAATGCTCTGAAAATTTTACTGGGTTTTACCAAGTTGGAAAGACTGGTGATGGAGTGGATGTCTGAGGCCCAATCTAGTTAAGTTCAGAGAGACTTAGCATCAGGCTGGCTTCAAGGGTGATTTTTGGCCACGTCAGATTCACAAAGACCATCTACTAAGTTACCAGGAAGTTAAACCATATGTGTGGAGAAAGCTAAATAGTTCAGTGAATAAAGCACTGGGCCTGGAGTCAGGAAGACCTGACTTCAAATCTGGGGCCTCAGACATTCACTAGCTCTGGGCAAGTCACCTCAACCTTTGTTTGCCTTAATCCCCTGGAAAAGGAGATGACAAATCACTCCAGTATCTTTGCCAAGAAAACCCCATGGACATTATTGATGTTCTATGGTCCCCAGGGTGATGAAGAGTTGGACATGACTAAATGACTGAACAACAACACAATCAAATGTGTATGTGAAAGCATACCATAAGAATTGGAGATCCCTAAAGGACTGAATATGCATTTGTTAATGGTGTATCAGAATCGTCGAATTCAATGAAGTCCTTTAAACACAAAATGTATAATCTTTTCTATGTTGTGTGACTGATTTGATTCTTTACATTACAAAGACAAAGTTAGTAATGAATATTCAAAACAGCACCACCCATTTTACAGATCTTCATTTAAATTGCCTGTTGAAAACTTTCCCATGAAAAAATTTCCACCTTTATCTTTTCAAATGACCTTGATTTCTAGGTAGTATATAACAATGGGGTGGAATGAATAACAAATTCTCCAAAGCAAGGAGATACAACAATTGTTCATCTCTGACACAGATCTTAGACTATTCTAAACCTTCAATATTTGGGATATCTTTAATGTTGTATACCCTGAGACTGATTTTAAGTGTTGCAGTCTAAGCAACTATGTGGTGCAGTGGATTAGCACAGGGCCTGGAGAAAGATCTGAATTCAAATCTGGCTTCAGATCACTACTAGCTTGACTTTGAGCAAGTCACTTAACCTCAGTTTCTATATCTGTAAAGTGAGCATAATAATTGCATCTACCTTCCAGAACTGTTGTGAGGATCAAATACAATAATATTTGTAAAGCACTTGCCACAATGCCTGGCACATTGTAAGAGCTATATAAAAATGTTAGCTACATAACAGTAATAATAATTGTTATTATTATAATTATTATTTATAATGTATGAACTTCATATGTGAGTCTCTTTCTTGAGAAAGAGGTCCCTCCTGGACATAGGAAACATTCCTATCAAAAATAAAGAAAATATGATACCTTTCACTTAACCTGCACCACTCAGTAACCCATCCTTTTGTGCAGCAATGCAGGTGCAGAGTAAGAAGATAGAAGGAGAAAAAAGGAGAAAATATTGAACTTAAAGAGAGGCTACAATGTTCATTGTTTAATCTTAATCAGGTCGATAGTAGTTTTTGGTTAGTACAATGAAAGTTAAGATAGTTTATTTTCAAATCATTGAATCATGGTTCATCTCCTTCAGTTTCTCCTATGAATGCCTGTTCTGACAGTGGGACATTCACTTGAGACTTTCTAGTACTGAACTATGTTTTCTCATTGATAAAAGCTGCAGTCAAAGATGTGGTGGCTCAAAAGTTTCATGGCTGGCACAATCCTAGCAACTTGAGATCAGTATGGTGGTGAGTGAATAGAAGGAATCAGCCTTTTTGACAGACATCTTATCAAGCTTGCCAATATAGGAAACCAACTGTTTCCAAAAAATCCTTTCCCCCTCATTGGGGCCTATTCTTCACATTAAACTAAAAAGTACTAAAATTGTAGATCAGAAAACTCAGCTTTGCCAGATATATTTAAGTATTCTTCATCATAATTTTGTGACAAAAAGTAAAAAGGCTCTCTATTATCTCCTTTTCTTACATTAAATTTGGTAGCTATACTCCCAGTGATTCAATTTGATAATGACAATCAGACTGAGTGTCCACCCTCCAAGTGTGGAGTCAATGGACCAGGGTGCCCTTTTGGCCACTAGGTGTATTCAATATCTCAAGACTCTTGCTGATTTTGAGAGATCACGGCATGCAGAATATGTCAGGATTGAGGATCTAAGACCAGCTTATATGTATGAAGAATGAATGTTTTGGGGACTTCATTGTTGCAATATTTTAGATGTTTCTGGATATTCAGTACCTAGCAGTCCTCTTGTAGAGAGTACCCAATGAGATCTGAAGATCTGGGGTTAGAATCCAGTCTCTGCCACATACTAGATGTATAACTATATAGGATAAATTTTAATGTTGGAAGCTTCCATTTTCCCATTTATAAAATGGTAGCATTGTTGCGCACTACTACCTACCTCACATAGTTATGTGGAAAGTGCTTTGTAAACCTTAAAATGTTATATAAATGTGAATTGTGCTTCTTTAAAAATGGGGCTGATAGCACATTGTCTACCTCAGAGAATGATCACCAAATGCTATCACAGATGTAAAACAAATATAAACCTATGCTTGTAATTATTGTTATCATAGTGGTACTTGAGTAAATGATTGTTGAGTATGATGTTGTCACCCTAGAAACAAATTTTGCCAAATCTTGTCTTCATAATTTTCCTTTAATAATTTCTCCCTTTTTAATGCCTAACTTGTGTCATAAAGAAGTAAAAGATTTATATCTATCTAAAAATACCTTCACTGTACACTAAAATTCTAAAGCAGAGACATAAGTGATACATGATGAAGACCATTGTCATGGTTTCTTCACAAATGCCCCCATTTAAACTATTTCACGATTAAATTAAACACATAGATCTATGGAACATATCATCTTCATAAGAGAATACTTTCACACTGATGGAGAAACATGCTAATATATTAAAATTCCAAAAATTAAAATTGTAAAAGAAGATTCCCACCTTAATGAAGGCTTGCTCTTCATTTGCTTTGTTGCAGGCATCCCAAGACATAATAGATTCTCTTTGATCAGATCCTTGCTTACTGGTAAATTCCTGTGAATTACTTGCTGAAAATTTTAAATGGCTCTTCCGAGAGTCAATGGTAGAGGAAACCTCATGTGAATAAGTCTGGAGAAATGCTTGTACTCCATCTATGCCCAGGAACCGAGAGACTTGAACACTTTCCAGATGGGTACTTGCTGATCCGAGCTCCATATGCCGCCTTCGAAGCCGGAGTGCCAATAACAGGATAATGAAAGAAAAGAATAGGCAGGATACTGCAGCTACTGCGATGACCAGGTAGAATGTGAGATTGGAGTCATTTGGAAATTCAGGGGTCATTAGGTTGCTGAGATCTGAAAGGATCTCAGGGATACTATCAGCCACTGCAACTGTAATACTGATAGTGGCAGAGAGAGGAGGCTCCCCGTTGTCTGTGACAGCTACTACCAGAGTTTGCTTGATGGAGTCTTTACCCAGGAAAGCCCGGGTAGTCGTTATCTCACCCGTGTGCAATCCCACTGAGAATAGCCCAGGCTCTGTGGACTTCAGTAGACGGTAGGACAGCCAGGCATTCTGGCCTGAGTCTCCATCCACTGCTACCACCTTGGTCACCAGGTAGCCTGGCTCTGCAGCGCGGGGGGCCAGCTCCACCCCACTAGAACCATCTGTAGGGAAAGCAGGATACAGGATTTCTGGGGCATTGTCATTCTGATCCAGGATGAACAGAGTAAGGGTCACATTGCTGCTGAGAGGAGGGTCCCCAGAGTCTCTGGCTGTCACTCTCAGCTGTAGCTGCCTGAATTGTTCATAGTCGAAGGAGCGCAGAGCATAGAGGACACCAGTCTCAGAATTGATGGAAATATAGGAAGAGAGTGGCGATCCCTGGAAAGTCTCGTTGGCAATTGAATAAGTGACTCTAGCATTATCTTCGCTGTCTGCATCACTTGCCTTGGGAGAAGATATTGTAGCTCCAGGTAAATTGTTTTCCATTACATAAGCTAAATAGTGACTTTGGTGGAATACTGGGGGATTATCATTTTTATCTGACACCTGCAGTTGTATCACTTGGTAAGAAGTCAGGGGTGGATCCCCTCTGTCTTCCGCAGTGATAGTGATATTGTAGCCCAGAATTCGCTCCCTGTCCAGTATTTCAATTGATATCAAACTGTAATAGTTATCAAATGAACTTGAAATCTCGAAAGGAACTTGTCTGGAAATAGCACACCGGATCCGACCATTTTCTGCAGAATCTCTGTCATGGACGTTAAAAAGGGCAATTATAGTCCCAAGTGGAGAGTCTTCTGGGACTGGACTGAAGAGGGAAGTGATGGTGATTTCCGGGGGGTTGTCATTAACATCTGTCACTCGAAGTAAAATGTGGGCCAATGCAGAAAGTCCTCCTCCGTCTATGGCCTGCACTTCCAGCTCATGCAACTGATCCGCCTCGAAATCCAGGCTTCCTACTATTTTGAGCTCTCCACTCGTGGGTCCGATTTGGAACAGCAGGGAAGAGGCCTCAGAGAGTTTTATTAGCGAATAAGTTATCTCGGCGTTGGAACCTTCGTCACGGTCCGTGGCCTGCACCTTGACCACCGCTGTGCCCGTTTGCACATCCTCAGGCACGCTCACCTCATAGAGAGAGCGCTGAAACCTGGGCGCATTGTCATTCACATCTAACACCCGGATCCGAATCTGGGTTTCTCCGGTTCTCGCCGGATCCCCGCCGTCAGTGGCTATGAGGAGGAGCTGATGCTCAGCTTGCTCCTCCCGGTCCAGAGCTTTTTCCAATACCAGCTCAGCATATTTGGTACCACCAGCTTTCGTCTGCACATTGAGGCTGAAATGTGTGCTGCGGCCAAGGAGGTAATTCTGGAGAGAATTGTTGCCTATGTCGGGATCCTGGGCATCCTGGAGATGAAAGCGGGCCCCTGGAGTGGTTATTTCTCTGATCTCTAGCAAAATTTCCTCCACAGGGAAGGTGGGCGAATTATCATTTATATCTAAGATTTCCACTTCTGCATGTACCAACTTTACTGGCTCCTCCATGAGAACCTGGAGAGTCATCAGACACTGAGAGATTTGTCCACACATGCTCTCTCTATCTATTTTCTCACTGACATATAAATGACCGTTTTGTAAATTCAGAGTGAAATGCTGCTTCTTACCTCCTGAGACAATGCGAGCTCCGCGCTCGGACAGTTCTTGTGGCTCCAGCCCCAGGTCCTTTGAGAGGTCGCCCACAAAAGAGCCCTTGTCCATCTCCTCGGGAACCGAATAGCGGATCTGTCCAGAACCAGCCTCCCACAGCGTCCCCAAGAGAAAGCAAAGCAGGACTTGCCCCTTGCAGTCTCGGAGCCTCTGTCGAGCTCCCATTGTTATCTTCAGGATGTGCCACCTCCTGTTCTTTCGAAGATATGCTTTTATTTTTCCGCTTTTGTTTTCGTTCCTATATCCCCAGGGCTGATCTCTGGAATTAGGGTCTGAGCCCACTCCAGTTACTGAGATTGTTCCTTCACGTTCAAATTGTATTGTTTAAGGTCAATCCTGTTCTATCCAGCATAACCCTGCAGAGTATCTCTTGGTTATCTGTTTTCAGTCCTTGGTAGAATAGCGGCACCCAGAGCCTTTACTGATAATGGCAAGGCATTAATGTTTTTGTTGTTGATAATTATTAATCCTTACTTTTGCTCATTTAACATGAATACAAATGCATTTATTACATGCCCACTGTGTTCTGAGGTGTGTGGGGGGGGCAGGTTAAAACTTAGATAATGTGGGGGGGGGGGGAGTAAAACACAAATGCCATAACTATAATACACAATATTACCAGATAAGGGCTTTAGAGAAATGTAGAACAGAGTATTATATCGGGGAAGGGGAGGTTGTTACAGACCAGGCAAGTTGTAAAATTGTATTTATGGGTTTGCTTTTTTTCTGTTTTGCTTTACTTTGATACAGCAGCACAACAAAGTGTATAAAGTAGCTAGGGTACTGTGCTTGGAGACTGGAAAGTCTGGGCTAAAATAGCTCTGACAGTAGCTGTGTAACACAGAGCAAGTCATTGAATCTCTACAAAGCTTACCCAACTCTCTCTCTCTCCCTCTCTCCCTCTCTCCCCCTGCCTCCTCCCTCCCTTCTTCCCTCCCTTCCTCTCTCCCTCTGTCTCTCCCTCTCTCTCTCCCTCTCAATTGCTATTTGAATTGCTGTTGGGTCTTCCCACACCAAGGCTAATGAAATCAAACAGCCTTCCTATATTGTGTGTTCTTATTCTTTTTAGAAGTGTGACTTCCATTGTCAAAATGAAACTCTAGTTATTATTTGACCACAAGGCCTTCATTCTTTAGGGGGATTCAACTTATATTTATTCAAACTTTTATTGATAAGAAACTGGAATTCAGTAGTATTTTGATACTTTTAAAGTACTTATTTGTTTTTTTTTTTTTTAATATTTAGGCCATGTTAAGTAAAAGCAGAGAACCTTATTTCTTTAGTATAAGAGGACATCTTCTCTAAGAGTCATCTTTATACTTCAATCCTTGTATGTGTTCATGGTTTGCTTCATTGATAAGAATTCCATCACTGTCTTTCATCAGTGTTTATTCTCACCCCTACATAATTTTTCACCCTGTGTTATTATTAGGCATGTTTTCTGACAAATCTTTCATAGAAGATCCTCCCAATGTGTTGGAGATCATGTGCTCTAAGAATACCTGAGTTCAAGTCCAACTTTGGAAATATATATACTGTGTGACCCTGAGCAACTCACTTCATTTCTTAGTGCTCTAACCCATTCTGTGAGACTCTAAGTAGCAGAGGAGGTGTTGACCTGTATTTGTAGAGGGACCTTCCATACCTAGGAGTTCTCTATACTAATGAAACCACAAATCTAGTCCTTATCCATATTTTTTTAACATAAAACTAAGGAGAGCCTAGAACCTCAATAGTAAAGAATAGTATTCCCTCAAGAACTAGAAGGAGGACTAATTAAGTAGTGTAATGTAACTTCAGAATATGAAATTTTCAGTAGTGTATAATGTGGCCATAAAAGATATAGTGTAAATAGAAATGTGAACTAGGATACAAGTTTTAAAGTATCAAGGATCACCACCCTTATCTAAAACTGGTGCCTCTAAATAAGTCAGTTTTCCCTTCTAGGGAAGATATACTGGGTACTTTATAACATTTTGTCCCTTGCCTTGAAAGAAGGGCAGTGGACTGCTTGTGATCTTTGGCTAATCTGATTTATTAATATTAAACTACAACTATGAATATGTGAGCCAGTCTCAACAACAATAGCTCATTCCCTCAAGGTTTATTTTTTAACCAGAACTGTTTTCATTAGTTGGATCTGGTCTGTTTGGGATTAGGCTATCATAAGAAAAACTAATAAGAGAGTAAGAGGCCAAGACCAAGGACTTTTATGGGAAAAAAAATTCCTTCGGAGGTATGAGTAGAGGGATCTGGATGTCCATTCAGCAAGATAATATTGAAACTGTCTGAGTTTACCCTTCTTTTTTGTTAGGTTTTGCAAAATAGTTAAATGCCATCTGAACATTTAGGAAAATCAGACACTGTCACAAGTTCTGGTAACCACTCTGCTCCTTCCTGACATTAGTCAAACAGGACTTCCCACCCAGGTAAGAACTCCAGATGCTTAAAGAGGAGAAAAGATTCATTTATGTCGTGATCACCATTTGTGCAGGTCAAACGAGGCTGAAATAAATCTGGTTAGATACTGCATCATTCAAAAAACTGTCATGCACTTAAGAATAGAGGTATATCTCCTATTCGAATAAAGAATTGATACAGAAGCTTAGCACAGTTCCTGACACACAGTAAGTGTTTAATAAATGTTTATTGATTGCTTGATTGATAAGAAGGGAAAACTAGAAATAGTACTTTTCTCTGTCTCTTCTCAAGCTCTCTCTGGTCCCATTTGCAGTCTGTACTGAGAGTGTGATAAAAGTGTCATAATGCATTACTGTTGTCTTGGCATATCTGAATTGAGTACTGATCAAAACATTGACCTAGACTGTTCTAAGCTTCAGGAAGATATCGCAGTACCATTTATGTTCCACTCCCACAGCTCCACTGTGTCCTTTGTATAAGAGGCTATTTTATTTTTAAGTAAGTTAAATAGGAGACCACCTTACTTGTTAAATCTTATTTTTTCTTTATTTTCAATTCCTTAGGTTAGAGCTTCAGTACTAGACCTGGGAAAATCAAAACAGGAAGCAGTGCTGACCAGCACATTATTTTCTGATTTTGTTTTGCATTTACTAATTCTTTCCACTTGAAAATTCTATCCTCCTTCAATATAATTTTAATGTGATTTGCAGTCATTGACATCTTTCTTCTTGTGAGCCTGTTCTCTCCCATATTATGTGGGATTTCTGACAGAATCTATGATTTCATCATCATGGGGATTCTTTTCACTAACTCAGAAAATAATCAATTTATCATGATCATTTATCAGATAAGTTCTAAGGAGTTGTCTGAGATATATAGTGTCTGCCTAAGATCCCATATACAGTGTCAGAGGCTAGATTTGAACAAATGGTTTTCCTGCCTCCAAAACCAGCATTCTAACCACTGTGTGAAGTGGCCTTCATATTAAGTAGCTATAATTCATTCATAAATATTCATAAATTAATAAATATTGGTCCAACACAGATTTTAATGGTTCTTATCCTCATGCAGCAAAGTTGTCTACTGGGGTAGTCTAGTAGACTAGAAAGTACATTTTGACTGGGGAGTCAGGTGATCATGGAATACAATGATTAAGTTGTCTTTTTGAGTTCACTAAGCTGAATTAAAGGAATTAGTCCCTAAAACTGGTGGCAATAGCATTTGATACTTATATTTTAAGGAAAAGATATTTTATTATTCAAGAACAGAGAAGTTATAGTACTCAGGTGTTTGGTAGGGTTATAGCATTTTTTCACAGATTTAGATCTAGAAGCAAACCTAGATTTCATCTGGTCTGATCTCCTCACTTTACAAGTGCAGAATTGAGGCCCCAAGAAAAAAAGTAATGCCCAATGTCACACAAATACTAAATTGTTGAACTGAGATGTGAATGCAGGTCTTCTGCTATCAAATTCATTACTTTCCTCATTACATTTTGCTAGTTCTTTTTCTTCTGCTTACATTCAGACAAATATAGATAATATCACCAAAAGAGAGCCATTTTAGAAAGTTAAGTACATTAAGTGATATTCAAATAAAAACGTTTAGTTGAAACTGAGCAGAACGAGGGAAACAATTTACATGATGACCAAAATAGAGTAAAGGAAAACAACACTGAAAGACTTCAGAACTTGCAACAATACAGTGTCCAGTTGTCAGAACTTCAGAGAACTAGTAGTGAAGCATGCCTACCCCCTCTTGACAAAGAAATATTGGATTACAGGTGTGGAATAAGGAATACATTTTCAGACAGCTAATGTGTAGATTTGTTTTGATTGATTGGATTGCTTGTTATGAGGAACAAGCCTATGGAGGCAAGATGAGTCATTGGGAAATGACAGGAATGTTTTTTAAAAGAACACCAACAAAGCATTTAAAAAGAAAAAAAAAACAAAATTTACAAACATAAATTATACACAAACACATACAACCAATTTGAGTTATAAAGGCATACACACAAGTATTAAGAAATTTATATTCTGAGGAATGTTGGGATTGCTGATTACAGGATGAACCTAAAGTTATTTGGGAAGGTGATGATTACGGAACATATAAACCTACATGAGATGGTTCAGAAACCACCAAGAGCAACAGTAAAAGGGACTGAATAGAAAGCCAGCGATGGAGGCCACAATAAAATGGGAGAGAAGGCCACAAACTAATTGAGTCTAAAATGTACTAAGAAGGACTTGAAGCAGGTGGAACAGATGGTCAAATGCAAAGTGAGGCAATCAGAACGTTGCTAGTCTGGAAGAGATGGAGTATTCCTTTGACTAATGCTGCAGATGCTGGATCTGATTTTAAGGTAACACTATATTCTCCATTTCCAGCCTCTCTTTCTCACTCCAGCCCCTTTACACATGCAATGAACCTCCTGACTTGGTCCTTGGAGATTACTGGAAGAAATGGAGCAATGTGTAGGTTGAGCAATAAAGGCCTCAGAGTTTGTAGAAAGGAAAAGCTATGATTTGACAAAGATAATAAATAAGAATATTCCACAATAGTGATGTAGTGGCTTACATATGGGAGGAGTGGGGTAACAAGTGATGAGGAATATGAACTAAGATGTGTGGAGGAAGGGGAGTAAAGTCAGATTCTCATGTCAAAGCTCATGCCAATTAAAGGAAACAAACATCTAATAGGTATCTACTATGTACATAATAAAATCCTAGACACTGGTTAGTGGAAATCTTTATCAATTATTCCTAAAAATGTTTTGCTGACTCTGCATGTCATGACAAAGACAAGATCAAATCCGCTAAATTATTATATTCAGTTTGCTAATACAGTTCTTCAGGGTCATCCTCTAATTTGATCTCATAACTCTTTTTTACTTCTTTTATGAATTTATCATTTTATTCTTGCATGGATCTATTACTTACAACCTGAATTACTTTGAGAAAGTCACTTTACCTCTCTAAGCTTCAGTTTCCTCATCTGTAAAATGAAGAAGTTGGACAAAATTACCTACAAGGTTCCTTCCAGCTTTGCAACTTTGATCTTATGAAACTTTATATTTTTTAATACAGTCATATGTGCATTTTTTACCCACCCTGGCTAGACTGTCAGTTACTTAAGGATAGAGATTTTATCATATTTATCCGTGTGTCTTCCTTAGTGGCAAGCTCAGAATAATGTAATGAATAGGTGCCTGAAATGTGTGTTGCTAAATGATAAGGTTCTATTATGTATGGATGCATCATTCAGACATACATCAGCAAATTAGTTTTGCCACAGTAGCTACTTTGCTTCTGTTTTCTTTCTCTCAAAAAAATTTAATTTGGCTCCCAAGGCAAGTGGTAGGCAAATTAGATTTTGAGAATGGCAATTTCATTGTCAAATCTATAGTTGAAGATGACTATTTCAGCAGTGCAGAGGACAGATGTTGAAGGATAAACTAGAAAGAGGAGAGGTAGGAAGTCTAATTAGGAGATCTTGTAGTAGTCTAGACATGATGCAGTGGGTTATGTTTATGGAACTGGAGGAGAAACAACTCACAAAAATTTTGCAGAAGAAAACAAGTAGCACATGATAATGGCACATATTCCCATATGTGGAATAAAAGGGAGAAGAATTGGAAATTGTTCTAGTGTTGGAGAATTTGAGGTTGGTAGAAACAGTATTGCTCTCTTATGGATATTATTATTCTTAATATCACTACTAGGAATTTGTGTCATGCATGAGCCTTTACTTCTTATTTGAAGGGCCTTCCAAAATTTTCTCTATAAATTCAATTTATAACATATAAGAACCAATGTAGCATATTGGAAGTAAAATCTTTAATAGAACACATCAGTATTTAAAAACTATAACCATTCCCTCAAACATCTTCCAGCTCTTCAGGGATATAACATATAAGACAATTAGTCTAGATAGTTCAAAAGAAGCATTGTGGTATTACAGAAACTTTTATTTTCAACATTTCTTTTTTCCTTTCTAAATGCTAAATCTTTCTGTGATTCATTCTAAGCATTCTGTGTACTACACTAATGTTAAAGCATATAAATACCCATTGTTTGCCCAAGGGTTAGAGATGATCATACATTATACTTCCAAAAGTTGCCCATTATGTATGGTAGTTTCTAAAAGAAATTTTTAAAATTACACAGTTAAGAAATAGCTCTACCAAAAGTAAAACATGCTTTCAAAAAAGAGGACCCATAATCAATGGTAATTATAGTAATGATATAAAGACTACATAGGGTCAAGCTTATACTATACGGAAATCTTCATACACCCCTCTCCCTATCTTATTCTGGAAAACACATAAAGCAAGATCAAAGTCTCACTATTTTCCTTTCTCCTCTGCATCAATCTTGGGAAAAGCTTTAATTCCCCTCAGGGAACATTTCACTGTTCTCCAACTGAGGTAGGAGACTGGGGATAATAGGTTTGAGGAATTTGAATTCACTATTACCAGAGCTATCTGTTAAACACATGTCATATTTGTATGTCTGAAAGAGAGTCCCTGTGCCAGTAACATCCACCAAATTTCTTGGGAAATTATTGGCATCATCAAAATGGCCAGTGCAGTGGGATCTCTCCTTCAGCTGTTTCCTCTTATATACCTTGATAACTATAAAGATTATGATAGAAACTAGAAAAAGAAAGGAAATTAAAGCCAATGAAATAATCAAATAAACGGTTAATGTGCTATCATGCTTCTCTTCTTCGGTGGAATCTGGGACATGCATATGGGCTTCTGAAAAGCCATCTACTAGAAGAAGGTCTAGAGTTGCAGGAGTAGAGAGTATTGGGACACCATTGTCTCTTACAAGGATAATGAGTTTCTGCCTGATATCATCTCTGTCGCTGATGGACCTCGCAGTTCGAACTTCTCCATTATGGGACCATACAATGAACAATCCAGGGTCCGTGGCCTTGAGCAATTGATAGGAAAGCCAGGAATTCTGACCTGAGTCTTCATCCACAGCAACAACTTTAGTAACCAAGTAACCTTCTTCAGCCATCCTGGGGACCAGTTCACTGTAGGCAGAAGAGTGGTTCTGTATAGGATATAAAATAACTGGAGCATTGTCATTTTCATCCACAATGACTACATATACTGTGACATTAGTGCTTAAGGAAGGGGACCCTGAATCTGATGCTTGCACGGTCACTTTGAAGTCTTTAGTTTTCTCATAATCAAGAGTCTTCGAAATGTAGATCTGTCCATTTTCTGAATTGATGGAAATGAATGGGGATGAAAAGGGAGAATTTTTGTTCTCAGGCCAGATAGAATATGTCACTTTAGCATTCTGCCCCGAATCTGAATCAGTAGCATGTACCCCTCCAATCATCAGGGAAGGTCTGTTATTTTCAGTTACATACATAGTGTGGGACGATTGGTTGAAGAGAGGGAGGTTATCATTGACATCTAATATTTGCACCATGACAGTCTCCCAAGCTGAGAGACTAGGAGATCCCGAGTCTATGGCAGTGATTGTTATGTTATAGCTGGAAACCCTTTCCCGATCCAAGGCTGTATCTGTCACTAGCTCATAATAATTGCTGAAAGTCCGTTTCAGGATGAAGGGGATGTCATCTGGAATGGAGCAAGATGCTCTCCCTTGGTCCCCAGAGTCTTGGTCTCGGACGCTAAAAAGGGCCACCACTGTTCCAGGTAAAGAGTCTTCAGGGAGTAGGGTGGAAAGAGATGTCACTGTCACTTCAGGAGGGTTGTCATTCACATCCACCACCTCCACGAGGACTTTACAGTGCGAGGATAGCCCCCCTCCATCAGTGGCCTGAACACTCAGTTCATATTTCTCAATCATTTCAAAGTCCAGAAGTTTGGAGATTCAAATTTCCCACATCTGAGGGTCAATCTGGAGAGCACGACGACCTTTGCTGGCATTTTGACTGAATGAGTAAGTCACTTCTCCATTACTACCTTGGTCTGAGTCAGTTGCAGATACAGTAATCACTACAAAGCCTACTGGACTGTTTTCTGCAACAGTAGCTCGGTACAGAGACTGCGAGAACACTGGGGCATTGTCATTTGCATCCAGAACAATGATACGGATCTTGGCGGTTCCCGAGCTGGGCGGAATTCCGCCATCCACTGCTGTGAGTATGAACTCGAGTTCTGGCTGCTCCTCGCGGTCCAGGGCCTTTGCCAGGAGCAGCTCCGGGTACTTGCCAATGCCATCGGTGCTCTCCCGGGTGTGCAAAACAAAAAGCTCACTTAGTGGAGTGAGCGTGTAGGTCTGGAGGGCATTTTCCCCCATATCTAAATCCTGGGCACTTTCCAGGGGGAAGCGAGTTCCAATGGTAGTAATTTCAGGGATCTTTAAAATGAATTCATCCTCTGGGAACTGAGGTGAGTGATCGTTGACATCAGAAATGACCACCTCAGCCCGGAAGAACCTCAATGGATTTTGCAGCAATAATTCAAAACGGACGATGCACTCATCCATATGGGCGCATATTTCTTCCCGGTCTATTCTGTCCTTTGTGACCAGTTCCCCTGTTCTCAGGTCCAATAAGAAATGCTCCCCATTACCGTCCGCAACGAGCCGAGTCTGCCGAGAAGGCAGCTCTTTCACATCCAGCCCCAGGTCCTTTGCAAAATTGGCCACGAAGGAGCCGATCGCTATTTCTTCAGCTATAGAATAGCGAATGGTTTCACACGCCACGCGGAACCCCCCATAAAGAAAAATATAGACAAAGAGAACTTGCCTGATCATTTCCCTCGGTGCTGGCGCCATCACGGTCTCTCCACATCAACTGAAGACTAAACACAGCGATGCTGCTGTGGCGGCTCCAAGTCAGAAAATACTGCGGGATGGGCACAGGACTCCCCTGCTCAGATTCCAGCTACGACAACGTTTGCAGTAGCAGAGTTCAGGATTTAGGCAGAGCCTGAAAGTGCCCTGCAGACCCGGCTGCTTTTCAAAAAGGAATGAGGATAATTTGACTGAACGTTTTGCTCTGGGATTTTCCTTTCGTCTCCTTCCTGGCCGACAGCGCCACCAAGCGTCTCAATCAAATAACTCAAGGATTGTTCAGTCCAGTAAAAATAGTTACAACCTATTGATTCTTGCAAAATAAATGTTCTCTAATGTGTGTTTCAGGAGATGTAAACAAATTCAAGCACACGGTGTTTTAGCTAAGCATAAAATACTTTCTAAGAGTAGAGAAGTAATGAAAAACAATGTTAAATGAAAAGGAAAATAACCATTCATGGAATACTCCAGCACTATCCCCTTTCACTCTCTCCTACAAAACTAGCCCGCCACTCCACAGGCATAATTGTGGTATTCTTTATCTGCTTGTGGCATCATTACTTGTCTCAGTAGAAGAATCTTGCCACGGTTACACTTACAACAGAAAATTGAATCAATTACCGAGAACTTCAGAGGGACAGGAAATAGTTTATAAAGTATGTGTACTGTTGAAATTAGCTGAGGGTACTCTCCTCTGGTTTCATGAAGACATATATAGTCACCTTTCCAGTATATGGTTCTTTCAATGGTAGATTGAAAGGAAAGGAGATATGGTTCACATATATTTTCTTACTTGGTGAACACAGTATATCTTCATAGAATCAGATGAAAATCATTACATTTGAGAAAAGAATGACTTAACAAATCCTAACAAAAAAGGAGAAAAAAATCCTCAACCTACTGAGCATCTGCTACATCCACACACATAATACAACAAGAGAAAATAACGACCTTATACAGTAACTAAAATTGGGCCTGGGGATATAGTCTATTTCATAGCAATTACTGGAAATAGAAATACGCAGAGAAAACTCATGAGATTTAAAAAATACATAAGCTGTGCATAACTGAACTCATTTAAAGGTGAGTAAAAAGGCTCAGAAAGAAACTGCAGCCTCATACATGCTCACTGATAGTTGAAATCTATTTTATTTGAGGATGAATTTGGTTATAGACAGGAGAAGTATATTTTAAGGAATATTATGCACAAAAGCCTTTACAAGTAATGCCATGGAAGGACATGATCTGAAGGACATGATCAATTTTTATTATACAAAGGTGGAAAAGAACATTTAAAATTTGGAAAACACATAAAGAACAAATCCTTAAAATTATTTAAAATTTCATTCAGAGGCAGAGAAAAAGAACTGCTCTTGAAAGAATTATTGGGGGGAAAATTCATCTCTAACTGAAGCCTAAGCTATTCCGAAAGGTAGCAATTTCTTCTGAATCCTTGCCATTAGTGTGAGCAGGGACACTGGAGATAATTGGCTTCAAGAACTTAAATTCACCAGTCCCAGAACCACTGGTCAGACACACCTCATACTGGTAGCTATGGGACAGAGTCCCAGTGCCACTGACATCCACCAAATGGCCTGGGAAGGGACCACTGGGCCCAAAGTGGCTGCTGTCTGAAGCTTCTCTTTTCTTCCTCCATAGGTGTAGTACAGTGAACCCAATGATGGAGAATAGGAAGAGAAAAGAGACAGAAGCCAAAGAAATGATCAAGTAGAGGGTGAGAGAATCAGTCTGGACTGGCTCAGCGGTAGATTCTTGGAGCTTTATATATGGCTCAGAGAATCCATCCACCAAGAGCACGTTCAATGTGGCTGCTGTGGATAGAGGTGGCTGCCCATTGTCCTTCACCAACACCAAGAGCCTCTGCTTGATGGCATCTCTGTCACTGATGGGCCTTGCTGTTCGTACTTCCCCATTATGGGCCCACACAGTGAAGAGCCCTGGGTCTGTGGCCTTGAACAGCTGGTAGGAAAGCCAGGAATTTTGCCCTGAGTCTCTATCCACAGCCACTACTTTGGTGACCAAGTAACCTGGCTCTGCTGCCCTGGGTACCAAGTCATTGCAGGGAGTTGTGCCATTTTGCAAAGGATACAGCACAAAAGGAGAGTTGTCATTCTCATCTAGGACCACGACTTGAACAAGAACCTGGCTGCTGAGGGCTGGGGAGCCTCCATCAGTAGCCCTCACAGTGAATTGGAAAGTTTGAATGTCTTCATAATCCAGGGATCTCAGAGCATAGAGATGTCCATTGTCTGAATTGATGGAGACATAGGAAAAGAGGGATAAATTTTCAGGTCCCGGAGGCTGCAGTGAATAGGTGACTTTGGCATTGGTCCCTGAGTCCCTATCATTGGCACTAACACTGCCAAGGTGGAAGGCAGGACTGTTGTTCTCCCTGAGGTAGAGTGTATATGCTGTCTGAGTAAATACTGGTGGGTTGTCATTGACGTCAGAGATGAACACTGTGATGTTGTGCATAGTTTTGAGCCTTGGAAACCCCAAATCCGTGACAGTAATTGTGACATCATACAGGGCCTTAATCTCTCTGTCCAGCGCTCCTTCTGTTACCAAGGTATAAAAATTTTCTATGGATGGTTGTAGAGTAAAAGGGATATCTTCTTGAATGGAGCAAACCAGCCTTCCGTTTTCTCCTGAGTCCAAATCTGAAATACTGAAAACAACCACCACAGACTCGGGCACATTCTCTGGGATGGAGCTGGTAAGTGACGATATCGTCAGTTCAGGGGCATTGTCATTCAGATCTATCACCTGAACAATTACAGTACATTTCCCGGAAAGGCCACCACCATCAGTTCCTTCGATATCTACCTCATACCGTTGAATTGTCTCAAAATCTAGTTTTTTTCTAAGTCGAACATCTCCTGAGATGGGGTTTATTTCAAAAGTTTTGATAATTTCCTCAGAACTATGAAAAAGCGAATACAATATTTCTCCGTTATTTCCAGCGTCTGAGTCTCTAGCAGAGACGGTGACGACCAGGGAGCCAATGGAATTGTTTTCAGGGATCCGAACCTCATATCTAGGTTGAGTAAATACAGGAGCATTATCATTAATGTCCAAAACCACTATGCGGACGCGAACCGTCCCAGACCTGGGCGGGGACCCATCATCTATGGCCGTGAGGGTTAGTGTAAATTCCGATTGCGCCTCACGATCCAGAGCTTTGATCAACACCAGCTCTGGGAACTTCCTGCCTTCACTGCGGCTGTGAGTTTGAACATAGAAATGGGAGTTAGGGCTGATGGTATAGTTCTGCACAGCGTTACTTCCTACATCCAAATCTTCGGCGTTTTTCAGAGGCAAAACAGTACCGAGAATACTATTTTCTGGGATTTTCAGAAGCATCTCTGGTTCTAGGAACACGGGCGAATGATCATTAATGTCTCTCACCCGAAGCTCAGCGCGAAATATCTTTAAAGGGTTTTCCAGTAAGATCTGGAAAGGCAGCAGACAGGGCTCGGCGGAGCCGCACAACTCCTCCCGGTCCAGTTTCTCTTTTAGGACCAAATCTCCAGTCTCACCATTGAGCTGCAAAAACGGTTTATTTCCTCTGGAAGCGATTCGGGCCCTTCTGGTTGATAGATCCCCTAACTCTAACCCTAAGTCCCTCGCTACATTTGTCACAAAGGAGCCGATCTCAGTCTCCTCAGCCACCAAAAACCTCCCCAGCTCGCAGCCGGCCTCAGACACCCACAGCAAAAAAACAAGGAACAGGACTTGCCTTTGCCGTAGAATTGCTTTCTTTTTGGGATCCATTGTTCCTTTGGCTGCCTCCTTTTCGGCTTGAATCGCCCAGCTCTACCTCAAATTAGATCCGAATTCTGTGAGTCACATTTATTTGCCAGGTTCTAAACTGTTGGTGAGCAGCACAGGGCCCAGGCTTGTATCCTTCCCCAGCTCCAGCTAATAATGTCCCTTCCTCTGTCTTTGTCCCAGTCTTCTAGTCTGTTTCAGTTTCTAAGAAACCAGTCTGCAGAGACATAGTGTCTCCCCCACCTTAGCCTGCAGCGCCACCAAGTGTCGCTACTAAAAGTTAAAACTGATGTTTTTATATTTTGCTGTTCTGCAAAATATGTCAGATATCTGATTGTTGCAACCACTGTTATCCAATGTCTACAGAGTGCTTTGTTATTCAAGATATGAAACTCCATTCTCTTGCTGTATACTGGAGTTGGAAAAAACTCCATAGATTGGTGTGGTGAAATGATAAAACACATGAGTCACCCACATTGTGTATCTCCTGGTTGAGAGCAGGAAAAAGGGAGGGAGGAAGGGGAGGGGGGAGGGAGGGACAGAGGTAGAGAGAGAGAGGCAAAGAGCAAGGAAGAAGTGTAGTGGTGGAGAAAGAACATAATAAAATCATTTTAACCACTTTCAAAACAAGGAAGAGACATTTGCAGTGCACATAGGTTCAAGGGGGACAAAGTATTTAAACTCTAGGTCAGTGTCTCAGAGTACATTTGGGTCCAGAACTGTTTTATGTTGTATTATGGCAGGGGTGGTGGTGGGTTAATTTACTACTAAAATCTAGATTAAGAAAATTGTCCAGTGGCATCAAAATATTCTTGAAACTAGTGAAAAATATGAGGATTCAGAATTTACATTTATTTCCTTTGGATCAAACCAATTCACACTTTCCCTATCACTTTGTTAATACAGTCTGTGAACTAGAGATAATTAGACATCTGTTTATTTCTATACATGTGAAATTGGGATCTAATCTAAACAAAGGCCTCATACATACCAAAATATTCATAGTAAAGCAGACTTTGCAGTAACAAAAACTATTGTTTTTGCATAAAAGTGTTCATTGACTACAGAATAGCTGAACAATTATGGTATATAAATGTAATTGAATAGTATTAAGCTATAAGAAACAATGGATAGTTGCAAATCAGAAACACATGAAGACAAGTATGAACCGAGGGAAAGGAAAGATAGAATCATGGCAATAATATAAATAGGGTGTATAAGAACTTAAATAAAACAACACAGAAAAACGCCAGAATTAAGTTAAATGCAACAACCAACCTTGACTCTAGAGTACAAGATGAACACAATTTTCCCCCCTCAGTAGAGAGGTGGTGAGTTAAGGTGCAGAACTTAGCACTCTCAATCTAATGAAATAATTTTGATTGTTTTGATCAACTGTTTTTGTTTGTTATAAAGGATAGTTCTTTGGGCAAGGGGAAGTAGTATTGACAAATAACCATAATATAAAATCCAAAAAGCACAAATTAAAAATAAAAAATATGAATCAAGTGTACTTTCAAAGATTTCTCATGGATGCTCCAATTATTCATTGAGTATGAGCTAACCACATAAAAATCCTCTTTAAAATTATATTTGATGAAAAATTGTCTGGGTTCCTTAAATACATTTATGTTTGTTGTATAAAAATTATTTCAGCTGGTATATGATATTAATTTTCAAGAACGCATATGATCATTTTATTTCTAACAAGTCACACAGAAGTGGACATGGGGTTGAAGAAGGTATTTGGGGGGCGGTTAGGTGGTGCAGTGGATGGAGCACTGGCCCTGAAGTCAGGAGGATCTGAGTTCAAATTCGGCCTCAGACCAAACACTTGACACTTACTAGCTGTGTGACCCTGGGGAAGTCACTTAACCCCAATTACCAAAAAAAAAAAATAAAAAAATAAAAAGGTATTTGCCAAGAGAAATTTCTAAGCCTTAGAATAATTATGACCTTTTGCAGGAAAAAAAACCAACCACTCTGTAGAGCAAAGCTCTGCATTGCTTGTATTAAAGCACTGTGGGAAGAGAATATGAAACTGTAAGTACAAATGATAACAAAGATTGGCCTAAATCCATGATAACTTAAGAGCATGTAGCATTCACATTCTACTCATCTTCATTGTTTCCAAAAAGGTTAGTGGTAGTCAGACAGAAGTTAGAACACAAGATGTTCTTATGGGCTCAGAGGGTGAGTTAGGGCCCAAATGTGAGCTGTTACTCAAAAGTCGAATAAAATTCTGTCCTCTAGATAATGTAAATGAAGGCAATACATAAGTATCCAAATGACTGGAATGTCCAACCTGCAGAAGTCAAAAAACTTTTGAAGAGTAGCATATACAGTAACTCTCTAATAATCCAAGCAATAAAGATCTACTGGGGCAATGTCCATAGCAAATATGAGAAAATCACATGTACATTGTCATCACTTCATACCTCTAATTGAAGCCACAGCTACTCCTAAAGGGTGGGCTTTCTTCTAAGTCTCTCCCCAGTATTCTGAGCTTGGAGGCTGGGAATAATGGGTTTCAGGAATTTGAATTCTCCATTCCCTGAGCCACTGGTCAGACACATTTCATACTGGTAACTCTGGGAAAGAGTCCCTGTGCCACTGACATCCACTAAGTGACCTGGATAGGGGCCACTGGTCCCCAAGCAAACTTCATTTGCAGCACTTCTTTTCTTCTTCCATAGACGCACAGCTATGAAAAGGAAGACGGAGACCAGGAAGAGGAATGAGACTGAAACGAGAGAAATGACCAAGTAAACAGTGAGGGAGTCATTCTGGACTTGCTCCTTCTTTGTGTCTAGGAGCTGTACATGTGGCTCAGAGAATCCGTCTACCAAGAGTATATTCAGCGTGACTGCTGTGGACAAAGGTGGCTTCCCATTGTCCTTCACCAGAACCAGAAGTCTATGCTTGATGGTGTCTCTGTCACTGATGGGTCTTCCTGTGTGAACTTCTCCATTATGAGCCCACACAGTGAAGAGTCCCGGGTCTGTGGCTTTAAGTAGCTGGTAGGATAGCCAGGAATTTTGTCCTGAGTCCCTATCTACAGCCACCACCTTGGTCACCAGGTAACCTGGCTCTGCAGCTCTGGGCACCAGGTCATTGCAAGGAACCGTGTCATTCTGCAGAGGATATAGTACAAAGGGAGAATTGTCATTTTCATCCAGGACCACAACCTGAACCAAAGCTTGGCTGCTCAGGGCTGGAGAGCCCCCATCAGCCGCTCTCACAGTGAACTGGAAGGCTTGCATGGTTTCATAATCCAGGGATCTCAGAGCATAGAGATGTCCATTGTCCGAATTGATGGAGATATAAGAGAAGAGGGGTAAATCTTCAGTCTCAGGAGACAGCAGGGAGTAGATGACTTTAGCATTGGTTCCTTCATCCCTGTCATCTGCACTGACGCTGCCAATATGGAGGGCGGGGCTGTTGTTCTCCCTGAGGTAAAGTGTATAGGCTGTCTGAGTAAATACTGGTGGATTGTCATTGACGTCAGTGATGAATACCGTGATGTTGTGCTCGGTTTTGAGTCTCGGGGACCCTAAATCCGTGAGGGTAACAGTGATGTTATACTGAGCCCTCCTTTCTCTGTCCAGGGCTCCCTCTGTGACCAGTGTATAAAAGTTCTTGAAAGTTGGTTTCAGGGAGAAAGGGAGGTCTTCCTGGATAGAACACATCATTCTTCCGTTGTCCCCGGAGTCGCGATCTCGGATGCTGAAAACAGCCACCACGGTCTCTGGGGAGTTCTCTGGGATATTGCTGGTAAGTGACGATTCAATCAACTCCGGGGAATTGTCGTTCAGATCCGTTACTTGAACCACAACAGTGCATTTTCCAGAAAGCCCCCCGCCATCGATTGCTTCAATATCCACCTCATATTTTTGAATTTCCTCGAAATCCAGTTGTTTTTTGAGTCGAATCTCTCCGGAAATGGGATCTACTCTAAATGTTTGACTGACTTCATCCGAAGCTTGGAATAAGGCATAAGTCACATCCCCATTGATTCCAGCGTCTAAATCTCGAGCAGAGACAGTCACTACTAGAGAGCCAATGGGGCTGTTCTCTGGGATTTGAACCTCATACTGGGTGTGAGTGAAGATAGGGGCGTTGTCATTGATATCCATAACCAGGACCCGGACTTGAGCTGTCCCGGATCTGGGTGGAATCCCCCCATCTACTGCTGTGAGAGTTAAAGTGAGCTCAGGCTCCTCCTCCCTATCCAGCACTTTATCCAACACCAGCTCTGGGAACTTTCTTCCATTGTTGCGTGCGCGAGTGCGGACGAAGAAATGGGGGTTGCGCCCAATGGTATAGTTCTGGAGACTGTTTATTCCAACGTCTAAATCTTGGGCCATCTTTAGTGGAAACACAGTCCCTGGCGTAGTGCTTTCTAATATTTTCAGAATCATCTCAGATTCCGGGAAGGTGGGCGAATGGTCATTTATGTCTTCTACCCTCAGCTCAGCCCGGAAAAACTGAAAAGGGTTTTCCAGTAAGATTTGGAAAGGCAGCACGCAGGACTCGGCAGAGCCACACAGCTCCTCCCGGTCTAGCTTCTCTTTTATAAGAAGATCCCCAGTGTTGCGTTTAAGCTGCAGATATTGCTTTTTATCCTCAGAGATCACCCGGGCCCCTCGGAATGACAACTCCCCTACCTCTAGCCCCAGAGTCTTTGCAACATTAGCCACAAAGGAACCATTCTCAGTTTCCTCTGCCACTGAGTACTGCTGTGGCTCTGAAACCGCCTCAGACAAGAATAAAGCAGCAATAAGAAATGCCACTTGCCTGTTCCGCCGAGCTTTCCGTGGCGCAGTCTCCATTAGTGTGATGGGGCATACAATATGCAATCCTCTCAGTAGAGAAATCGCTGGTACAATCAACCTTGGTTTCTTGGTCCAAGAGATTGGCAGATAGCAGCTAGGTGTATTTCTTTAGCTCCAGCTATGGCTTAGAAAACGTTCTCTTCCCGGGAGTGTCTTTTGCATTCTGTTTTCTATGAGTAAGGCAGTCTGCAGGATCTGCAATATTTTATTCGTCTTCTTAGTCTACAGCGCCACCAAGCGTCCTTATTGACAAATTACTCTTTAAATCCATTTGAATAAGAAAATATATACCCTTTCAGGTAAAATAATAACAGTAATAGCTAGCATTTGTATAGAGTTTTAGGGTCTGCAAAGCTTTTTTTACATATTTTTACTCAATCTTCATAACCCTGTGAAGTAGATGCTATTATTAGCTCCATTTTAAAGATGAAGACACTGAAGTATATAAAGATTAAGTGGCTTGTCAAGGGTCACACAGCTAGTAAGTTTCTGAAGTTTCCAACTCAGTCTTCCTGACTACAAGTCCTATACTCTATCTACGCCTCAACTAGTTGCCTATTAATCCACTTTTGTTATGGTGCTTTTGAAAATGAAGGAAATCATGTTGTTTTCCCCATATATTTTTCAATTACGGATAGAGAGAACATTATTCACTTTTGTCAATGAGGCTGTTCGCAGATACAAGGGGTTTCAAGTTTGAAAAAGCCATAACTTAAATAGGTAGTTAACAATTTTGCTTCAATATAAAAATATTTTCATTGTATGCCATCATTTCTGACTTTTCAGGAACAAAGATTTTGTGAAAACTTCTGGATAACATGGTCTGCAGTAAGGCTATATTTTCAGTCAATCATCCCTGTTTATTTAGCTTTCTTTATGTTCCATGAATAACGTAGGTGGTATTTTGCTTGTAACTTGACTTATTGAAAGACATGTAAATTCTTGAATTCTAGCCCAATGTATCTTAATAAAATTAATTGAATATCATAGAATTGCAAAATGTTAGGGTTGCATGGAACCTTATTGAGATACAATTCTTTATTTTACAAGTGGTAAAATTGAGGCCAAGAGAGGGGAAGTGACTTACGCAACAACATATCAGAGTATTAAATGGTTCATATTGGATTAAAAAAAAAAGAATGAAGATGTAATTGAAATAATATGCATTTTACTCAAGCTAAGCTTTTATTTATTTTATTTCTTCAGATAATCATTTCAGTTTTTTATTCATTTCTTGAGCCTCATAATATCTTTTTATTTCATCAATCTATTTCATCAAATTTCTCCCTTAATATCTCTCAGCTCATCGTTGAAAACAATGCACCCAGACAGCAAGGGAAACTATGCTAGTCATTTACATAGAAAAGGATAAAAATAGAATGGAGAGCTGAACATTTTCAGGGCAAATTTTCACAAAATGAATAGCTGATAAGGATTAGTAAAGCACAGATAGAGAGAATATCTGCATGATTCCTGAATGGACACTGAAGATGAAATTTTTATTCAGACAAAACTAACTATTTTAGTTAACTAAACACAAATTCATTGATTTAGTGGAAATTAAGCAAACTGACTCTCATTTTTCCAAGTTCATCCAGACTGCCACCCTATCTGTCTGCTCATATTTCTTAGCTTTTAAATTAAATTGCCAAGTATAAATACAATCTACACCCACAGCAATACAGGAAAAGTGATCTGTTTGGAGCACACATGGAATTTATACTGGAAAATGAATTGAAATTGAAATAAATTTCAATAAAAAGTGATACCTATACTAGAAAATACATCCATAAAGGTTATTGTTGAGATAATATAAAACTGATTTTGAACATGAAAACATTTTCTAAATTAGGGACATTAGAACTGGAACTCTATTAAATGATACTCTGGAACACTCTCAGGTTAAGCTGGGTAATCATCAGTCAATCAAAAATATGGCTGAAATAGACATGTTGCAGTGCTGAAATTAGGACACATCTTGTGCCAATAAAGGCCCAGCAAAGTCCAGCTTCATAAATATTTATTAAATTTCCACAATGTGGATTTAGCAGTGTTGTGGTCTAAATAAAAATTTACATCTATGTTGCATCCATATTAATTGTACACATTTGTTGATAGACGTTTTTAAAACAGGAAATGTTCAGAAATACTTCAATCCTAGGTGACAAGAACAAGGAAAAGGAAATGTTAAAATAGGTTTTAAAAAGTACAGAGATTATTGTGAGAGATACAAAAAACTCCACATTTTCACAGCAGGATGAAGTGAAGACTGACTCTTACCCTGTAACCTGACTCTGATGACATAAAGATATGTTGATTTCTCAATTGCCAGTAATTTGTTGACAAAAAATTTACTGATTGTCTGAGATTGTCACTTCAATTTTCCTATCTGGATATAGTTCTGACTCAAAAGAGAAATAGAGCATTCAAAAACTCTATTATTTGGGTTCAAAAATATTAAAACAGGGCTTTGGGCAAGTGTCTCAACTTATTACACCTCACATTAATTTTTCTTGTAAAGGAAACATTTGGGAACCTTCTGTGCATAATAACCACACTCAAATACATGTAGCTTTTTGAAGAACATTAAATATTTCAAACATTTGGGAGTGAAAATAATTCATTTTTCAATTTTACTCTTTGTGCTAAAATGTTATTAATCACATGCAGAAAAGATAGAATATAGTATAATACAAATTCTTTTTGTAAACTAATTCTTCCTTAAAACAAGATTGTTGACAACAATGTGCTTTGCAGCACTGGAATAAGAGCTAGGTCAAGCAGGAAAGCAGTCCATCCCCAAATTAGGTAAAGATCAAATGAGTCTAAAGATAATTTAATTAGCTAGGTAAAGAAACACAATAGAAAAGGGTTTACAAAATGAATGTATAGAATCTCAGTTTGGCAGAATCTTAACCCAGCCCAAAGCTCTTCTGGAAGGGAGGGCTTTCTTCCAAATCTTTTCCACTATCCTGAGTGGGGAGGCTGGGAATAATGGACTTTAAGAACTTAAACTCACCAGTGCCAGAATCATTGGTCAGGCACACCTCATAGTGGTAACTCTGGGACAGGATTCCAGTACCCCCAACATCCACAAAGTGGACTGGGAATGAACTATTGGGCCTAAACTGAAGGCCATCAGTGGCATCCTTCTTCATTTTCCACCAGTGCACAGCAATGAACAGAATCACAGAAACAAGAAAAAGGAAAGAGACAGAAGCTAGAGAAATGACCAAATAAATGGTGAGAGAGTCAGTCTGGGCCTGCTCCTTGGGTGTATCTGGGAGCTGCAAGTAAGGCTCAGAGAATCTGTCCACCAGGAGGACATTAAGTGTGGCCATTGTGGACAGAGGTGGCTGTCCATTGTCCTTCACCAGCACCAGGAGCCTCTGCTTGATGGCATCTCTGTCACTGATGGGCCTTGCTGTTCAAGCTTCCCCATTGTGGGCCCACATAGTGAAGAGTTCTGGGTCCATGGCCTTGATTAGTTGGTAAGAAAGCCAGGAATTCTGTCCCCAGTCCCTATCCACGGCCACCACCTTGGTCACCAGGTAACCTGGCTCTGCAGCTCTGGGCACCAAGTCATTGCAGGGAGCTGTGCCATTCTTCAGGGGGTACAGCACAAAGGGAGAGTTGTCATTCTCATCTTCCACCAAAACCTGAACCACAGCCTGGCTGCTCAGAGATGGGGAACCACCATCAGTTGCCCTCACAGTGAAATGGAAAGCTTGGATGGCTTCATAATCCAGGGATCTCAGAGCATAGAGATGGCCATTATCTGAGTTGATGGAGATGTAGGAGAAGAGGGGTAGGTCTCCAGTCTCTGGAGGCAGCAGGGAGTAGGTGACTTTGGCATTGATTCCTGAGTCCCTGTCACTGGCACTGACACTGCCAATGTGGAAGGCAGGGCTGTTGTTCTCCCGGAGATAGAGCGTGTAAGTGGTCTGAGTAAACACTGGAGAGTTATCATTGACGTCGGAGATCAGCACTGTGATGTTTTGCTCGGTTTTAAGCCTGGGGATCCCAAATCCGTGACAGTGATGGTGACGTTGTACTCATCTCTGATCTCTCTGTCCAGGACCCCATCAGTTACCAGGGTATAGAAGTTCTCCAAAGACTATTTCAAGATGAAGGGGACATTATCTTGGATGGAGCAAACCATCTTTCCTTTGTGTCCCGAGTCTCGGTCTGAAATGCTGAAAACAGCGACGACGACCTGAATCGAATCCTTGGGGATGGGGCTATTTAAAGAGGATAAGGCTAATTCTGGAGGATTGTCGTTTAAATCCATTACATGGATTCGGACAGTGCATTTTCCAGAAAGGCCTCCACCATCGGTGGCCTCAATATCCACCTCGTATGACTGAATCATCTCGAAATCCACTTGTTTTTTCAGTCGAATTTCTCCCGAGAAGGGGTTTACTTTGAACGTTTGGCTAATCTCCTTCAAACTCTGAATAAGTGTATATGAGATTTCACCATTGCTTCCTATGTCCAAGTCTCTGGCAGACACAGTGACAACCAGGGAATCGATGGGGCTGTCCTCAGGAATCTGAACCTCATATTGGGGCTGAGCAAATACAGGAGTATTATCATTGATGTCCACAACCAGGACCCGGATTTGGGCGGTCCCAGACTTGGGAGGGGACCCACCATCCACTGCAGTGAGGGTTAAAGCGAACTCTGGCTGCTCCTCACGATCCAGGGTTTTGTCCAAGACCAGCTCTGGGTACTTCCTACCATCACTGCGGGTTCGAATGTGAACACAAAAATGGGAGTTGGGGTTGACTGTGTAGTTCTGAACATTGTTGATACCTACATCCAAATCTAGCGCGTTTTTCAGAGAAAATAGAGACTCCGGTGGCCTATTTTCGCGGATTTTCAAGAGCATTTCAGTATCTGGGAACATGCGCGCGTGGTCATTTATATCTAGCACTCTCAGTTCTGCAGGAATTATGTGAAGGGGATTTTTCAGTAAAATCTGGAAAGGCAGCACACAGGGCTCCGCAAGGCCGCACAGTTCCTCCCCGTCCAGTTTCTCTTTTAGAAGCAGATCCCCGGTCTGAATGTTGAGCTGTAAATGCTGTTTTTTCCCTTTGGAAGTAATCCGAGCACCCCTGGCAGATAGTTCCCCAACCTCCAAGCCCAGAGCCTTACCCACATTGCCTACAAAAGATCTACTCTCCATTTCCTCCGCCACTGAAAACCTCCCGGGTTCGGAAGCCGACACATAAACACAGAGCAAAACAAGGAAAAGGAGAAGGAGAACTTGCCTTTGAAGTGGAAGTGACTTCTCTCGGGCCTCCATTGTTCTTTCGGTGGCCTCCTTTCAGCAAGTTGGCCTCCAACAGCACCCCAGGGTTACACCGATAGCAATCCGCAGTTCTAAAGCCTCCGAAATGTAAAGATGAATAACGCGTTTCGGCTTCTCGCTCGTCCTCTCAGCTCTGGCGAACAACGCATGCTCTGTCAGGACCGTCTGTGACTGCCTGTATCTCAGCCTGTTGGAACTGGCATCTGAAATGTTTTTTCTCCTCTTTTTCTTCTTCTTCTTCATAGTCTGCAGCGCCACCTCGTATCCTTTCTAAGACTTAAACGGTCCCTTTCACAGCCGCAACAAAAATCTCGTCAGTGTATCTCATCAGCTTGATTAAAACATTATCATAGTATGGGGAGGGTGTCCTTAGAGAGAGTGAAGTTAGAACTCTGGCTCTGGGATCTGCAGGTTTTGAAAAAGCTCTTAGGACTGTCAAGGATCTATATCTCTCAGATGCAGGCAATCCCTTTATCGGCATAGATCATAACACTCTATAATTGGTGTAGGACGCTAGCTGTGGGTGAAAAAGTCACAATACTGCAGCCGACCTGTGGATAACTATAAACTTAGCTAGATTGTTGCTTGGATGACAGATCTAAAATCAAGCATAAGTCCATATCCTAACCTTTTTTTTTTTTCAATTGCACAGGACCTGCCAAAGCTTGCAATCTGATAAGAAAATCTTTAAAAACCCAGGGCCATCCATACATAGTGATAAGGACTTGGAGGGAGAGTACTTTCATGGCTTCATCAGCACTACTCAAAATACATAAACTATGGCTAGCAGAATCTTCTTCAGAAGAAGTTATGATCTCAAATAGTTCAAAGGAACAGTTGAGAACTGAAGAAAATGCCAGGAAGGTTATAAGAATCCTGTAAATCAGATTTATCTATGTCTTTTGCCCTACTTGATGTCTATCTATTTCCCCAGGCACTTTTTAAAATGCTGAGATCAAATGCGGTAATTAAAGATATCTAGTTAATTTTTATTTTAAAGCCTATTTATAAGGATAAAAGAGGTACTTAGACTTTTAAAATTATTATAAAGTCTTCAGGACCTAGTCATGAAGTGACCATGTAAATATCTCTTGAAGTATTTATGTTTCTTCTGTTATTTAGATCATATAACCAAACTTCATGGATTAGTAATACTGAATATAGAAAATTTGTAAAAGTCACAGGACATAACCTAGGCTTTGGTAGCTATTGGTAATGAAAGCATAACACTGTGGGAAAATGTCAGTGGAAAGATCCATGGGTAGAAATTTTTGGAGTTCCCTATGATGTTGCTTTCATAGATTCTTTGATTATTTGAGGGTCTAATCATGTGTCATCTCCAGTGGTCAAGTTTTATGAAAAGAATAACAATGAGTGGTGAAAATATGTGATTTTCTGGGTCACATGAATTAATTTAGTTAATAAAATTATTAAATGATATTCAATGTGTTCTCTTTATCACCAAAATCTTTTTAGTTGCATTCTTTGGGAGTTGAAACATTGTCGATTTTGTTGAATGGTTAACAAATAGCTGAGCATCTGGCTGGTTGGCCAGTACTGGACTAGGTGCATATTTTTCAAACATTAAAAGAAATTCTGTTTCGTTCCCTCAAGGACCTTACAGTTTCATGTGGAAGAAAGGATTAAAACATGGGAAGAGTTTTGCGAAGTTTTGATGGGCAATTTTAAAGGAAAGAATACATGGTCAATAGGCATTCAGATGTTGAAGAGACCTGTTTGAGCTCCCTAAGAATGGTTCTTGGAGGAAATGGGACTTGCTCTGGCCCTTAAGGAATAGACATTTTTAGATAGGTGGGGAAGAGCAACAGAAAGCATTCCCTATATTAGGAAGAAAATAAGCATGATGTGTTCAGAGTTTTGAAAGGAGAATTGCTATACTAGAGTAAAAGGAAGTAGCAGTAACTGAAGATGAATAAGTAGGAAGGTTCAGGACAGAAAAGACATTATGTGGTTAGAGTTTCTGGCAATTTTCCATCAGGATGTAAATGCCTATATATCAGCTTATGGAAGATCCAACTTCATCATTGTGTGAAACCAATACTGAATGTCTGAACTAAAAGTTCATGAAATTCCTTTCTTGTATTGCTCTTAGGGGATTCAATTGCAAAGAAATATTGGCTTGACTGGACTATTTCATTGATCTGAACCTATCTATCTACAAGAGAAGAATTAAGCAGTAATTTTGGGTACAGTGATAGTTGTAGTGAAATTTTAGCTGTAAGTGAAAATTAAAAGAGAAACAGATTACTGGGAGAGGGGGAAATTCTTCCTGCAAATTTCTTTTTTGAGGGTCTTATTTACAAGTTATGTAGGAATCACCCAAATTTAGAAGAATAAGAGCAATTTCTCAATTGACAAAGGATATAAACAGGCAGATTTCAGAGGAAGAAATCCAAGTTACCAATACCAATATGAAAAATATATGAAATAATTACTAATAGGAGACACACAAATTAAAGTAATTCATTAGCTTGGCAAAGTTGACCAAAAACAAAAAATGACAAATGTTGGATGTGATTTACGAAAACATGCACATTAGTGCACATTAATGTTGTGAATTAGTCCGGCCATTTTGGAAAGCAGTGTAAATTTTACTAAATTACAGAAACCCTATGACTCAGTGATACTACTGTTAGCCCTATAACTCAAAGAAACCAAAAAAAAGGAGAAGGACCCTTATGTACAATAATATTTATAGTAACTCTTTCATGGTGTCAAAGAACTGAATATGAAGAGATTGTCCATCAACTAAGAAGTGGAATGCTACTGAGTTGTATGACATGATAAAAAGGAAATAGGGAAAACTTTTATGAACTGATGCAGAATCAAGTGAGCAGAACCAGGAGAACAATTTATATATAGCAACAACATTGTAAAATAATCAACTTCGGAAGAGTTAAGAACTCTGATCGACATAATGAACAACCATGATTCCAGAGGACTTATGGAAATGGATGCTATCTATCTCTTGACAGAGGTGATATGGACTCACTGGTCAGAATGAGAAACATATTTGTTTCACACAGCCAATACAGGAATCTATTTTCCTTGATTGTATTTGTTGCCAGGGATGATTTGTTCTCCCCGCCCTCTCCCCCAGGAAGAGAAAATAGAATTTTTTTCCTTGAAAAACTTTAATTTAATTTAAAAAAGAAATCTTAGCTGGTAGTATATCTCAGAGGTGGGACTTGAATTCCAGTCTTTCCAACCAGGAAGTCTGCTCTATCCATGAGACTAGACTGGCTTTCATAGACTACACTGTAATATTTTTAAAACTTTATAATTTAGGGGTAGGTAAACAACAGCATTGATAAAATCAAAAGACACTTGAAGCAATCTTTCCCATGAACATTGCTTTCATTATATTTTCTCTTTTTCTCTAATTTTCTTCTTTGTTTACTATAAACTTGATAAAGATGAACATTCCCATACCAAAAGCACAGAAAAAAAGGGATGTAAAAAAGGAAAAGAAAAGAAAACAACCTGTGAATCTCTATAGTTTCTCTTTTTTCCCCCTTGCATTACCTCCTTTCCTTTTTTTTTCTTATGCTCTTTCCCTTTTCAATTTCCTTCCACTTTCCCCTACCAATATCTTAGGCTTGCAAAGGCTTGTCACTCATGGATATTCTTTTGCCTTATTGGTGCAATTTAGCAACAAAGTCAATTCAAAGTGATCCATGATAGGGACTCATGAAGAATGAATGTGTGAAGAACAGTGTTTATGGCCATGAGGCTTGTTCTTTCTGGCTACACTTATCTCTATTGGTAGATGAGTATCTCAGCACAAGGTAAACTTGGTCCATTCAACATCACATTAAAAATATAGAAAATAAGAATCATTTTGAGAATATGATGTCCTAACCTTAGAATTCAATTCACTTATATGAAATTGTAATCATTTGAAATTTGAGTTCTGGGCATTTCAAATGAAATGTTAGTTTAGTTGCATGTTGTAGTTGCATGGAAAAAAAACCTGTCATCATTACACCTTGGTTTACATCATAAATTCCTCAAAACTCCTTAAAAGCAATTTTATTGTAAAAGTAGGTAGTAAAAGTGCCATAAAATTTCTTTTTAATGGGCTTTCAAATATTTCTTCCATAACATAAAATTCTTTTCATCATGTATATTTTCCAACCCACATGATTATAGTTGCAAATGACATAAAGAAGCATTTAAGAAAGTTATTGTCCTTTCAATAATGTTTCTGTCAATATTCCAAGGATTTGTGACTTCTTTGATGGGAATCATCATAGAATAGTGGAAAGAGCTAATGGATTTGGAGTCAGAAAACCTAGATTCAAATCCCACTTCTGCATTTTTCCACCTGGACCATTGACCCTCTGTCTAGATAATCCATCTTCAAGCTAAAGGATATGTTAAAATCTTTCAGCCACAGCATCTCAGAATGATCTTCAGCCATTGTTGCTGAAAAAAATGTTTCACTCTGTTGACAACTTTCTAGTGAGAAATCTAAAAAAATTATTATAAGAAAACCTTATCTATGTGATTACAATACATCTGAAAGGGGGGGAAGCATAGATACATGTTGAATCACAATGATAAGAACCCAAACATTCCCAACAATACCATCTACACAAGAGAATCAAGAGGACATATTTCGCTATCAGAACAAGCTTATTGCCTTTAGTGACACCATTTTTATTATGTTGAACATTAGAAAGGCTAGAAAGCATGCTATTGTGGAAGACATAGAATACAGTAGATGATACAAGAGCAGAACAGAGAAACTAAAGGGGCTCAGTTCTTCATAGCTAAGGGAGACTCTATTGTTTGTCCTTCATTTTTGAAGAGGATCAATGACACCAGAAGGGTGATGTCTTGAATTGGAAGTGAAGATAAACTAGAAGAATGCAGATGTCAAGTATCAATTGATGAGTGTCCTTTTGAGCTCCAACATAAAGTGTAAAACTGCATTTCAAAAACAAGGGAGGGTAGGTGAGGGAGGGGCATATATAAAATGGTTAAAGACTCAGTTAATTAATCAAATCAATATTCTACTGAATAGAATGTGCAGGAAGGGAAAACTCATAAATTTAATTTTGTAAGACATGAAGAATATTGAAAAAATCAATGAATATATCAATCCTTGAAAACATTCTTTTTCAATTTCTAATTGAACCCAATGCTATTAGGAAAGGGTGTGGTTTCCTCAGGATCCATCTGAGTAATTGGAGCAGAGAAATTGGGGGTAATAGGCTTCAAGAACTTGAACTCATCTCCCCCTGAGCCACTGGTCAGACACACCTCATACTGGTAGCTCTGGGACAGGGTCCCAGTGCCACTGACATTCACCAAGTGTCCTGGAAAGGAGCCTCCAGTGGCAAAGTTTCCACGCTCAACAGCTCCCCTTTTTCTCCTCCACAGGTGTACAGTGATGAAGAGTATGACAGAGACTAAGAAGAGAAATGAGACTGAAGCTAGAGAAATGACCAAATAGATTGTGAGGGAATCAGTCTGTGGCTCATCTTTGGGCTCATCTGGAAGCTTCATATATGGCTCAGAGAAGCCATCCACCAGAAACACATTCAGTGTAGCTGCTGTGGACAGAGGTGGCTGTCCATTGTCCTTCACTAGCACCAGGAGCCTCTGCTTGATGGCATCTCTGTCACTGATGGGCCTTGCTATGTGCACTTCCCCATTATGAGCCCACACAGTGAAGAGCCCTGGGTCCGTGGCTTTTAGCAGTTGGTAGGAAAGCCAGGAATTCTGTCCAGAGTCCTGATCCACAGCAACTACCTTGGTGACCAGGTAACCTGGTTCTGCTGCCCTTGGGACCAGGTCATTGCAGGGGGCTGTGCCATTCTGAAAGGGGTACAACACGAAGGGAGAGTTGTCATTCTCATCCTGAACCACAATCTGAACCAGAGCCTGGCTGCTCAGGGCTGGGGAGCCTCCATCAGTCGCCCTCACAGTGAACTGGAAAGTTTGGGTGACTTCATAATCCAAAGATCTCAAGGCATAGAGATGACCATTGTCTGAGTTGATGGAAACGTAGGAGAAGAGAGGCAGGTCTCCAGGCTCAGGAGGTTGCAGTGAATAGGTGACTTTGGCATTGGTCCCTGAGTCCCTGTCACTGGCACTGACCCTGCCAATGTGAAGGGCGGGGCTGTTGTTTTCCCTAAGGTAAAGTGTGTAGACCATCTGACTAAATACTGGAGGATTGTCATTGATGTCAGAGATCATTACAGTGATGTTGTACTCAGTTTTGAGCCTGGGGGAACCTAAATCTGTGACAGTAATGGTGATGTTGTATTCGGACCTGTTCTCTCTGTCCAGAGCTCCCTCTGTTAAGAGGGTGTAGAAGTTCTTGACAGGTTTCAAGATGAAAGGGAGATCATCCTGGATGAAACAAAGCATCTTTCCATTATCTCCAGAGTCTGGATCTCGGATCTTGAAAATGGCAACGACAGAGTCAGGTGAATTCTCAGGAATGGGATTGGTTAATGTCGACATGGTCAGTTCTGGGGGATTGTCGTTCAGATCGGTCACCTGGACAAATACAGTACATTCCTCTGAAAGGCCCCCTCCATCTGTGGCTTGAATTCTCACTGTGTAATCCTGAATTGTCTCATAATCCAGTTGCGCCCCTAGACGAAGGTCCCCAGTGGTGGGATTGATTTGAAAAGTTTTGCGTATACTTTCTGATGAGTGGAAGAGTGTATATGTTATTTCTCCATTATTTCCTGTGTCTAAATCTCTAGCAGAGACTGTGACAACCAGGGAGCCAATGGGGCTGTTCTCAGGGATCTGAACCTCATATAGAGGTTGAGAAAATACAGGGGCATTGTCATTGATGTCCATAACTAGGACCCGAACCAGGGCAGTGCCAGACCTGGGTGGAGATCCCCCATCCAATGCCGTGAGGATTAAAATGACCTCAGGCTTCTCCTCCCGATCCAGTGCTCTATCCAGAACAAGCTCTGGATATTTCGTGCCCTCCCTGCTCTCTCGGATTTTAATGTGGAAATGGGAGTTGGGGTTAATCGTATAGTTTTGGAGGCCGTTTCTCCCTACATCTAAATCCTGTGCAGTTTCTAGGAGAAATGAAGTCCCGGGCGTTGTGCTTTCTGATATTTTCAGGAGCATTTCAGTGTCCAGAAACATAGGTGAATGATCATTTATATCTTGCACTTGCAGCTCAAACTGGAGAAACTGCAAGGGATTTTCCAGTAAGATCTGAAAAGATACCACGCAGGGCTCGGCGGAGCCGCATACCTCCTCTCGATCCAGTTTCTCTTTTAGTAGCAGATCCCCAGTCTCCCGGTTGAGCTGGAAATACTCTTTATTGTTGTCCAGAACTATTCGCCCCACCCTGGCTGAAAGCTCCCTCGCCTCCAGCCCCCAGTCATTTGCCACATTGGCTACAAAGGAACCGCTCTCCATCTCCTCAACTACCGAATACCGCCGAGGATCTGAACCTGCCTCTGACGCCCACAGAAAAACAAGGAGAAGAAGAACTTGCCTTTGTCGCCGAGTCGTCCGCACTTTAGGCTCCATTGCTCGTTCGGTGAGCTCTTCGGTTTTCAACTACGCCTCCTTAGTCTCTGATCCCTTGGGCTGTAACCTCAGGGCTGTTCGGGGGACTACCACTGTTCCGGTTCCTCCCCAGCTACAGCTAACAAAGGATGTTCTCTTTTGCTTGACTATGCCAGTCGGATGTTCTCTGGCTAATGTAGTTCTCCGCATCAGTAAATCCGATCTGGTTTTTGTTCTTTTCTGCCTTCTTAGCCTACAGCGCCACCAGGTGTCCTAATACTGCCTTTCATGTTCTCAAGAATATAAGGGAAACGATGTGACAGTGAGGATCTGATCCCAAACAAAGGCATTTCCCCAACATATGATATGTGACATGAAATAGTCTCTGTTTCCTCTTTTAATAGAGATTTTGCGTGTTTAATCGTTTGCTTTATTTGTAATATCATTTTCCACAGATAAATGACCATCGCTCTGGTTACTGACATTTTTTCAAACCAATGTTCTTACAGCAAACCATAAGAACATATATATGTATATATGTGTGTATATATATTTTTATATATTGCAGAGATGTTTGTATAAATTTTAAGACCATTTTACTGGTGTCTTTTGTTTTTAACATAAGTCATTTCTGGATATGCCCCTCTTGTCAGTGAACTTATATTTCAAACAAAGAAAAACAGGTTAATAAAAATTAAAGAGTGGCGGTGTTAGACATAGAAGACACTTTTTAAAAAATTCATTTTTTCTTTGTTCTGGGTCTCACAAACACCAAATAAGATGTGCTTTTCCATAGATAAAACAGAACAAATAAAGGGGATTGCACATTCAGCCACACTGCATCAACTATAGTTTGCTTCTCCCTCCAAGTATACAAGAAATACAACATACTAGTTCTTAATTAAATTTAATTTTTTAATTGACAAAATTTGATTTTGTCTTTTTTCCAACCTCCACATACCAGTAGGAGGAGGAAAGAATGTCAAAAGTATTGTAACAAATATGTATAGTATAGTCAAGGAAACAAATTCCTGTATTGTGTGTATGCACATATATAAAAGATACACACACAAATCTATGTATGTATGTGTATTTGCACCCTGAGTCCATCAGAGTGGACAAATCTCTGTCAGGAGCTGGGTAGCATACTTTGTCCTTCATCATAGGTCCTATGGAATCATGGTTGATCATTGTATTTATCAGACTTCTTAAGTTTTTTGAATTTCATCATGTTATTTTCAAAGTTGTCTTGTTTGCATGCTTCCTACTGACCTTCTTTCTGTTCGTTTTTTAAAAAGCCTCAATGACTCTTTTTATTTCTTTTAAAAAATGTTTTAGTCACTATCATTCTCTCTCTTTTCCTCTCCTGTTCCCTCTCCCCAAATAAAACAAAAGCCTTTCATCAAGAATGAATAATCAAGCAATCCTCACAGTAGCCATGTCTAAAAATAAATGCTCATTTTGTGAATCAACTCCCTGTCTCCTAGGAGGTGGTAATATTTTATCACCAGTATTATGAAATCATTGTTGGTCATTGTATTTATCATAGTTTTAAATTCTTTCAAAGTTATTTTTCCTTACAATGTAATTGTTATTGTATAACTTGTTCTTCTCTAGGCTCTATTCACTTCATTCTGAACCAATTCATACAAGTCTTCCCAGGTTTTTTAAATACTATCCTTTTTTGCTTTTCTTACAGCATAGTAATATTCCATTCTATCAATATAGCATAATTTTTCAATCACTCAAATGATGGTTATCCTCTTAGATTTCAGTCCTTTTCCTCTATAAAAGAGTGGTGCTATACACACACACATACACACATACACACACACAGATGAATCCTTTTCCTCTTTCTTTAATCTTTGTTGTATATGCTTGTGATATAGATGAGTCAAAAGACAAAGGTGATATTTCACATTCTGTTTTTCCCAAATCTCCAAAGAAATTATAGAAGTTCATTTCCCCATGTCTTCCCTGGGACCAAATTAATTATTGAAATAATGAAGTATTTTTCTTTGATTAAGTATTTTTCCCTTTACATTATTGTAGTTATTGTGTATAGCTAAGGCTCCAAGAGGTTAAGTGACTTGCCCAGGATGACAAAGTGAAATTTTAACAAGTTGTTTATACATTCCTCAGTGATCAGCAACCACTATATTTCCATGACAAACAACAAATGTGTTTTTATGAATATCTTGCTATATGTCTTTGATTTCCTTGTGATATTTCCCAGTAAAGATATCACTAGTTCAAGGAGAATGAACATTTTAATGATTTTTTTTCACACAGTTGCACGTTGTTTTCCAGAATGGTAGGATCAATTCATGGTTTCATCAATTGCATATAAGGGTTCTTGCCTCCTGCAATTCTCCAACATTGATCAATGACTACTTTTGTCATTTTTGTTACTTTGCCAAGTGTTAGACTTGTATACATTTAAATTCTGGATCACCAAGGTGACATTCCACTTTAGAGCCCCTTATTTGGTAGCTTTCCCTCATCTTCTCTCTACATCAAAAGTTGATTGGCTCATGTTTATTTGGGCTTCCATTGGTGGGGGTGGAGGGAGACTCCAGAATTTTAATCACAGTCCTATAGGGAAGTCTTTATGTGGAAACTCCAAGCTAAAAAAATGAAGATTGGTAGCTCATTTTGAATTTCTAGAATTAGAGAATTGTGTTGCTATGTGGTTATAAGACAAGGAATACCAGTGCCTCTAAAGAACAAAATACGAATATATCACACAGAGGGAAATGGAAAGGCAGCACATGATGAGTGTGCTCTGGCTGCAACTTAAACCAACAAGGGACTCTGAAGAAAAACAGAAGTAAAGTATATCATCAAGGAATTGCATGATAAGAAAAGAAGATAGGGTGGACACATAGCAAGAGGAAGAGATGATAGATGGACAGCCAAAATGTTCCAATAGCATTGGGACAAGAAAGTGTAAAGACCATCAGCATGTTGCATCTCTTGTGGCAAAATTTTGGGAGAACATGAACTAGAATCACACAGGATGGATACCCATAGATGGATTGAGATTTACATCATTGGAAGGAACTCCTGGATATAAGGAAACCATAGATCCATTAGAGTGTTTGAGAGAGAATTGTCTGGGGTGACCGACAAGCTTTGTAAACTTGGTAATACAGCTCATGGGTGCCAGAGGCAGGACTTGAAATGCTATTCTAAATCTGGCTCTTTATCCATCATTTCTGTCTATGTGAAATTCCATAATAGGAGTGAAATCCTAGTTGTCTGAAAACCTTATATATTGGATTTCTGAACCAGGATTTGTGGTTTTTTTCTTCATAGTTTAGATGATTTCTCTCAAATCTTGTATATATACCTACCACAAAGTTGCCCAATCTCTGTAAAGCAGTGGAGAGAAAAACTCTAAGAAGTGGTGCCTGAACCTATTCTTGGTCTTCCTCTGCTACTCTCTGACATGTGTACATCTTTTTGATCTCCACTTTCTCTTCTTCTTCATCGTTTCTCTTTTCTTCTTCCCTCTAACTTTCTGCCTCTTCACTGTGCCCCTTCCTCACTCCCTTTATTTTTGCATTCTTTTCCTTCTGTTTGTGCCTTTAGTCTAATAATGTGCATTGATTTGCCTTCCCTACTCCCCCATTAGGACTCAAGTGTATGGTGCCAACTTCAGTGAAAACTTGGGAAGCTGCACTTATCTATGAAAGTAGAGCAGTAACAGGCAAACTTGCTGTACCCTTAAGCATAACCTTAAAAAAAATTGAAAATAAAGACAACAAGGAAATAGTCTTATTGATCTAGGTTTATCTCCTGGAATCACATTAAATCCATGTGCTTAAATCTACTATTGAGGTCAAATTACAACATCTTGAAGGTACTGCAAGTTCATACAAGTGTGACAGCAGTCAGGCATCCTGCAACTTTGAACTAGTCTGGTACTTGATAAACACAGGAAATCACTCTCTAGAGTCTGAGAATTCCATATTTCAGATAAGTAAACACATAACTGCCCAAAGCACTATGATTTCATGGCAGTTGATGGCAGGTACATCCTAGACCATCAGGTACTGATACTGACAAATACACACACACACACATATGGAGAGAGAAAGGTGTGTGTATATATGTATATATATATATATATATCCTATTAAAAAACTAAAAACATCTTTAAATGAAAGAGTTTTCTTTCAGAGAAATATGGCTCAACTTTGTTTGGAGAAATTCCTTCCTTCTTTGTGTTGTTTGTACGCACTCTCTTGCTGCAGAGGATTTTGGATTTTAGTGCAGAAGAGATAAACGATCTATTTTGAGTGAGTGGAGAGCAGGATTCACTTGCAAAGACTGTGTGGTTGGGGAGAGTAGCTTGATTCCTAAAGCCTCTGGAAGTGACTCCTGAACTACACAAATTACAAGGGTACAAAAGAGGATGGTGAGTAGGTGGTAGTGATAAGAATTAGGTTTGTTGAGAATTTCCAGAATCCCCTGCCCTCTGCCCCACAAGATCAACCCCCAGATTCCTGAATATGTCACTGGATTCTAGGCCCATACTTGTATTTAAAAAACAAGAGAAGCAAGCCTGGAAAATGATGGAGAAACACATATTACACTGAGTGATTGCATAAAAAAAGTGTGCAAACACATCCAAACCACAACATTACCATGGATGTTTCAAAGTTCGTACACACATATGTCCAAGTGGCTGTGCATGGCCTTAAAATAGAGAGGGACTGGGCTGCTATTATTATTTTAAGCTTTTGAGAATCTGGACTTCAACTCTTTATAAAAATTAATTAAGAATTATACCCATTAAACATTATTAGAATACACACTAAGTCATACATTAGCCTGAAGAGTTTTCTGTAATTTCATTTTTAAGGTGGTTAAAAAAAACTCCACATCACTAAGATAATATTCTTCTGGAATTTTCCCCATTCAATTTTTTTCCAAAAGCTTGGTTAGCATAATAAAATAGTCAGATGATTGTATCTTATTGATATGAAGTAAATTATCATTTGAACGAAAAGGAGTGAGGCAAATAAAGTGGCATTGTAGAAAATGATGCTATTTTAAGATCACAGTAATATAAGGAATGGAAAGGGATACAATTTAAATATTTGGATAATAATATCCCTGAGGGTAGAGGCAATTTCAGCCAAAAGTGCTACATATTCAATCCCAAAACATCAAACAGATCATAGTTTCAGATTCAATTAACAACCACCAATTAGCTGCCATTCATACACTGAAAAACTCCAAACTCAATTTCTTTTTTGGATACTTGGATATTTAATTTATGTCCAGAATTTCCATAACAAATTACTTTTAACCATATATTTTGTAAACACATTCCATAGGGACAACCAGTGATAAAATGAACTATCAATTGTAGAAGACCTTAATTTACATTATTACAGTAGAAAATACAAGAGGTAAAAAAAAAAACCTGAAAATACCATAAGATTGAAATTATAATTTCTGTAACTACTTAATCCATGGTTTTAAAAGCTCAGCGAAATATTATTTAGAAACTGTAGAAAACATAATGCATTTTCCACAGGAGCTCCTATATCATGTGTGATATAAAGGCATGGGGAAAATTAAGAGCCAGAAGGATATGTGAAATGTTTTATCCAAAATATGGGGGTACTCAATGATTTTGTCATCCTTGAGCAGCAGTCACACTCTTCAACATTATATAATTCCAATTTTAGAATATGTACTGCTGATGAGAGTGCCAAACCTTCATTTGCAATGGAAATGTGAAAACGTTTGTGCTTCATTATGTTAAAATAACAATAACATAAGGTGTTGTAAAAATGCCACATCCTTCTACTAGCAACAAGCAATAGATCTGTCCTTAGAAGACACTCAACTTCACTGGCTTTCAGTTTCCTGATTTGTAAGATAAAGGAGTTGGACTATATAACATCTAACGTCCCTTCCAAGTCTAAATAAAATGACTACAGACTATATGTATGAAAGTGTTAAGTGTCTAGGAAACAAGTTTAATACATTACTTCACTAAACTACTGATTATATGGAACAAAATGAAACACAAAAAGTTAGTTATAGTACAACATAATAAGAAAAAATAAAAAATCATTTTAAACTATCTTCATGGAATGCATTGTTTAGATAGGGTGGGGTCATTGGTGGGGTAATTAATTGATGCCAAAGCTATTCTGAAAGGATGGATTTTCCTCTAAATCCTTTCCACATCCCTGCACTTGTACACTGGGAATAATGGGCTTAAGGAATTTGAACTCACTGGTCCCCAGGCCACTAGTCAGGCACACCTCATATTGATATCTCTGGGACAGGGTCCCAGTTCCATTGACATCCATCAAGTGACCTGATGAGGGTCCATGGGGTCCAAAGTAGCCACTGTTTAAAGTATCTCTTTTTTTCCTCCAAAGGTGTACTGAGATGAACAGGATTATGGAGACCAGGAAGAGAAAAGACACTGAGGCCAGAGAAATAACTAAGTAAATGGTGAGAGAGTCAGTCTGGGCCTGTTCCTTGGGTGCAGCTGAGAGGTGAATGTATGGTTCAGAGAAGCCATCCACCAGAATCACATTCAGTGTGGCTGTTGTGGATAGAGGCGGTTGTCCATTGTCCTTCACCAGCACCAGGAGCTTCTGCTTGATAGACTCTCTGTCACTAATGGGTCTTGCTGTATGCACTTCTCCATTATGGGCCCAAACAGTGAAAAGTCCAGAATCAGGAGCTTTAAGCAGTTGGTAGGAAAGCCAAGAATTCTGTCCTGAGTCCCCATCCATGGCCACCACCTTGGTCACCAGGTAACCTGACTCTGCAGATCTGGGTACCAGGTCATTGCAGGGGGCTGTGCCATTCTGCAGTGGGTAAAGCACAAAGGGAGAGTTGTCATTCTCATCCTGGACCACAACATGAATGAGGGCCTTGCTGCTCAGTGCTGGGGAACCACCATCAGTTGCCCTCACGGTGAACCAGAAAGTTTGTATGGCTTCATAATCCAGGGATCTCAAGGCATAAAGATTTCCATTGTCTGAGTTTATGGAGATATAGGAGAAGAGGGACAGGTTTTCATCCTCAAGAGGCAGCAGTGAATAAGTGATTTTGGCATTGGTCCCTGTGTCCCTGTCACTGGCACTGACACTGCCAATATGGAGAGCAGGACTGTTGTTTTCCCGGAGGTAGAGTGTATAGGCCGTCTGATTAAATATTGGTGGGTTGTCATTGATGTCGGAGATGATCACTGTGATGTTATGCTCAGTTTTGAGTCTTGGTGACCCAAAATCCGTGACAGTAATGGTAATATTGTACTTTGCCTTATTCTCTCTGTCCAGTGCTTCCTCTGTTACAAGGATGTAGACATTTTCAAATTGCTGTTTCAAGACAAAAGGGAGATCTTCCTGGATGGAACAAGTCATCCTTCCATTGTCCCCAGAGTCATGATCTCGGATGCTGAAAACAGCAACCACGGTTTCAGAGGAGTTCTCTGGAATATTGCTGGTAAATGAAGACATTGTCAGTTCTGGGGGGTTGTCGTTCAGATCTGTCACATGGACCAAGACACTGCATTTCGTAGAAAGGCCTCCACCATCTATGGCCTCAATATATAGATCATATGTCTGAATTTCCTCAAAATCTACTGCTCTTTTCAGTCGAATGTCTCCTGAGATAGGGTCTACTCCAAATGTTTGACTGACTTTTGCAGTTGCTTGGAATAAGGTATAAGTTATATCTCCATAGATACCAGCGTCTAAATCTCGAGCAGAGACAGTTACAACCAGAGAACAAAAGGGGCTGTTCTCGGGAATCTGCACTTCATACTGAGACTGAGAAAACACAGGTGTATTGTCATTGATGTCCACAACAGTGATCCGCACTTGGGCGGTCCCAGACCTTGCTGGGGACCCACCATCCGTGGCCATGAGGGTTAATGTGAGTTCTGGCTGTTCCTCACGATCCAGAGCTTTTTCCAACACCAGTTCTGGGTACTTCCTCCCATCACTGTGAGTGCGAGTGTGAAGGAAGAGGTAGGAGTTAGGGCTGATTGTGTAGTTTTGGAGACCATTCTTTCCGACATCCATATCCTGCGCAATTGTCAGGGGAAACGTTGTTCCCAGTGTGGTACCTTCTGGTATTTTCAAAAATGTCTCCATATCTAAAAATGTGGGCGAATGGTCATTTATATCTTCGACCTGGAGCTCAGCCCGGAAGAAATGTAAAGGGTTTTCCAGTAAGATCTGGAAAGGCAGCACACAGGGCTCCGTGAAGCCGCACAGCTCCTCCCGATCCAGTTTCTCTTTTATAAGAAGGTCTCCTGTCTCACGATTGAGCTGTAAATGCTGTTTTTTATCCTCAGAGAGCACCTGGGCCCTCCGGGCTAACAATTCCCCCACTCCCACCCCAAGGGTCTTTACCACATTGGCCACAAAGGAGCCGCTCTCCATCTCCTCTGCCACAGAAAACCTGCCCAACTCCGAACGCGCCTCAGACAAGAGAAAAACTATAATAAGAAATATCACTTGCCTGTTCCGCTGAGTTTTCTCTGGTGCAGTCTCCATTGTTTGGCTGGGTGCACAATACGTAATCCTTTCAGCAAGAGAAACATCTGATACAATCAATATTTCTTGGAAGTTTCTTGGAAGGAACTATAAAGTCCTTATTTGTAATTCAGGATAGTCCTTATGGAAACCTCTTGGTTCTGTTTAAGCCCCGCAATCTTGTCTTCCAGAACTGTCTTTGTTATATTTAGGTTAATGGAGCCTGCAGGATTTGCAGTTCTTTTAATCGCCTTCCTATTCTGCAGCACCACCATGTGTCTTTATTGACAAATTACACTCTGTAAAAACTTTCACGACCAAAAAAAATTCAGACTAAAGCTCTTTAACTCAATATAAAATTAATGGTCTTAGATTTTTAGGCTCAGCTTTCTCCTTGAGCTCAAGAACAGGAGCAAAAATTGTTAGAGCAGAGGAAAACAATAGAGAGTATATTTGAATAATCATCATTAAGCAGTCATTAAAATTTAACCAACTTGTCATTGGGGGAGAGAGGGTTCCAATTTTTTTTCAACATTTTACCATAGAGTTAATTTTTTTCTTATGGCCTGTTAGGGCTTCCTGATGGCACCTGAAGCAAAGATTTCTTAAAAGGACAAGCAAGAACAAAAAAGAATCAATAAAGGAGGGGACAGGGAGAGGGAATGACACTTCCAGAATTGACTGTGATATAAAAATAAAATATGACAATAAAATGCATTTCAAAAAACACAAACAAGGAATTCTTAAAACATGATTTATGAGAGGATCTTTTAAAATTGTCAACAAAGAAGAAATAATCACAAGTTACTAGAATGTTAGAATTATAGTGATATTATAAATCATATAATTTAACCTCTTGTTTTTACAGATGATGAAAATAAGTTCATGACTTGCCCAATAAAATATCAGACTACTATAATAATAATTTTAGATTAAAGAGATATTTGTAGTTAAAATACCAAAAGAACTCAGTGAATTCAAGCCAGTCAAGCCTCATTTTTTAGGATATCAGCCTCTGTTCTCTGTTTTATTTTGCTATAGTATACCTGGCCTGTTTCATAATAGTTGCCCCTCTTACAACAAAGCTATTATACATACATATACTTATGTGTGTGTGTATATATACATATACATATATATATATATATATATTCCCTTAGATTTTTGAGATTGAAGTAACAAAATTATGATACTCCTTTTCCAGGAGTTCACTTTTGAGAACAATATACCATTTTCAGAGAAGTTTAGAGACAATGCAGCATAGTGGAAGGAGTTGAGGACTTGCCCTGTGACAGAGCTGGATTCAAATCCTGTCTTTGACACTTACTGCCTGTGTGGCTGTGAGCAAGTAATTTAGCCTTTCTGAGCTTCAGAAAACTCTCTAAGGATGTGAAGTAAAGACATTTTAAAAATGCACCACTGAGGGAATTTCCACACGCACAAACTCAAAGGTTCTTAACTTGGGATAATTTCTCAGAGATGAATACCAAAATCATGGAATTAATTTATGATATAATGCAAGGATTTGACTTTTGAGAACAATCCCCTCCAACCAAAGTCAATATCAATGTCTCTAGACAAAGGTAAGGAAAAGTAAAAAAAAATGACTGTTTGGAAGACGTATTCCAACAAAGAATAGCTATGGCTTATTCATGCACAGGAGAAAAAAAAAACCTAGCATTTACATGCTGTTAAAATATATAGTTAAATAAAATGTTATTCAGAACCAAAATTTTTATTTGCCTAAACAAAACCAACCATTTTAACTTAGTTTAATCCTTTTATTGAGTGGAAATTAGTCCAACTAAACTCAAATTTTCATTGATCATTCAAATTTTCCCCTTGATTTTTTGCTCAGTTCTTCATTTCACTTCACTAATGATGATAAAGCCTAAAGGCAAAAAAGTAATTTGTTTGCAGGTTTACATTTCAATTATCTAGAAAAAATGGAAAATTAAACAATGTTGGTAAAAAGTAGTATTTATGCCTTTTTCAAGTTCATAGAAGTCATTAAAGGTAGTGCTTGAGAAGGTTAGCAGGAATAATTTTGAGAAGGTAAAACATGTTAATTGTCTATATTGGACCTGAAGTTCCACCAGATGTTGCTAATTTCTATACCTATGTGATCAGGCCTTTTACAATTTAAGTAGAGAAACTTAAAAAAAAATTAGTCATGGAGATAATCGAAATAAGCTAGATGCAGATTAAAACACAACACATTCCAAACATGATTCAGTATTGAACAATTTCAAAGCAGTTTTTGAGTCTGGGGAACATGTGGCACAGCAAAATAAAATACTTTCAACATATGTTCCATCTGCATTGATTAATAAATGCATCAGTAGATATAAAAAGAAAGCATTTAAAATGGCTCAAGACTAGATGAACAGAATAAGGCAATAGATATACTTACATGAAGGTAAAAAGTAAAGAAATAAGGCAAAACATCAAGGAGAGAGAAATGGAGGCTGAGTTTTTACCTCCTTTTATCCTATCCTTGCTAGATGGTCAGAACAAAAATTCAAAACAATTTTCTTCTTAATAACTCAGGATTTCATGCATTAACTTTCTGAGTGTTTAACTCCTCTCAATGTAGCTTTTATCTGAATGTAGACTGAAGAGGTGAAGTTAATGGTTGATATTATTTTTCAGATCACTTGAGACAAAAGTTCTTTTCACTCAGATAATAGGATATTTTTGAGAAAAGCCTTTTTATTTAAATATTCCCTGTATTTTGAAAACATAAAAAATAGGATTGATGTAATTTAGATACAATACCTATCCATGATATGTGCTCAAAAGAACTTAGGAGGAAAGTGGTCATTGAACATTTATAACAAATGTATCATGATAAAGAGTAACAAAAGTAATCTATGCATTTGAAAAATATATTGTGAAGAAATGACTGTATATCCATGTTTTGAAATTATATTGTGTTCTAATCACATGAAAAGAAGTTTGTGTCAGAGCTTTAACTGTGAAACTACTGAAAATAAATTGTATGTTGCTTTCAAGTCATTGGCTAATTGGAAGAGTTGAATAATATAGAACTTGGTTTACAGGAAAAATAATCATTCAAACTGGGGGTATTCTGACTGTTTATATCTACACAAAATGTAACTACAAAATCTCATTTTTAAAATTTTGTCAATTTTAGTTCCTGAAGTCAACAGTTAATTTCTCCCTCAATAAGATGTTTAGATGCACTGCTTAAATTAGATAGAAGGGATTTTCATATACCTTATTGTGAGTAATGATTCCAGTTAGTATGTCTTTAAAGAGCTTTGCTACTTCTTGCAATTGGCTGGAGAAAAACCACTCCAACAAATATTCACATACAATTGTTTTGAAGCCCCAGTGACCAACCAGATCCAGTTAGCTTGGAAGACCTATGTGACACAACCATTCTACCAATCTTCACATTATTAATATCATTTTAAATTGTTTGAATTCAGGTGATAAAATTGAAAAAAGTATTGCAAGTGTTTCTGAGTGATTTGAAAGTTGTTGGTTTCAGAATAAAAGGGATATGCAAAATGCACAGATTAAGTTTCAGGTAATCAAGTTTGTTGCTTTTGAGGAAGGTTCTATTTTCCCCCTTTGGCAGCTGTCTGAGGAAGGACAATGAAACTATGTAATTAGCTTCAAGAACTGGAATTTGTTGGTTCTGAGCCAACGGTTAGACATACTGCATACTAGTAACTCTGGGATGATGCTATTTTCTTCCAGTATCCTGAAAGTTTGATTTGTATTCAAATTGTCCACAATTTCTTGGGCCCCTCTTGTTCCTCTACTGGGGAAAGGCTTTGAATGAGACTCTGAAGAACGTAAGGACAAGGGAGGAAATAACCTGAAAGGACTTCAACTTGAGTCAATTCCTTAGCTGAGTCTTGGAGCTGCATATAGAGTTCAGAGAAGTCATCTATCAGGCCACTGTAGTCAGTTGTAATTCAGTAGTACCACCAACCTTTGCTTGATGGTATCTCTCATTAATGAGTCTCATTCCCTGTTATGTGCTCACACAGTGATGAGCCTGGGGATCCATGAACTTGAGTAGCTGTCAGGAAAGTGAAGAATTCTGCCCTAAGTCCCCATCCACAGCCATCACCTTGGTAACCAGAAAACTTGCCTCTATCCCCAAGCAGCAGGTCATTTCAGGGAGATGTACTATTCTGAAGTGAATACAGCACAAAGGAGAGTTGTTATTGTCATCCAGAACTAGAACATAAACCAGCAAGCACCTGGCACAGAGTCAGGAAGTTACTATCAGTCATCCTTACAAAGAAATGAAGAGTTTGGATTTCTCAATAGTCCACTCAGCTTAAAGAATAAAGTTTCCTATTATGAGTTGATGCAACCAAAAGCGGACGTTTCCAATAGGAGAAGCAGCAAGGTGAAGTTTATAGGCTATCTTTATAGACAGTGGTGAGTTGTCATTGAAGATGAGCACTGACGTTATGCTAAGTTTTCAACCTGGGAGTCTCCCAAACTGATATAGTAATAATGATGTTTTATTCAGCCAGGCTTTCTGTACTCTGCTGCCTCTGTTATGAAGGTATAGAAATTCCTGAAGTCTCATGTCAGGATAAAAGGGAGATATTCTTTGATAAAGCAAAGCAACCTCCCATTGTCCCTTGAGTCTAAATGATGTATGAAAAAACAGTGATTATAGTCTCAGTCAAATTCTCAAAAGTGAGGCTAGTCAAGGATGATGTGGCCTTTTCTGTGAAGTCATTTAATCCTCTGGTCTTTCACTTAAAATCAAAACCATACATTTTCCTGAAAAGGTCCCAAGGTCTACGGCATCAATAAATATGCCATATATTGCCTTGAATTGCCTTGAAGTCCACCTATTTTTTCAGTTAAATATCTTCAAAGATAGGGTTTTTTTTCCAAACGTTTTGATTGACTTCATCCCAAGCTTGGAATATAGCAATGTCTCTACAGATGTCTGAGTCTAACTCTATAGTCAAGATAGTCACAAAGAGAGAGCCAATGGAACCATTTTCAGGTATCCACATTCTATATTGAGATTGAGTAAACACACCGGCATTTTCAATTACATCTCCAACCTAGATCACAGTTGGGGAGCTCCCTGCACCTGAGTGCAGACCTGCCATCTGTGGCTTTAAGAGTTAAAATCCCATTTAGACTGTTCCTTCTGATCCAGTGCTTTGCCTAACAATAGTTTTAGGAACTTTCTGTGATCCTCAAGGCTGAGCATTTGAAGGAATGGGAGTTGGTAGTGAGTGTGAAGTTTTGGATTCTGTTCATTCAATATTCATATCCTGGGTGATCTTCAGTAAATGCATCTTCTTTGTCATCATTCCTGATACTTTCAGGAGCATTTCCATATCCAGAATATAGTTGAATGATTATTTATGTCCAGCACTCATAGTTCAGCCTGGGAAAATTGCAACTAAATTTCCCATAAGATCTGGAAAGGTATCAGGCTGTGATCTGAGGTGCCATGAAACTTTTCCTCATCCAGTTGCTCCTTTAGAATTAAATCTCCTGTCCTCTGATTCAATTACAAATATTGTTTGCCACTGTTAAAGACCACCCCCACCACTACCCACTCCCACCAGGTTCTCCACTAATAGCCCCAAAGCCTTGGCCATATTGGCCATAAAGACAATTCTTCTCATTTCCCCACCCACTGAATACTGAATTTCCCAGCTCTAAAGTTGCCTCAGATCTGAACAGTGCAACAAGGAATTCCAATTACCTGTTTAATTGTGTATTGGTGAAGAGCATGTAAACTTTTCAAGAACAGACACTCCTGGTACAATCAAGAGTCCTCTTCCCTAGTAATCTATTTTTTTTTTGGTTGAAGGAATTCGGAGTTCTCGATTTTTTATAGGTAACTTTTAACTCTCACTAAACCTTACAAATCTTTTTCTTTTAATTGTTTCTTTCAAATTCTATTTTCTTTGGGTAATGTAGTGTTCTATATTTCCAGTCTTTTAAATTACCTTCTTAATCTATAGTGCCTCTGTATTATGTAACTGGCAGATCACACATTTTAAATCTGTTTCAGTAATAACATGTAAAAGCTCATTTAGATAATTAAAATTTTATGCTCAAAATATTGAAATATTAATATTTGTCTTGAATGTAATTACTTGAGAGCTATATTTTTTACACTTCTCATATATGCTTGAACAGTCTGTATATACTTATGCAATTTACTCTAGAAATACTCTAGAAATATCCTTATAAATTTCATTTTAGCTTCTATTTCAAAGTATATTTTTATTGTATGTTAGGAATTTCTGAGAGTAGAGGAAACAGAGATTTTTAAAAATATCAGCATTCCTAAATTATATTCTATAGTAGGATTTCTAAAAAAAAATTACTACTGTCTTTCAGTAATTTCTTTTACTACTCTTTAAATCACTTTATTTATTAGGTGTTCACAACAATGTTGATGTCTCACTAGTAACATTCTTGGGGGGGGGGGTTGAAATATTTTTCCAATCCTTAATTGAGTTCAAATTTATCTTTACAAAATGAAGGAATTATTATAGGCACCCAAAGTTTTAGAATTGAAGGGATCTTACACATAATTTTGGGAATTATTAATACAAAACAAAATAATTAAATTAGTTGAAAATAATAACCTCTATAACTCTAAAAAACTTTTAATACTCAAAATTCTTTACTGTTACTGCAATAGCTAGTTTGGCATGATTTAGAATTGAGTTAATGATTTTCATGCATTCCATAGTTTTTCATCTTGAAACTATATATAACACATTGTATATTATAAACAGTATATCTATCTATGAGGTTGAAATCAGACAAATTCCAAAGAAGCATGCTTGTATCTATCTCTTGGATAAATACTTCAACCTTTCATTATCTGTTTGATGATGTAAAGCAATTGCATAACGTCTCTTTTTATTTTGGAATTTCTGTAATTCCAAAACAATTCTGCTATGCAGTATATCAATATATCTATTAGAATTTCAGTTTTCTCAAGGGATAAAAAATATCCAGGACTTCTTGAAGTAAAAAAAAAAATACTCTGAACAGTTTTGGTGGATGTTTTACAATGTGATGACATCCAGGTAACTCAAGCCTCCCTGTACTCTTTCTGACAAGGGTTTTGCTATAGCCTTCAAGAAAAAAACTGAGATTCATTAGTCAAAATGAACTTTTTCTAATATCTGAAATTTCATTGTTTATATATTGTTTTGCCTATAACAAGCATCTGTTCTTCATAGTATTGGTTAGCACTAATTCTCCCCTTGGTGTTCTCACTGTTTTTCCAACTTCAAGAAGTCTCTGGTGAACTGTTAAGAAATTAGAACCCCTCCAGAGGCCAGGTCCCTTTGAAAGTCTGCTTTTTTGTTCAGAATTAATTGTTTGTTTTTGTTTTTGTTTTTTTTAACAATGGGTCAGTTTGTGTGTGTGTGTATTTTAATTCAACCACATTTTCATTTACAATTCAATGTGACTGATTCTTTCTCATTCTGAACTTATATGATCCTTGAAATGTTTGACTCAACACAAACAGACACTGTAATGCTTCTAAATTATTGAAATGTGTTTTTTAAGAGCCGCATATTTTGTTCATTCCTTAGAGCAATAGCCATTCTTAAAAACCATAACATTTAAAACACAATCAAAGTCGGTAGTGAATACTCATGTATGCCATGAAATTCAGCACTCAACTGATAGAAGACTAAAGTTCAGGTCAATCCAATTTTATCTGGTCGAGGTCAGGCATTCTGAGTTAGCTTATAGTAGAGGCACACACATATAACCATTACTATCACAAAATGAAATCCTATCAAAATGATTGGTCATCTCAATAAGTTTGCACTGAAGATAATGTAGTACAAATTGTTCTTTATTACAGGTAGTGAAACTAAGGCCAGAGTTGCTTAAAGATATATCAGGCTTTCATACAATTAATATCAGGTCAAGGAAGGACTCAATTGAAATATTGATGTATCTTCATTAATACAAGCCACTACAAGCTTCTATTTTCTCTACTTTTGCTATGCTACAATCAGTTTTAGTTTCATAACAGACATTCCTCTTACAAGGCCATTTAGTTTTAATTTTTCTTGCAATTTCTGAAAGTGAAATAAAAATAATGGCAGGGAGCTCATTTTTTGAGAATAATAAATCATTTATGAGAGATATTTGAACAGATATCATAGCATTGTGGGTAGAATGCTGGACATAGAATCAGAGAGAGCTGGATTTAAATCCTGCATTTGAGGTTGACTATCTTTGTGACCAAGAGCAAATCTCTTCACCTTGTTGAGCCCAGGGTACTATCATTTATACAGACTGTGTTCTTGGTGTTGTGTTCTTGGAATTCCCAAACCTAGTAAATCATAAGCCTTCTATGTATTAACACCATTTTTAGAAGAAAGTACCAAAATAATGGAATTATTCTATTATTTAAAGCAGGCAACTCATTTCTGAGATCAGTTAACATATTAAAGAAGTAAACACCTGCATAGGTACTAGCCTCATAAACCCAAACCTAGGAAGTAAAAGGTAAACATACAGATATTTTAAAAAGAATAAAGAAGTTCTAAAATTGATCAATAACAGAAAAAATCTAATTTTAAATTTAATCTAATTTTTAAAATATGAGAGGGAAGATAATTCCCCTTCCCACTTTATAACTTGAAGGTTGAATATAATTAAAATGTCAACACTGGCAGGCAGACTATGTAGAATTTAAGAACACTACATCTTCAACTTGTTAGCTAGTTAAAATACCTCCTTAAGGAAAATCACCAGTAAAAAGTTTTCCTTTCTGTCAATAAGCTCTCTGATGTGGATGCAGTACTGACTATCAGGAATCAAATTGCTGACCACATAGGTAAAGATTACAGATCCAGGAATTCTCAGTATCTAAGTAGCTAGTCACAAATGCCAAAGAAATGCCAAAAATTTACACAATTTACATATTAAATACAAATTGAAGAATTCTCACATTTAACCAAGCATATAGCTATTTTGGAAGACTTGATCTGCCTCTGAGGACCTGTCAGAGACTGGAGGAGGGACACCATGGATAATTGGCTTCAGAAACTTGAAATCAGTGTTCCCAGAGCCAGTGGTCAAACACATCTCATACTGGTAGCTATGGGATAGGGTCCCGGTGCTACTGACATCTACCAAGTGACCTGAAAATCGGCAGTTGGGTCCTACCCGATCAACTTCTGATGCTTTTCTTTTTCTCCATAGCTTTATAGAAATGAACAGGATTACAGAGACCAGGAACAGAAAGGAGACAGAAACCAAAGAAATGATCAAGTACACTGTAAGGGAATCAGTCTGTGGATCATCTTTGGGCTCATCTGGAAGCTTCACAAAAGGCTCAGAGAATCCATCCACTAAGAGTACATTCAATGTGGCTACTGTGGACAGAGGCAGCTCCCCATTGTCCTTCACCAGCACCAAAAGCCTCTGCTTGATGGCATCTCTGTCACTGATGGGCCTTGCTGTGCGCACTTCCCCATTATGTGCCCATACAGTGAAAAGCCCTGGGTCCGTGGTTTTTAGCAGTTGGTAAGAAAGCCAGGAATTCTGTCCAGAGTCCTGATCCACAGCAACAACCTTGGTGACCAGATAACCTGGCTCTGCTGCCCTGGGCACCAGGTCATTGCAAGGAACTGTGCTATTCTGCAGAGGGTACAGAATAAAGGGAGAGTTGTCATTCTCATCCTGAACCACAATCTGAACCAGAGCCTGGCTGCTCAGGGCTGGGGAGCCTCCATCAGTCGCCCTCACAGCGAACTGGAAAGTTTGAATGGCTTCATAATCCACAGATCTCAGGACATAGAGATGGCCACTGTCAGAGTTGATGGATATGTAGGAGAAGAGGGACAGATTTCCAGTCTCTGGAGGCAGCAGAGAGTAGGTGACTTTGGCATTGATTCCTGAGTCCCTGTCACTGGCACTGACATTACCAATGTGGAGAGCTGGACTGTTGTTCTCCAGGAGGTACAGTTTGTAGGCTCTCTGAGTAAATACTGGTGGGTTGTCATTGACATCAGAGATGAGCACCATGATATTGTGCTCATATTTGAGCCTTGGGGATCCCAAATCCATGACTGTAATAGTGATGTTGTACTCGGCCTTGTTCTCTCTGTCTAGAGCTCCCTCAGTTATTATGGAGTAGAAGTTCTCCAAGTGAGGTTTCAAGGAGAAAGGAAGATCCTCTTGAATGGAGCAAATCATCCTTCCACTTTCCCCAGAGTCACGATCTCTGATGCTAAAAACAGCAACCACACTCTCAGGAATGTTCTCTGGAATAGGGCTGGTTAGTGACAACATAGTCAGTTCTGGGAAATTGTCGTTCAGGTCCATCACTTGGACCAAAACAGTGCATTTTCCTGAAAGGGCCCCAATATCTGTGGCCTCAATTTCCACCTCATATTTCTGAATTGCCTCAAAATCCACTTGTTTTTTCAATCGAATCTCTCCTGAGACGGGATCAACTCCAAACGTTTGACTGACTTCATCAGAAGCTTGGAATAAGGCATAAGCAACATCCCCATTGATTCCAGCGTCTAAATCTTGAGCAGCGACAGTCACTACTAGCGAGTCAATGGGGCTATTCTCTGGAATCTGCACTTGATACTTCGACTGAACAAACACAGGCGCATTGTCATTAACGTCCACAATGGTAACTCGCACTTGGGCTGTCCCAGACCGCGAGGGGGACCCACCATCCATGGCCGTGAGGGTTAGTGTCACCTCTGGCTGCTCCTCACGATCTAGAGCTTTATCCAACACCAGCTCTGGGATCTTTCTGCCATCGCTGCGGGTGTGAGTGTGAAGGAAGAAATGCGAGTTGTGGCTGATGGTGTAGTTCTGAAGGCTGTTAATGCCAACATCCAAGTCCTCAGCCATCTTTAAAGGGAAAGCAGTCCCTGGCTTGGTGCTTTCTGATATTCTCAGGAGTATGTCAGGGTCTGGGAAAGTGGGTGAATGGTCATTTATATCTTTCACTTGCAGTTCAGCTCGGAAGAACTGCAAAGGGTTTTCCAGTAAGATCTGGAAAGGCAGCACACAGGGTTCGGTAGGGCCGCACAGCTCCTCCCGGTCCAGTTTCTGCTTTAGAAATAAATCCCCTGTCTTCTGATCCAGTTGCAAAAACTGTTTGTTATGGTTAGAGGCTACCTGGGAACCCCTCGCATACAACTCCCCCACTTCCAGACCCAGAGCTTTAGCCACATTGGCCACAAAAGAACCGCTCTCCGTCTCCTCTGCAACAGAAAACCGCCCCAGCTCTGAACCCACCTCAGACAAGAGCAAAGCTACAATAAAGAATATCACTTGCCTGTTCCACTGTGCTTTTCCTGGAGTAGTCTCCATTGCTGTATCCGTGTGAAGAATCCTTATTATATTCCTAATAACATCAAGTCCTTTTTCTTGTCTGAAGTAATTCTGAGCTAATTATTTCTATTCTCCGATCTCTCTTACTGGTACCCCTATACCTGAGCAGAGACTGACAAAGTCTTCTTTCTCTGACTGTTCTTTCAGATTCTGTTTTCTCAGAGTAATGGAGTCTGCTGTAGCTGCGGTCCTTTCATTTGCCTTCTTAGCCTGCAGCGCCACCATGCGTCCTTACTCATAAATTCCACCTTCTAAAATCCCTTTCAGATCTCCTGGCTGTATTAGTACCACATTTGGAGAATAAAATAAAATAAAATCCTGAATTTAGGAAAATGAAGAAACTATAGAATCACAAAATGTTAGAATTTGAAGGTGTATTAAAGATTATCTTGTGATTCTAGTCTGACCATTTCTTTTTACATAAAATGAATTGATGGTCACAGTAAGGAGGGAGAGGAAGGGTATAAAGGCCATAAAAGATGGAAATAAAAATAACTGAAGTTGAAATGCAAATAAGATTCAACTAATCGAACATACTCCATGATCCTATTTATAAGGATCACTGCTGACTCCATTCTCCACTGCACTTTGCTATTATTAATTGACCTTCCCCCTATAAAAGAGGCTCATCTTAAAAGGACATCATATAACAATTTCCCTCTACATTCTCCTTGCAATACACTAAAATCCAGGGTTGCATAGGTAGAAAGCTAAAAGCTCACTTTCTTTTTTTATTTCTTTTTTTGGAGGGGGGTGTAGGCAATAGGGTTAAGTGACTTGCCCAGGGTCACACAGCTAGTAAGTGGTGAGTGTCTGAGGCTGGATTTGAACTCAGGTACTCCTGACTCCAGAGCCAGTGCTTTATCCACTGTGCCACCTAGCTGCCCCTGAAAGCTCACTTTCAAAAACAGTAGAGAAGCCTGCAGTGTACATAGACTTGGGAAATTGAAGTATGAAGTATACATAGGAAGAATTCCATGAGAGTTTATAGTTATTGGTTATTTAGGCAAAGCAATATAAAGCTACTAGAAAGATGATGTCAAGAGGTATTCTTAACTGCAGATGTTATGAAGAACAACTATTTATCTTCATGTAAACAAAATCAGACATTTCACTGAATTCACTTATTAGAAGGAAATTAGTAAAACTGAATCATATTTTTTATAGTTTATCTAGGTCAAGTTCAATTTATCCATGTTGATGCATCTTAAGGTTAGAGCTATATAGGTCAAATGTGCAAACTGTTTGTTGCTCTACATTAAATTTAACAACATACACTGGACAAATGAATAAGCCAGGTTAAAAGTGACAGTTATGCTTGAAAATATTTCCATAAATATCACAAAAGGTGTTGTTTAAGGACATATTTGAAATTAATTTTAAGAAAATAAAGTATCTTAATCATTGACACTGGGCTGACATGTCTATCAAATGACCATAATTTCTAGGTATCCATATCACTATTGCAAAATACCTCACAATAATAGTTGAAATAGATATGATACAATGAATAGTTTAGAATATACAAAGGGACAGACTTGATTAAATTCTATTCAATCTTATTATAAAGTTTTCATGCAAAGCAGAACAATGCTGTAGGCAAAATAAAACAGTGAATTGAGGTTACTTTAGTAACAATAACACTTGTTGATATTTTTTAAAAGGAGGTAATATTTATAAATACTAAAAGATTGAGTAAAATGCAAATAGGATAAAAAGCAAAGCAATTAATTATTTTGAAATAAAGGTAACATATAAGGTCCACACAGAAGTTGACATCCAAACTAGATTTTCCAGGAGCATGATTTTTTTTTCTCAGTACCCAACAATGACACTTTGAGAGTAGTAGAGAGTTAAAACATTCATTTAGAGTAGGGCCAAAAGCTTTTTTTGGGGGGGGGGAGGGTTATGGTGCAGGGATTTGTTTTGGAAAAGGCTTTTTTATTCCAGTCTTCATTTCATGTCAGAAATATCAAAATGCATAGAAAGACAGTTACATGGCATTGATGATAGCATGCAGAACTTGGAATCAGGAAGATCTGATTTAGAACCTGCCTCAAACATTAGCTAGTATGACACTGGGAAAGTCATTTGTTCTCCATTTCTCAGTTTCATCTGTACAATAAGGATAATTACACCACCAATCTCAAGAGGTTGTGAGAATCAAAAATTTTGTAAAATTATGTAAAATTCTTCACAAATCTCAAACCACTATATTAATGTCACCTATTATTTTTAAAGTGTATTGAAATAATTTAAAACACAGTTATACCCATGGATGAAACTTTAGAGAACTGGGCAAGAGTGAGCATTTCATATTTACAGGAAGTCCATCAATTTGGTATGATGACAACGAGTAACAAATAGAATCTATGATTTTGAAGAGTATATATTATAAAAATTATTATATGCCTCTGTTTCAAAATTGCATTGTGTTATGTTGAAATGTTTTTAAAGATTACTTTAGAAATGTAAACTTAGCCATTTGGAAAATAGGTTGTGCCTGAGACCAAAGTATAAGAATAATAGGTAACATTTATATAGCACTTATTATGTGCCAGCTTCTTTACAATTATTATGTCATTTGATTCTCACAACAACCCTGGGAGGTAGATGCCATCATTATCTCCACTTTACAAGTGAGGAAACTGAAATAAACAGAGGTTAAGTGACTTGCCCAGGGTCACACACCTACTAAGGACAGCTCTGAATATTGATCTTCTTGACTCCTAGCCTAGTTCTTTATCCACTGCACCACCTAGTTGCCCCTATAAAACACCATCAAAAACAATTATATCTTCTTTGCAAGTGGTCAGTAGAGAAGGGAACTTAACTGATGTGGAAAGTAGCTTTCATAAAAACTAATCACTTACAAAGTTAGATTCAGATTATCTATAGCTACACAAGAGATGATAATAATCCATCTCTTTTCAGCAGTTTTGACAAACTGAATGTGTGGAACAGAAAGGAAATTCTAATTTAGTAAGAAAATTAGAAATACAAGTTAGTTAGCTACAGGGAATGCCTATTTGCTCATTGGGAATACTAAGTAAGTAACATAACACTTTATCTTGGTAAGTCTTTAACTGTTTACTACATCTTCCAAAAGATTTAAGAAAAATCATGATAAGGGAGTCTTAAATAAAATCATCCTGAAAACTCAAAATATCAGAACCAGATTTGGTTGGTAGTCATTTACATAGTCCATTTTCTTTTGCATGTAAGAATTTCAGAGTGAATTGAAGTTATTTACTTAAGCCTGGGAGGAAAAACACAGAGTAGAACAGTAAGTTATTATTAACTAGGAGAAAAAGCACCAAATTCAAAGAGGGAACACCTATTTTCTCAAGTCTCATATTAAACTTCCTATTCTTTCCAATTCTTTCCTATACTAACAATGTCAACTAACTACTATTAATATTTTGTTAATTTTAATGTTTTATTTTTTTAAAAGAGTAATTGGTTAGAGTCATATGTTAGTTAATCTGTGTTCTCAGGAAACTGAGCCTATGCAAAAACTACTACCCTTTAGCCATGGTGATGACACTATTGTCTTTCTACTTGTGGCAATAATCCAAATTTCAGATAAAAGGTCCAGCTGGCAATAAAGAGACTCAGAGCCTCTGGCTTCATACACCCAAGCAAATAAATTAAAAGTTAAATTCACAGATAGACAAAATTAGTAAAAACCTTAAAGCATCCTGAAATGTGTCTTCCAAGAAAAAAATCTAATTAAAGAGAGAATCAAAGCCAAATTCCATTTTACTATTTAGTATAGAATAAATTTTAAATGATGTTAGGTACAAATGCTTTAAATAAAGCATAACAATTTATTCAATTACCTGAGTAGCTAAAATTATCTGAAGCCCAAATAACTAACAAATTTTCAGAACCACCAATAATCTGCTATTAAAGGTTAGACTTTGACTATCAAGATGAATATTAAGTAATGAAGCACAGTAGGAAACTAGTTTACAATGAGATCTACTCCCTTAAGTCTTAGTTGAAAAATCCCAGTATTTAACCAAGGTTAGAGCTATTTTGGAATACTGGATATTCTTCTGATTCCCTTCCAGAGCACTGAGGAGGAACACTAGGAATTACTGGCTTCAGGAATTTGAATTCATTGGTCCCAGATCCATTTGTCAGACATATTTCATACTGGTAACTCTGGGACAGAGTACCAGAGTGACCGATGTCCATTAAGTTGTTAGGGTATGGTCCATTTGAACCAAAATGGCCATTATCTCCAGCAACCCTTTTTTTTCTCCACAGATGCATTACAATGGACAGTATAACAGAGAACAGGAAGAGAAAGGAGATGGAGGCCAGAGAAATGACTAAGTAGATTGTAAGGGAGTCATCCTGAGTGCTGTTGTTAGGTACATCAGAGAGCTTCACATAGGGCTCAGAGAAGCCATCCACCAGGAGTACATTCAGTGTAGCTGCTGCGGACAGAGGCAGCTCCCCATTGTCCTTCACCAATACCAGGAGCTTCTGCTTGATGTTATCTTTGTCACTGATAGGCCTTGCCATACGCACTTCTCCATTGTGGGCTCACACAGTGAAGAGACGTGGGTTTGTGGCCTTGAGCAGCTCGTAGGAAAGCCAGGAATTCTGTCCCCAGTCCCTATCCACAGCCACCACCTTGGTCACCAGATAACCTGGCTCTGCAGCTCTGGGAACCAGGTCATTGCAGGGAGCTGTGCCATTTTGCAGAGGGTACAGAATGAAGGGAGACTTATCATTCTCATCCAAGACCATGACCCTAACCACAGCCTGACTGCTCAGTGCTGGGGAGCCACCATCAGTTGCCCTCACAGCGAACTGGAAAGTTTGAATGGCTTCATAATCCAGGGATCTCAGGGCATAGAGATGGCCATTGTCTGAGTTGATGGATATGTAGGAGAAGAGGGGTAAGTCTCGGAATTCAGAAGGCAGCAGTGAGTAGGTGATTTTGGCATTGGTCCCTGAGTCTCTGTCACTGGCACTAATGCTGCCATTGTGGAGGGCAGGACTGTTGTTCTCTTGGAGGTAGAGTATATACACTGTCTGAGTAAATACTGGGGAATTGTCATTGATATCAGAGACCAGGACAGTGATGTTGTGTTCAGTTCTCAGTCTTGGTATCCCGAAATCCATGACGGTAATAGTGATGTTGTATACAGCCCTACTCTCTCTGTCCAGTGCTCTCTTGGTTAACAGAGAATAGAAGTTATCTACAGATGGTTTCAGGATGAAGGGGAGGTCATTTTGGATAAAACAAACCATCTTTCCATTATCCCCTGAGTCCTGATCTCGAGTTTTGAACACAGCTACCATCGTTTCAGGCAAGTTCTCAGAGATAGGACTGGTCAGTGAAGATATGGTGAGGTCTGGGGGATTGTCGTTCACGTCTGTTACTTGGACCACAACAGTGCATTTTCCTGAAAGACCTCCACCATCTGTGGCTTCAATATCCACTTCATATGATTGAATTGTCTCGAAATCCAATTTTTTTCTCATCCTTACTTCTCCTGAGTTCTCATTTACTTCAAAAGTTTTGCTAATTTCTTCAGAACGATGAAAAAGTGAATATAATATTTGTCCATTATTTCCTATGTCCAAATCTCTAGCAGAGACCATGACAACCAGAGAGCCAATGGGGCTGTTCTCAGGCACCTGGACTTCATACCGGGACTGGGCAAACACAGGGGCATTGTCATTAACGTCTATAACTAGAACTCGCACTTCGGCTGTCCCGGACCTAGATGGGGACCCACCGTCTAAAGCTGTGAGGGTTAATCTGATCTCAGGATACTCCTCCCCATCCAGAGCTTTGTCAAACACCAGCTCTGGGTACTTATTGCCTTCACCACCCGAGCGTGTGTGGACCTCAAAATGGGAATTGGGGAAAATCGTGTAGTTCTGGATATTGTTCTCCCCCACATCCAAATCCACAGCGTTTTTTAAAGAAAATAGAGTTCCAGGTGGGGTATTCTCAGGGATTTTCAGAAGCATTTTGGTTTCTAAGAAAGCAGGTGCATGGTCATTTATATCTTGGACCCAGAGCTCAACAGGAATCATCTGAAAGGGTTTTTCCAGCAAGATCTGGAAAGGCAGCAGACAGGGCTCTCTGGGACCACACAGCTCCTCTCGGTCCAGTTTCTCTCTCAGGAGCAGATCCCCAGTCTCTAGGTTAAGCTGTAAATATTGCCGATTGTCCTCGGAGAGGACTCGGGCCCCACGGGCAGACAGCTCCCCTATCTCCAGCCCCAAAGTCTTGGCCACATTAGCCACAAAGGAACCGACCTCCATTTCCTCTGCCACAGAAAACCTCCCTGTTGCTGAGCCTGCCTCACAAACCCACAATAAGATAATAAGACTTATCACTTGCCTGTTCGGCTTCATTATGTCCTGGATCCAGGGTCCTTTCAGTTAAAGAAATTTTGCCTTTTCTTTCTAATTCCAATGGTCAGGCATGGGTTGCTGTCTCAGGAAGCTCAGGTTTGAGCTCTCAGCTCCTCCTTACAAAACTTCCCTTTGTCTGAGCTTTTTTCTAATTCTGCTTTTGCTCTGATGGGAGGCTGGGTTCTGCCGAGGCTTCTTAGCCTGCAGCGCCACCAGGTGACTGAAAGGATAACTTAATATTTCCCATAATAGTTAAGTTGTAAAAGAATACTTAATGTACTTGAACTAAGGAGTCCTTCAATTAGTGAAATTTGGGACAGAGATTTGAATTATGATTTATTATCTTCTATGAATACTGGTAATTGTAGATATGGGAAAGATCGCATTATCTCTATTAAAAAAACTATCAGATCTTACTGCAACCAGTTGTATTCACCTTATCACTGTTATGGATCTTATATATTCTTAAAACAAAACAAAACAAAATTCCACCCTTTTACTGTGCAGTAGGCATTTGCACCTTTGGCATTTGTATTTATAACAAATATCAGGTGTCCCTTTGTTCTTCTTGTTGTTCTGCTTTGTCCAACTCTTTATCATCCCATTTGGGGTTTTCTTGTCTAAGATACTGGAATGGTTTGCCATTTTCTTCTCCAGATCATTTGACAGATGAGGAAACTGAAGTAAACAGGGTTAAGTAACTTGCCCAGGGTCACACTTCTAGTAAGTGTCTGAGGCTGGATTTGAACTTAGGTCTTCTTGACTCTAGGCCTGGTGCTCTATCCACTGTGTCATCTAGATGCCCCAGGGATCCCTTACTGCACAATAAGTCAAGAATTTTCAGAAGGCTTTGGACATGCCAGTCTTATAGGAGTTTTGCTTTTGATTCAACCACTGGTCAGCATATATGGGGTTCCAGGACTCTGCATCCATCCATACCAGGTGCTAGGGAGTGGTTAACACTTATTACAATGAACTATGGCTATTCCTTGTGATCCAGGGCTTTCTCCAACACCAGACCAGTTCTGGGAACTTTCTGCCATCAATGCACTCTCAAAGACCAATGACATCAGGTTTGAATATGAAAGAGGAAATTCGAGTTATGGCTGATGGTGTAGTCCTGAAGGCTGCTAATGCCAACATCCAAGTCCTGACTGATCTTTAAAGAGAAAGCAGTCCCTGGTGTGGTGCTTTCTGATATTCTCAGGAGTATGTCAGGGTCTGGGAAAGTGGGTGAATGGTCATTTATATCTTTCACTTGCAGTTCAGCTTGGAAGAACTGCAAAGGGTTTTCCAGTAAGATCCGGAAAGGCAGCACAGCTACTCCCGGTCCAGTTTCTGCTTTAGAAATAAATCCCCTGTCTTCTGATCCAGTTGCAAAAACTGTTTGTTATGGTTAGAGGCTACCTGGGAACCCCTCGCATACAACTCCCCCACTTCCAGATCCAGAGCTTTCACCACATTGGTCACAAAAGAACCACTCTCCATTTCCTCTGCCACAGAAAACAGGCCAGCTTCCACCCATCTCAGACAAGAGTAATGCTACAATAAGGAATATCACTTGCCTCTTCTGCTGAGTTTTACATAGTACAGTCTCCATTGTAGTGACTACTGCACCATGTGTGTCCTTTTAGTAATAAAAAGTCCTGGTAAAAATCCATTCCAGTTTCCTGGTTGAAGGAACTCTAGCTCAATATTTCTATTGCCTCATAGCTGTTGGGGGAATATCCCTCAGTCCCTGCTAAGCCTTCAATCTCTTTCCTTCCTGAGGTAACTTTTTGCTTTGGGTAATGGCATCTGCACCATGCATCCTGACATAGAATTTACACTTTTCCATGTCTCTTCAAGTATCAAAATATTGCCTTAAACAATTTCAGGCATACAAATTTTATTGCATTATTGAGAAACAAAGTGAAATAACAAAAGAAAGGGCATTGTTTCTCATCTCATATGTACTTGACTAATAATTAATAAATAATTTAGCAAGAGCTTACTGACAAAAGGAGATAAGTAGTTATACTTTCTTCTTCAAGTTTCCAACTTTAAACTCTTCCAATTGCACATTAAGAAATTCTGATGTTAGAGTAAATTAGCACTTCTTTTTAAACATCTTAAAACACAAAGAAAGAACTTAAAACATGGACTATGAGAGTATTTTTTTCAGTCACCAGTTTGTATTTATTCCTTTGGGCTCCACTATTTATTGGGTTCTTATGACAGCGATGGTAACTAAACTAGTAACAAGCTTCATGGAAAAAAAAAATGAATCCCAAATTTTGACCAAGTCTATTTAACCAAAATGAAGGAATAGTCATTGAAATATTCAGTGTTAGACTCAGAAGGGACATGAATAAAAATCTAATCCAACCCCCTTCTGTTACATATAATTAATCTAAGGCCTGAGTGGGGAAATGATTCGCTTAATGATGTGACCAGCTATACCAAAGAAAAGATTAGGTCAAATACATATATAATCAAAATACCAGTAGTATTAAGTTAATACATCCTCCAGTTTCTTAGGATCACTGACTCTATTCTCCATTTCATTTTGCTGTAGTCAATCCCATGTTGATTTCATTACAATTTCTCATCTTAAATACCATTTTATATTTCAAAAAATTCTCTTTAATTCATGAGCACAAAGTGAGGAGAGTTACAGATTTCATTTATAAAGGTCTACCAGTTCATCAAAGGGGATTTCCATGTATTGATATAGTAAGTGAAAGGTTAACTTTTATATTACTTCAGATTAATATTTGTATTAACATAAAAACCATATTTTGTTCAATTTAACCCATATATTAATAGGAAATTCATCAAACTGAGTTTCACTTTTCAAAGTCTTTGTGAGTTTCCCTCTCATCTGACCTCATTCTTTAGCTCCTCATTCAAACATCATATCACCTAAGGCTAAAAGTATAGAGGTGATGCATCTTCAGCTCTTTATATCATTTATCTATGTATACCAGAAAATTTGAATAGTCCAACTAAAAAGTGAGTAATGCTAGAAAGCATCCCAACAACACTATTAAAGGCAGTGTTTGGAATTACAAAAAACAATTTTGAGATGATAAAATATCTTCCTGATTGTCTACATGTGGCTTTCATTTTCATTAGTTGATGCCAATTTTCATGACTATGAGTCACAGCTATGTTGAGCTGGGAAATCACACAATCAGTCATGAACTTGATTAAAATAGAATGTGCACATATTAGAATACATCAAATGCCAAAACCATTCCATTCCATTTCATTAGCATTTATTGAGTTGACACAGAGGATTAGCAGTATTGTGGACAAATTAAAACACTGAGATCCATGTCCAATAACATTAATATATGTACTGGTAGTTTTTTTTAAAAAGAGGAAATGGTTTTCAATATACTTAAAGACTGGTTGAAATGGAGAAAAAAGTAAAGAAACAATGAAAGGGATTAGGAAAAAAGAGGTAATTGTGATAAAGATGTGATAGGTTACTTAGATAACCCTAGAGATTCAACTAAAAATTACAGAAATTATTTGATAAATTCAGTAAAGTAGAAAAATGTTAAATAAAACCTATAAAGAGAATCTGTCTGTATATTTCCAACAAAACCCAGCAGAATGGTATAGAACACAAAATTTCATTGAAAATTACCACAAAATGCATAAAATATCTAGAAGCTCACTGACAAGGACAGACATAGTAATTATATGATTACAACTACAAAACAATCTTTACAGAAATGAAGAAAGACAATTTGAGAGAAATTAATTGCTTATGATTTAGCCATACTAATGTAATAAATGACAATACTATTTAAATTAATTTAGGTAGCTGGTGCCTTGCTAAATGATTACCAAATTATTACTATATAAAACTAGACAAGATTACAACAAAATTCATCTAAAGGGGTTCAAGAATTTTAAGAGAAATAAAGGAACCTGGTATTACCAATACTCAAACCAAACTACAAAATAGAGATCATCAAAACAATTTGGTATGGATTAAAAAACTGAAAAGTTGATAAGTGGATCAGATTAAGTATGAAAGAGCCAAAATCAATTGAAACAATATTATTGTGTTTGCTAAACCCAATGAAATAAACCACCACAGGTAAGGTTTTGATAAAACTACTGGGCTGTATTGAAAAACAATTGAGAAACATTAGTTTTAGATCAACAACTTGTACTATTTATTAAAAGAAGCACCAAGTGATCTAGACACATGATCTGGATACCCAAAGTTATACCACAAATAAATTAGAATAAATGGAAAGAAATATCTTTCATAACCATGGGCAGGGGAAGATTTCTTGACCAGATAGGGGTAGTGATGATCACAGGAGATGCAAGGTTCAATTTTAATTACATAAAACTTAAAAGGTATAGATGAATTAAAAGCAATTCAGTTAGAATGATAGAATCAGAAAGCAAACAAGTATCTGGGAAAGTTTTTGCTGTTAAATTTTCTGTTAAAAGTCTAATATTTCTCTGTTAAAAGTCTAATATCCAAGATAGAAAATTTCCTCTGTTAAAAGTCTAATATCCAAGATAGAAGATAGAAGGGATTGATACAGATTTATTAATGAGCCATTCCTAATAGATAAAATGTACATGAATAGGCAGCTCTCAATTGAGGGAAGAAATCCAAGGTATTAATAACCACATAATCACTCATAATAAGATGAATTAAACACCTCTGAGGTTCTACCTCATGCCCAACAGAATAACAAAGATGACAAAAATTAAAATTACAATTGTTACAGGAGTTACAGGAGGACATACACACAAATGTATTGCTGGTTGAGCTTTGAACTGGTCTACCCATTCTGAAGAACAATTTGCAACAATATCAAAAAAGTTTCTAAACTGTTCATGCACTTTAACACAGTAGCACAACCACTAGGCATATCCTCAAAGGGATTAAAAACAGTGGGAAAACTTAAGTACAAAATTATTTATAACAGCCCTTTTTGTTTTATCAAATAATTTGAAATAAATTGAGGGTCCATTAATCAAAGAGTAGATGAACAAGTTATGGTACATAAGTATGATGAAATACTATGTCACTATAAGAAATGACAAAAGCCATCCCAGGGAATCTGGATTTCTTCCAGAGAAATATAGGAAAACTTATATGAACTAATGCAGGATGAAGTAAGCAGAGCAGAAGAATATTCTATTCTATAAATAGAATAACCACAATATTATAAATGAAAGCAACTTTGAAAGGTTTAAGAACTCTAACCATTGCAATGGTAGATGATGAAGCAATCTTCTCACCTCTTGATGAATAGGTTATGGAACTATTGGGACAGAATGAGATATATAGTTCCAAACATGATCAAAGCAATAAATTTGTTTCATTTGACTATGCCTACGTAATTCACAGGAGGGCTTTTATTTGGGGTATGGGGATTAGTGATAGTAATGAAAAAAGAAAAGAAAAGAAAAACAGTGAAATATCCAAAAACACACAAGAGAGAGTATGAAGAAGTTCAAGAGAAAACACAAATAAGAAGAGCAATATAGCAATAATAGATTAATGGTTACATATGCAACCTTAGTTTTATGACCTTCTTTGCATATGGATAAACATATGGATATGTTTAAGTGTTTTGAAGATTTTGTATTTCATATTTTAAAAAAAAGAAATACAAAGTGCTTTAACACAATTTAGAAGCAAATACCATTCATAAAAAGTACTCTAGAGGATAGGGGGAAGTAAACCAACAGTTATAGCAGGTTTCTCCATTTTGTATGATGATAAAATGCTAACACATATAACCCATGACTTTAAAAAGTAACAATTGCAGAGAAATGAAGGTATACCTCTGTCACATAACTGTAGTCTGTTGTGTTTAACTGAATTTTTCGAAGTATAAGAATTCAGAAAGAATAGGCATAGCCATTTGAAAGTCAATAGTGTTTGAGTCCAGATTATGTAACTATCAAAAACAAATTTATGGTATTCTCAAGCTATCTGTTGAGGAGAGACTTGAGGGAAGCATAATCTGGTCTTCAGAAAAATCAATAACTCATGACTGACTGATTCAGCCTGTCTGTATCTAAACAAGGGAATAGTGTTAATGTCTCTCCTTTATTTTGCTATGTTCAAGTCATGGAGCAGAAACCCAGAAACCCAAGTTTTCCCACCAGGAGGTCTAGAGACATTCTTTGGGATGCCCATATAATTAATTGAAAGGATCAAGAACAAAACATTTTATTTTAATAAGTTTATAACTATTTTTGAAGGGTTAGATAAAAGCCACTGTAAGGAATATTCAGATATAACCTGAAAACTAAAATGTTAGAGCCAAATTTTACTGGAAGTTATATATATATGTGTGTGTGTGTGTGTGTATTCCAATGAGTTTCTGAATATAAGGTGAGTTTAAGCATGAGTTAAAGTTGGTTTTTACTTAGGCCTGGAAGGAAAAAGTAGGGATAGATTAATCAGTTATTACTGTTAACATTAAGGATTAAAGAGAAAAGTACCAGGTCTTAATGAGATATTTACATTTCTTTAAACTTTGTTCCATACTTTACTTATAATTCTTTCCAAGATGATATGCTAATACTGTTAATTAGCTAGCCTGAAGATGTTGTTAATTTAATAGTTAAAAGAAAAAGTAAAATTGATTTTGGTAATAGATAAATCTATTTTTGTTTAACTCTGCCTCTACGGGAAGTCTAGTATTTATTGGCCATTACTCAGGAATTTCTCTGACATTTAATTGTAGTAGTAATTTAAATTATAGGTAACATACTCAAGATTGGGGGAGAAAGTCTCATAATAACTAGCTTCATAAACACAGTCCTAGACAGTGGAAGTTAAACTCAAAGATAAATAAAAAAGAAAGCATCTAAATGGATGTGAGATATCAGCCTTAGAGCTAAACTATATGATCTTTGAAATTTGAAAGGAAACAATCTATCTTCTCATTTTACTCTTTTGGATAGAGCATATTATAAAATAATAACAATATTGTGCAGACTATGTGGAATATTACATAATCAATTAATCAGCTAGCCAAATGTTTTACTAAAACCAAGAACACTGAGAAACTTTCAGGACCAACAATAATTTTCACCATATTAAAAGGACTTTTGCTATCTGGTTCAAAGTTCCCCCTACTAGGCAAGGATGAAAGATTCATGAAACAGTGCTAGCAAAGGGTTCACAAAATAATAATATTAAATTTCTGTTGATCAGTTATAATACTTAAGTAAGCATGTAACTATTTCTAAGGACAGGATTTTCCTGTGAGTCCTTGCCAGTACCTTGAGGAGAGACACTGGGTAGAATGGGCTTCAGGAACTTGAACTCACTGGTCCCTGAACCACTGGTTAGACACACCTCATACTGGTAGCTCTGGGACATGGTCCCTGTTCTGCTGATATCCATCAAGTGCCCTGGGAAGGGGCCATTTGGGTCAAATTGCCTACAGTCTGTGGCATCCCTTTTTCTCTTCCACAGGCAAATAGCAATAAACATAATAATAGAGAACAGAAAAAGAAAGGAAATAACTGCTAAAGAAATGATCAAGTAGATGGTGAGGGAGTCAATCTGGACCTGCTCCTTGGGTGCATCTGGGAGTTGAAGGTAGGGCTCAGAGAAGCCATCTACCAAGATTACATTCAACGTGACCACAGTGGACAAAGGTGGCTCCCCATTGTCCTTCACTAGCACCAGAAGCCTCTGTTTGATAGCATCTCTATCACTAATGGGCCTTGCTGTGTGCACTTCCCCATTGTGGGCCCACAAAGTAAACAGTCCTGGGTCTGTGGCCTTGAGCATCTGGTAGGAAAGCCAAGAATTCTGTCCTGAGTCCCTATCTACAGCCACCACCTTGGTCACCAGGTAACCTGGCTCTGCAGCTCTGGGCACCAGGTCATTGCAGGGAGCTGTGCCATTCTGCAGGGGGTACAGCACAAAGGGAGAATTGTCATTTTCATCCAGGACCACAACCTGAACCAGAGCTTGGCTGCTCAGGGCTGGAGAGCCCCCATCAGTCCCCCTCACAGTGAACTGGAAAGCTTGGATCACTTCATAATCCAGAGATCTGAGAACATAGAGATGGCCATTGTCAGAGTTGATGGAGATGTAGGAGAAGAGGGGCAGGTCTCCAGGCTCAGGAAGTTGCAGTGAATAGGTAACCTTGGCATTGGTCCCTGAGTCCTCGTCATTGGCCCTCACACTGCCAATGTGGAGGGCAGGGCTATTGTTCTCCTGGAGGTAGAATGTGTAGGCTGTCTGAGTAAACTCTGGAGGATTGTCATTGACATCAGAGATTAGTACAGTGACACTGCGTTCAGTTTTGAGCCTCGGAGTCCCCAGATCTGTGACTGTAATGGTGATGTTGTACTCGACCTTGCTTTCTCTATCCAGGGAGCTCTCTGTTAACAGGGTGTAAAAGTTGTCAATAGATGGTTTCAAGATGAAGGGGACATTTTCTTCAATAGAACAAACCATTTGTCCATTTTCTCCAGAATCTTGATCTCGAATCTTAAAAACAGCTACCACAGTCTCAGGTGAATTCTCAGGAATAGGACTGGTAAATGATGATATGATGAGTTCTGGGGCATTGTCATTCACATCTGTCACTTGGATCACAACAGTGCATTTTCCTGAAAGGCCCCCGCCATCTGTGGCTTCAATATCCACTTCGTAAGATTTAATTGCTTCAAAGTCTAGTTTTCTTTTCATTCTAATTTCTCCTGAGGTGGGATTTACTTCAAAAGTATTTACAATTTCTTCAGAGCCTTGAAAAAAGGAATATGATACTTGCCCATTATTTCCTATGTCTAAATCTCTAGCAGAGACCGTGACAATCAGGGAGCCGATAGGGCTATTCTCTGGGATCTGAACTCCATACTGGGCCTGGGAAAAAATCGGGGCATTGTCGTTGATGTCCACAACCAGGACTCGGATTGGGGCTGTTCCAGACCTAGGAGGGGATCCTCCATCCAGGGCAGTGAGAGTTAAAGTGACCTCGGACTGCACCTCCCTATCCAAGGCTTTGTCCAACACCAGCTCCGCGAACATCCTGTCGTCACCGCGAGCACGGGTTTCAACGTGGAAATAGGAATTAAGGCTGATTGTGTAGTTCTGAACACTATTGCTTCCTATGTCCAAATCTTGTGCAGTTTTCAGAGAAAACAGAGACCCAGGTTGGCTATTTTCAGGGACGTTGAGAAGGATTTCAGTGTTCAGGAAAACAGGGGAATGATCATTTATATCTTGGACCCAGAGCTCAGCGCGAACTATCTGAAAAGGTTTTTCCAGCAAGATCTGGAAAGGCAGCAGACAGGGCTCTCTGGGACCACACAGCTCCTCTCGGTCCAGTTTCTCTCTCAGGAGCAGATCCCCAGTCTCTAGGTTAAGCTGTAAATATTGCCGATTGTCCTCGGAGAGGACTCGGGCCCCACGGGCAGACAGCTCCCCTATCTCCAGCCCCAAAGTCTTGGCCACATTAGCCACAAAGGAACCGACCTCCATTTCCTCTGCCACAGAAAACCTCCCTGTTGCTGAGCCCGCCTCACAAACCCACAATAAGATAATAAGACATATCACTTGCCTGTTCGGCTTCATTATGTCCTGGATCCAGGGTCCTTTCAGTTAAAGAAATTTTGCCTTTTCTTTCTAATTCCAATGGTCAGGCATGGGTTGCTGTCTCAGGAAGCTCAGGTTTGAGTTCTCAGCTCCTCCTTACAAAGCTTCCCTTTGAGCTTTTTTCTAATTCTGCTTTTGCTTTGATGGGAGGCTGGGTTCTGCAGAGCCTTCTTAGCCTGCAGCGCCACCAGGTGTCTGAAAAGATAACTTAATATTTTCCCATAAAAGTTAATTGTAAAAGAAATTTAAGTATATATGCATCAAAGGGCCCCAGAAAATTAAATTGGGGAGAGGTAGTACTGTGATTCATTTAGTTCACATGAATATGGCAATTGCAAATCTTTACAATTGTTTCATTATCTCTGGTGACAACCAATGAGGACTCTATCTTGATAAGTTGAATTGCATTTGCAGAATCATTGATGTGGGTCACACACACTCTAAAAATGATTTGACATCACAATACTTCAAGGGGCAACAAGCATTTTCAATTCGTGGTTTAAATATTAAAGGCATTTTTATTTCCAAAGTATATGAAGTACTCCTGATTGGCCACAAATGAAGGTTGCTGGGATTTTTTTTCCCTCCAAAAGGGTTTAGAACACACAATCTACTGGGGCAAGTGATTTTCAGTCAGTAAATTAACAATGTAAATTAGACTCCAGGATTCTGTAGAGACCATGCCAGGTGCTGTGCGGTGAATAATACTTAGGAAATAGCAAGTAGTGGTACTTGCTTATAGAAGTCATAGAAATAACATTTATGGGATGAAGAAACATAATTCTTTGTCTTTTTCTTTTCTTTCTTTCTTTTTTGGCTAGGCAATGGGGTCAAGTGACTTGCCCAGGGTCACACAGCCAGTAAGTGTTATGTGTCCAGATTTGAACCCAGGTCCTTCTCAATCCAGGGTTGGTGTGCTGTCCACTGCACCACCTAGCTGCCCCAGAATTCTTAGTATTTTAAAGCTGTGTTCTCCTCCTTATCTAGCTTTCATAGGAAGCAACATGATCTACCTTCCATATGGTGTAGGAAACAGGTGAAATTAGATGGAAGTCACTTTGACCATCTCCTTCATTCCTTCTTCTGAGTTGAAAAAGACATGGGAATGTAAGATTTTTAGAAATAATAATGTTTCATTTGAATTTTTGCTAATGATATTTCTGGCACTTACATAGTACTAAACTTTTTAAAGGACTTTACATATGTTATGTAATTTGATCCTCAGAACTCTGTGAGACAGGTATTATTACTGATGAGGACGCTGAGGCTGAGGGATGTAGAATGATTTGCTCATTGTCACACTACTAGTAATTGCCTAAGAATTTAAATTCAGGTCTTTCTGATTCCAAGTCCAGCATTCTATCCACTATGCCAACTGGCTGCCACGATGAATGTATCCTCAGCAAAGCAAACTGTCTTCTCTTTAAGCCTGGACAATGGTATAATGAAAAATGTCACCAAATGTGTAAGCCTTGAGGGTAGTCAGTTAAAGACTGCTCAAGTTGGAAAGGAACTAACTTAGCAGCAATGTTATGGCCCATTGATGTGGCTTTTGGCGTGCTTTCAATCTTATTGAAGATTTTTGCAATGAACTAAAGGCCTAGCCCATAACTTGGATAAAGCATATAGCTTTTATATCACAATCATTCCAACTGCTTGAAGATGTAATCAGTTTCCCTCAGACAAAGGAGTGTGACTAGATGGCTTGAAATTTTCTTGCATTTTTGGATTTCACAATGCTGTACGTGTTCTCTATTGCCTTCAGTCGTGAGACAAGCAGCTGGTTCCAGGAACTGATGTCTACAACTCAAACTTAATAGGTCAGGCAGGTTGAAATAGGGAATTAATCTTGAGTAGCCAGTTTCATTAGAGTGTCCTGGGCCAAGATGAAGATGCTCTTAATGCCAGCAAATAGTATTCAACACTATCATTCTCTTTTGTCCAGAGCTTTATTTAGCACAGCACACCACTACTGTACCCCCTGATATATCTTTATAAACAGTTGTTGGAGAACAGTGTGAAGTTCTGAAAGTCCTTGACTGTCACAGCTACACTCCAGACACTTGGAAGGGGAAGTCAGTGACTATGGCATCACTTTCTGGAATCTTTAGAAGAAGTTTGTTTTTTTAAAACACTCAGGACTGGCTAATGATGTCTTTAATCATCACTTGGGCCTCATATGATTATAAAGAATTGTCTCACGATGAAAATGCATCACATAGAATAAACCACAGAGGTCCTGTTGCTGTCATGGTTCCCTATTTAGAAATGTTCCTTATTCTGCAAAACTCAGCATTGTTTTTGAGGACAACAGGTCCAGTTGTCTCAAGACATCATCTTCTATGTGAGCACATGGATTCTAATTTCTTCAAATCCTCACTATATTGTAATTAATAAAACATTCTCCTGCCACACACACAATGTATGAAAATATATACTGATGACAATTCTTCTGTAACCTCAGATCTTGTGGAGCTGCTTGAAGCTCAGAGAGTATAAGTGAGTTGTACATGGTCATACAGCTAATAAATGCCAGGGGTGAAATTTGAACCCAGGTCTTCCTGAATCCTTGCCCAGCACTCTCTTTACCTGCTGTGCCATGCTGCTCCCCACATATGACCATGGAAGGCTTTTGGTAGATCGTGTTCTATTGCTGCAGAAGAACTGAGAATAAACCAAAAGCACTAGCCTACTTCGGAGAATGTCGTACTTCTATTTTCATTATTTTTGTTACATAGTAAAAATTATCAACACAAGAAAAAACCAAATAAACATACAAAAAGGGATAAAACCTTTAGCTGAACTAAATAAGTTTTAAAATACCAAATAACAAGAGAAAATGTTTTTGTTCTTTTTCCCTTTCCAGGATTGTCCAAAGTTGCCCATCTTTGACCATGAATACTTTTCTTCCTGCTTTCATACTGGCTTTTAAATATTCCACATCCTTAATTCTGTAATGATTCCTTAGAGATTTGTTTCCTCCCCTTCATGTCCTGATAATGAAGATATTTCAGATTGATAATAGAAGAACTTATTGGATAATATCATTCTAAAAGTATGGAAAATAACCAATATTATTGATGTAATAGTGTCTTTCAAAGGAGAAAAACAAAAGTTTGTGTCAAATTGCAAAGCGGGAATCACAGGACCATAGGTATACTCTGATAATACTTTAACTGCTTCAACAAGCCAAAAATCACTTACAGACTTCAAATAAACTAATTGATTATGTACCCCAATTACTAGGATAACACAATACTCATCTCAATTGTGAAGCTAAGGAACAACATTTGGAATAACTTATTATTCAAGATTATAAAGCGTAATGTTTATGAGGTATGGGAATCCATTGGCCTCAGGTTCTCTGAGGGTGAAAGTTTCCTATTGATTTCAAACTGTGACATTCGGCTTTATAGGAAGGGTGATAAAATCATTTTTTTAAACAAGCATAAATTTGGTTACACTAAATAAGGATAATAAGGATAGATACATCTTAATCACTAATCTACTTGCAAAGATCCTAATTTAGAAACCTACTTTAAAAATCTAAATTTTTTAATGTAACACTTTACTTCAAGAAGAGAGAAAACTGATACAAACTTTCAACTCTATGCAATTCTACTTGAAACTGAAGCTGTTCTTGAATAGCAGGTTTTCTTCTGACTATCTTTCCCTACCCTATTCAGGGATACTGGGGATAATCAGTTTATGGAATTTAAACTCTGGTTCTGGAGCCTCTGGTCAGAGATACTTCACACTGTTAGCTTTGGAATAAGTTCCCATTGCTACTGGCATCCACAAAGTATCCCCAAAATGGTTCATCATTCCCATAAGGACCAACATTATTAACATCAATTTTTCACCTTCACCATGTATAGTGATGAACAGGATGAGAGAAAGCAGGAAGAGAAAAAAAGACAAAGACCAAAGAAATTATCAAGTAGGCTGTAGGGGAATTAGTCTGGACTCACTCCTTGGGTACATCTGGGAGCTGTAGGTAGCTTTCAGAGAATCCATCCACCACAGAAGTAGGTTCAGTGTGGCTGGTGTGGACAGAGATAACTGCCTGTTGTTCTTCACCAGCATCAAGATCCTTTCCTTAATGTTGTCTCTGTCACTAATGGGTCTCACTCTTCCAATTTCCCCATTACAAGCCTTCCTGCTGAAGAGTCCTGGGTCTGTGGCTTTGAGTAGGTATTAGGAGAGTCAGCAATTATGCCCCAGTTTCCATTCACAATCACTATCTTGGTGACCAAGTAATCAGGCTCTGCAGCCCCTGAGCACTAGGTCATTAAAGAGAGTTTTATCATTCTGTAGTGAATACAGCACAAAAGGAGAACTATGGTTCATGGTCCAAAAGTACAAACTCAACCAGAATCTGGCTGTCCAGGGATGCCCAGGGCTGAGGAACTAACATCAGCTGCTCTCATAGAGAACTGGCAAGTTTGAATGGCTTCATTATCCAAGGATCCCAGAGGACAGAGAAGGTCATTGTTTGATTTAATGAAGATGTAAGATAAAACAGTCTCAGGAGGCAGCATGGAGTAGACAACTTTGGCATTGATTTCCAAGTCCCTGTCACTGATGCAGACAATGTAGATGACAAGACTGTTATTCTCCCAGAAGTACACAGTGTAGACTGAATAAACGCAGCAGAGTTGTCATTGACATCAGAAATCATCACTGTGAAGCTGAGTTCGGTTTTGAAGCTTGAGAATCCCAAATTGAGGACAGCAAGAGTACTCAGCCTTGCTCTCCCTATATACTGATCCCCCAGTTATGAAGAAATAAATGTTCTCACCAGGTTTTAGCATAAAATGGAGGTCTTACCAAATAGAGCAAACCACCCTTCCATTGTCTCTTGAGTCTTATCTCAAATCCTGAAAACCACAGAAATTATCTGAGGCAAATTCTCTAGGATGGGACTGGTGTATGATGAAATGATCAACTCTGGGAATTGTCATTCAAATATGTCAAATGATCCATAAGAACATATATTTTTCAGAAAGATTTCCACAATCTGTGGTTTCAATATCATTTTCCTAAGATTGAATAGTCTCCAAATTTAATTGCTTTATCAATTGAATTTTCCATTTCTGAATTCAACTCAAACATTTCTTGAATTTCTTCAGAATCATGGAAAATATGTAGGGTATTTTCCCATAATTTCCTACATCTGAATCTTTTTTTTTTTTTGGCTATGCAATGGGGTAAAGTGACTTCCCCAGGGTCACACTGCTAGTAAGTGTTAGGTGTCTGAGGCCAGATTTGAACTCAGGTCCTCCTGAATCCAGGGCCAGTGCTCTGTCCACTGCACCAGCTCGCTGCCCCACCTACCTCTGCATCTTTAGCAGAGGTAGTGGCAACCAAGGAGCCTATTGGGCTGTTTTTTAACCTTATTTAACATCTGGGCAAACACAAGAGCATTGTTGTTGACATCCATAACCAAAAACTAGAATTGAATAGTCCTAAATATGGGTGGAGACCCACCATCCACAGCCATGAGAATTAATCTAACTTCAGACTCTTCCTATCAATCCAACACTTTGTCGATCATGAGTTCTAGGTACTTCTGATGTCAGTGCTGCAGTGATTTGAATATGAAAATGTGAGTTGTGATGATTGTGTAATTCTGAACATGATTGCTTCCTTCATCCAAATCTTCAGCCTTTTCCAAATGACCATCCCTGGAGATTTTTAGAAGTAATTTAGCATCCATTTACAACGGGGAATGTTCATTTATGTCTTGCATCTAGAGCTTAGCCTGGAAGAACTGCAAAGGTTTCTCCAGTAAGATCTGAAAAGGCAGCACATAAGGCTCAGTGGGGTCATACAGTTCCTCCTGGTCCCATTTTTTTCTTTTAGGACTAAATATCTGTTCTCATGATTGAACTGCAAATACTGCCTGTTATCTTCAAAGAGAATCTGCCCCCACCTCTCCCACATTACCTACAATGGCACCATTCTCCTTTTCCATTGAAATCTTCTTGAGCCCTCCTCAAACACAAAAAGGAAAAAAAAAGCAAAACTTGTCTTTTCTGCTGAATTTCCTCTTCTTCAGGCACCATTGTATTTTCAACAAATGTGGACTAGCACACAATTAATTTAACCTGCAGTGATGCAGGTTAAATGAGTTCTCACACATTGTTTCAAATGTTCCATTAAAGCATGAGTTTCAGAAAACTCAGATTGACATGCTGTTCCTAGTGCTTTACTAGGGCTATGAGGTGTGTCATTGAAATTAAGGGAACCAGATCAGGGGTGCTGTGAGGCTACGTTCTATAATGGATGTAAAGAATTTTGTAAAAATTATTTTTTATTTAAAAAACTGTAAAGCTCTATATTAATACCAGTTGTTGTTGTTGTCATTGTCATTGTTATCTTGATTGTCATCAGTTTGGTGACTCCATTCCCTAAACCTTCTATTGTACTCCCTCTGAGCTCAAGCAATGCTTCTAGAGTAATAAAGGGGTGTGCTGGTAAATGTTTAACAACCAAACTCCGAGGGGGAGAAAGTATATGCACACACTTTTAAGTTTTATCTGAGTGGTTCACACTTTCTTAAATCTATACAATGAACAAACTAATAATCGAAGACCTCATTTGTAGCAATTGTTGGCTTCTGAGGTATAAATAAATAATCACACTGAAAATTTAACAGGCAGCCTTCGCAAGCCCATTGGAGTTGACTCAACACACCCCTTTCCCAGATACACTAAAACTTTTTATGACCATCACCTATGCTCAGATGTGAACTCCACTTGCCTTCAGACACATTTCCCTGGTTATGTGTGATGATGATGGCTCTTCTTTGGAGAACTCAGATATACTTGCCTTTCAAAATTTCACATGTCACTTGATGACTATTTTGTTTGACTGTCTCCATTAATGTATTGTATGTTGCTCTAATTTATTTCATATAAACCAATGTGAAAATATAATAAAGTAGGCAGTACTCTTTTTGACCCTTAATGTTAATGATAGTTCTTATTTTTATAGCACTTTAAGATTTGAAAAATACCTTACAAGCCTAATTTTATTTGATTCTCACAATAATACTTTAAGGTAAGTACTGTTATTATCCTAATTTTACAATCAAGAAACTGAGATTCATAGAGGATGTGACTTACTATTTTATACCAAATTGTTAATATATTAGAAAAAACTATACACAAAGATATTCCCACTCACACTGACCACTTTGTTTACAACAATGAGCGATGTTTGATTGAAAAAAATGAAACAATAATTATCCATTTTGGTAGCCTATCAAGACAGAATAAAGGCTGGAGGAGGCATTCCCAAACTTCTCTCTGTTCCTTAAAATGAAGGCAACATTTTTCACAGTGTTGATGTTTAATAAGAATAATAGGACAACAAATTGTTGATACTGAAAGGGATCTTAGATATGTTCTAGTCCAACATGATTTTTTCATATAAAGAAACTGGAGCACATATTTCACCCCAAAATGGCAAGGTCAACTTTGTACCATTGCCTATTAATAGATAGCTCAATGTTCTATCTGAGTAAAAATCTAAAGATCTGGGGATAAAATCAAGGAATGAAAAAGTGTTATGAAGAAAAAAGGGATGTACATTAAAAATGGAGATTGTTTAATTTTCAAAAGAGAGATTTACTCAACAACTGGGGAACTATGGTTTAATTTTGTTGTTAGATTGGAAGCAGAGTTTTTCATTATCTAAAGACTGTTACTTCTTTTCTAATATTAATGCAAATGAGAGGATACAATTGCCAACATGCAAATTTATTAAATACAAACAAGTTATATATTAAATTTCTTAAGGAAGAAATTAGAAGGAATGAGTGCAACTGACTGGAAAAAAAGACACCCAAAGTCTGATCTTAAAACTGTTCTCCTAATTTTAGTTACTACAAGATGCTGGATTCTCCTCTGCATCACTCCCAGATTTTTGAAGAGGGAAGTTGGGAACAACTGGTTTCAAGAACTTGAACTCACTTGTCCCTGAATCACTGGTCAGACATACTTCATACTGGCAGCTCTGAGACAAGGTCCCAGTGCCACTGACATCCACCAAATGACTCGGGAAGGGGGTGCTTGATGGAAAGTGACCATTTCCTCCATCAGTCTTTCTTTTCCACAATCTTATGGTGATAAACAGAATGATAGAAGCTAGAAATAGAAAGGACACTGAAACCAGAGAAATGACCAAATAGAGAGTGAGGGAGTCACTCTGCATTTCCTCCTTGTTAGAGTCTTGGATCTTCACATATGGTTCAGAGAATCCATCCACCAGGAGCACATTCAGTGTGGCCATTGTGGATAGAGGTGGCTGCCCATTGTCCTTCACCAGCACCAGGAGCCTCTGCTTGATGGTGTCTCTGTCACTGATGGGCCTTGCTGTTCGAATTTCCCCATTGTGGGCCCACAAAATGAAGAGTCCTGGGTCTGTGGCCTTGAACAGCTGGTAGGAAAGCCAGGAATTCTGTCCCCAGTCCCTATCCACAGCCACCACCTTGGTCACCAGATAACCTGGCTCTGCAGCTCTGGGCACCAGGTCATGGCAGGGAGTTGTGCCATTCTGAGGAGGGTACAACACAAAGGGAGAGTTGTCATTCTCATCTTTTACCAAAACCTGAACTAGAGTCTGGCTGCTCAGTGATGGGGAACCACCATCAGCTGCCCTCACAGTGAACTGGAAACTTTGGATGGCTTCATAATCCAGGGATCTCAGAGCATAGAGATGGCCATTGTCTGAGTTGATGGAGATGTAGGAGAAGAGGGGCAGTTCTCCAGTCTCTGGAGGCAGCAGAGAGTAGGTGACTTTGGCATTGATTCCTGAGTCCCTGTCACTGGCACTGACACTGCCAATGTGGAGGGCAGGGCTGTTGTTTTCCTGGAGGTACAGTTTATAGACTCTTTGAATAAACACTGGGGGGTTGTCATTGACATCAGAGATGAGCACAGTGATATTGTGCTCAGATTTGAGCCTGGGGGATCCCAAATCTGTGACTGTAATAGTGATGTTGTACTCAGCTCTGCTCTCTCTGTCCAGTGCTCCCTCTGTTACCAATGTGTAGAAGTTCTCAAAAGAAGGTTTCAGAGTAAAGGGAATATCATCCTGGATGGAGCAAACTATTCTTCCATTTTCCCCAGAGTCTGCATCTGAAACACTGAAAACAGCAACTGAGATCTCAGGCAAGTTCTCTGGAATGGGGCTGGTAAATGAGGACACGGTCAGCTCGGGGGGATTGTCGTTTAAATCCTTCACTTGAACAACTATAGTACATTTTTCAGAAAGACCACCACCATCTGTGGCCTGAATATTTATTGTATAAGACTGAATTGACTCAAAATCCAGTTTCTCTTTTAAACGAAGTTCTCCAGATTTTTCATTTAATTGGAAGGTTTTACGAATACTTTCAGAGGCACGGAATAACGAATAGGAAATCTCTCCATTATTTCCTGTATCTAAATCTTTAGCTGAGACTACAGCAATGAGGGAATCAATAGAGCTGTTCTCAGGAATTTGAACATCATACTGGGACTGAGAGAACACAGGGGCATTGTCATTGATGTCCATAACCAACACTAGGATTTGGGCAGTTCCAGATCTGGGTGGGGTTCCCCCATCCATTGCAGTGAGAGTTAATATAAACTCAGACTGCTCCTCCCGATCCAGGGCTTTATCCAGGACAAGCTCTGGGTAACTCCTGCCCTCTGTGTCCCCTCGAATTTGAATGTGGAAATGAGAGTTGGAGCTGATCGTGTAGTTCTGAAGACTGTTGCTTCCTACGTCTAAATCCTGCGCATTTTCTAACAGAAACACAGTCCCGGGGGAGGTGCTCTCAGAGATTTTTAGGATTGTCTCAGTGTCTAGGAATACTGGTGAATGGTCATTAATGTCTTGTATCCTAAGCTCAGTGCGAACCACCTGAAAAGGGTTTTCCAGTAAGATCTGGAAAGGCAGCACACAGGGTTCGGCGGGGCCGCACAGCTCCTCTCGATCCAATTTCTCTCTCAAGATCAGATCCCCGGTTTTAGGGTGCAGCTGTAAATAATCTTTGTTCCCTTTGAAAATGACTCTGGCCCCCCGATTTGACAGCTCCCCCACCTCCAGGCCCAGGACTTTTGCCACACTGGCCACAAAGGAGCCTCTCTCCATCTCCTCCACTACTGAAAACTGCTGCGGCTCTGAGGCCACCCCAGACACACCCAGCAGAACAAGGAAAAAGAGAACTTGCCTTTGTTGTGGAATCATAGTCCCTTTGCATTCCATTTTTGACCCCTCCTCTCAATGCGTGTAGTCCAGCTTGACGGCAAATGGTAACCAGAAGCTACCACTTTCGTCCGTCTGGCTCGGAGAGCTGATCCCCAATGGCAGCTAACCAAGCTTCCTCTTTGCTTCTGAATTGTCTGATTCTGGGCTCTCTTCCTGGGTATTGATGTGTTCGCATAACTTTTCTGCCTCTTCCTAGTCTGCAGCGCCACCACGTGGCTCTTCATTATTTTTTGTAGAATGAAGTAAATAATGTCACAGGGAACACATATAGATATCATACTTCGAATTCTATTTTGTAATATAAATGGTATACAACTTCTTTTCTGTAGGGTGATCCATATCAATATTATAACCACTCAGAACATTGCCCCACACCACACACATATATGCATATAAATGTATTTATTTATACATGTATGTTTTTTAAAGTTGGTTTAAAAGCATGTGCTTCTGTCAAGAACGTAGCCTTCCAGACCCCAAAAGCAATGATGAATATTTTAACTGCAAAAGAAAGGACTTGAGCTTACAAAAAGCCATATTCAACTCTACAATACCTAGAGGGGCAACCTTTTGAAACTAAGAGTCAGACAGAAAGAGTAAATGGTGAAGAGTGGAAGCAGCTGATGCTTCCTATTCACCTCGTTTGTGAACCTATAAGACCAAAAAGCTAAGACGTCCTTTATTTGATCTTTCTGGTAATCAAAAGTCTTTCTTCTTCACAAATGGAATGGTGCAAGGGTTCTGTAGCCAAGGGGCACTTTGCTAAGAGAATTTGGATATTACCGTGTTTTATGATTCAGTATATACACCCCAGGGCAGCTAGGTGGTGCATTGGATGGAATCAGGAAGACATCTTCCTAAGTTCAAATCTGGTTTCAGACACTTCCTAGCTGTGTGATCCAAGTCAAGTCATTTAACCCTGTTTGCCTCAGTTATTCATCTGTAAAATGATCTGGAGAAGGAAATGACAAAGAACTACATCACCTCTGCCAAGAAAATCCCAAATGGGGCCGCAGAAATTCAGACATGACTGAACAACAACACCAATACCATCCAGGAAAATGACTCTCTGGGAGTCAGTGTTCTTAGCCCTGAACTCTGTTGCCCTAGGGAAAGGGGATTTCTTGGAAGATCCGCCATAGACTGAATGTGGATAATAGAAGATGATGAAGTGTTCATTTGAGCCAATCAGTTGAGAAAGGAAGAGGTAGTAATCTGGCAAATGAAATTTGGATCCTATCTTAAAGAATGACTCTTATAGGAATGTGAGTGAAAAAAAAAGAAGAGAGAAGAAAACAAAAATACCATTATTTTAGCATCTTAAAACTTTCACAAAAAAGAGCAGAAGGAAACATAGATAAGCAGTGCAATACTGAAAATAACACTAAATTTATAATATGTACATTTTAAAGTAAAGTGTAAATAACAGAAATTTGTGGCTTCATATACAATACTGTCCTCTTTTCAAACAAAATTTTTGGTTTTTGTTGAGCTTAACAATAAAAAGCTTAAAAATAAAAAAAAGAGAGAGAGAATAACTCTGAGACATCTTTTAATTTTACTCCTTTCCTCTCCTACCAGGAAGATAATGCCTTTTATTTACAAAGTCTTTACTGTACCAAATCAGCTTCTGAAACAATAAGAAGAGCAAAAAAGAAAGAATAAAATTCCAACAGAGTATATAATGATTCTATCTTCAGAGAATGTCCTGACATTGGAAACTCCCCCATTCCACCATCACATTGTCTATTTTAGGTTTTAATGATATAAGATTGTGGATCTATAACTGCAGACAACTGAATCATTTATATAGTAATGCTACCCCCAAAAAAGAGGCATTGTGGTTTAGGAGACAACACGTTTAGTTGGTGTCAGGAATACCCAATCAAAAAGCCACGTTCTGACATTTACTACGTATGTGATCATTGATGAACCACTTAATATCTGTGTGGCAGGGGCTACTCCCTAGCAATTGTCTATTAAGTTACAGTTGAGTTGTTCCTCGAATTGAAGAAATCACAAATCTTTTGTGCAAAAGGGCACGGAAAGAAGAAAAGTGCTTGCCCCATATTGAACCCCAAATACTGATAGAGTGAGACATGGTATATCTTCTTAATCTGTCTTTTAAAATAGTTTTTAAAATCATATATATATATATGCAAATTAAAGAATAGCTTTCAGTCTCAAATAAATGAGATTTTCTTCTACTTCCAAATGCAGGTGATCATATCTGGTATGAAAAGTAAAAGTATACCAGAAATGACATTTCTTCAAAATTGAACATTGATTGAAAAGAAACTGAGTTGAAAGGCTTGTGAAGACCCTTCCAGTTCAGATATTCTGTGATAAAATTCAGAATGGCTATGGATGAAACTTTTCAAAGACCTCAGGCAGATATTATGAAAGTACACACTTTGTCCAAGATGGTGACACTCATGAAAGGGTATGTTACTCAAACTGGAAAATGATTTAAATAACCATAAGGGAAAACAAAGACATATTTATTTAAACTTATTTTCAGGCCTCAAGGAGGGAAAGGAACAAGCATTTAGTTAATACTTATTATGTGCCAGGCACTGTGCTAAGATCTTTACAAATATTATGTCATTAAACCTCACCACAAACCTGTGAGATAAATGGCTTGGCCTTCTAAAGGATGTAAAAATTCAAATCTATGGGATTGAAGGCAAAAAGTGGCACAAACATATACAAAGTAGTTCACAAAGAATGATTTTACAAAGCCATAACAACAGGCACGACTCCACTTCTTGAAATTCATATCAAGGACATTTAAAGATTAGAAGTTATCACTAATGTGCAATGTCATTGGAATATTCAGCAGTCAGAAGTTTGCATTTAGTATTTCACAATTGTCTTCAATCCACTATATATTCTTTCTTCACAAAATTTTACCATACAACTGTCTTTAGTACCTTCATAATGATATATTCTAGCCAATTTTTTCCACCAATATATTAGTGTTCTTTATTAGTCCTTGTTATTTCCCAAAACTAGGCATGACCTAGGGGATTGACATCAGAAATCACAAATAAGAACATTTTCAGTAAGGTCTATGCACTATTTAAAAACAAAATACAAGGAAATACCTTGTATCTTATTTTTTTTTTTAAGTACCTGGGTAATTTAAAAATTCTAGGGGTCACAGCTAGTAGGTTACAAGGTCATTACCATTCTCTGAAGATGTTTCACTTAAAAGGAGGGCAGGTAAATTAGAGGGAAAAAAATCCCCAAGAAGGTCAGAACAGATGCCTAAATTGTGCTTCCACAGAACCACAATTATTTCCATTGACATAATGAGAATGAACTCTTGGAAAAATCTTGGAAAACATTCCATTGTAGGTGACACAAGATTGGATACTCTGGCTGAGAGCATGGAATCATAATCAGTTTGGAATACAGGGAAAAAATTTTGCTGAATTATCTGACTGAGGAATGTTAAAAATTTAAGTTTTAAATGAGAAAGGGAATATATGATGGTTCACTCATTTCAAAAAGAACAGCAATAGAGTAACTGGGAGAAAAATCAAAGACCCAAGGAGAACAAAAGGAGAAAGGAAAGATTTACAGGGAAAGGATGCAGGGGAAAGAAGGAAAATGTGTGTGTAGAGGGGGAAAGAGAAGATAAATACATTATGAGACAATGTAACACTACAAAAATCTACTTTTTCATGCTACAAGAAGACAGGTAACTAATGGGAGGAGAAGGGAAAGAAGCCATAAAACCTGGCCTCTATGCATTGAAGCACATGTCAAACTCTAATTGAAGCAAAAACTATTCCTTGAGGCTAAGTTTTGAATCGAGTTCTCATTTCCCTCTGAAGTAGGAAGGATGGGAACAATCGGCTTCAGGAACTTAAATTCAGTGGTCCCTGAGCCACTGGCCAGACACGCCTCATACTGGTAACTCTGGGACAGGGTCCCTGTCCTGCTGACATCCACCAAGTGTCCTGGGAAGGGGCCATTGGAAGAGAAGCGACTAATGTCGGTGGTGTCCTTCTTCCTCTTCCACAGGCGAATGGCAATGAACATAATAACAGAGACCAGAAAGAGAAAGGACACACAGGCCAGGGAAATGACTAGATAGTTAGTAAAGGAGTCATTCTGGACCTGCTCCTTAGATGCATCTGGGAGTTGCAGGTAAGG